>NC_047016.1:28378443-28707889 GCF_902652985.1 Pecten maximus | reverse complement strand
ACATAGAAATTATTTCTACTTTTACATTGATAATTGTGTGTTTCATTTAAGTTTTAATCAGCCAATGTCTAGTGCTAAATATTCTAAGTTTGCTTTTTACTTTAGCATTTTCACTTCAGACACATATCACGTACAATAATGCAAATGTTCTGAACTAGTGTGTTCTGTATACATTCAAGTATTGAATTATACTATCTTTCTTTCTTCTTATACTGTGCTCTATCACACACACGCGAGCATGTATACACACGCGAGCATGTGTGTATCGATGTACCGGAACTTGCCATTACGTCAGACCAAAACACTTCAAAAGTTATTTCATCATCCAAAAACTATCATACTTATGGAATATATAGTCTTGTTGATCCTGCACACTATTACCATATATCCTTTGGGCCCTCGCCAAACATTTTGAAAAAGTTCATCATTTCATATCGCAGCGAGATTTTCTAGAAACACTATAACATAAAATACTGTTACCCTATTATTCGAAACTAAACAAGAAAAATTTATTCATGACATTTCGTGTTTTCAAAAACCCCACTGTGTCTGTTTTTCAAATTATCTCGTCAAGTGAAAACTGAACCGAGCGACCGCTATGGATTGTGGAAGGTCAGGGGTCACCACGTACACACCAGGGGCAAATAGAGAGTTGAACAGCGTGGGTGTCATTATTACACTAGGGAAGGTTTGGCTCAACTCGCACAGCTAGGCTCTTATTCGGGAGTGGAATAAGGATTTCAGGATAAGGACGCATCTACTCGATTTATTCATTGTTTAGGAAAATCTGACATTTTCATTTTTTACACACGTATCTTTATTTCGGTGTGTGATGCATTGAATTCTTTTAAAATTTACAACCGCGAAGGTAGCGGGATATGGTCTCAATTGTGAGATCTGGAAGAGAAGGGCACAGAAACTGGAGAAAGATTAACTCCGACGAAACTTTTTTTGTTTATACTTGTTTATATAGCTATGTGTATTTTTTTCATAATTATTATTGATCTATTTAGTGTTAACATCAACTTTTTTTTTACGTCATCGGCATTTTTAGCTCTGAATATGGCATTGAAATCGAGAACCATCACGAGGTCAAAGAAATGAGACGACAGGTATCCTTATCTCAGTCAAAACCATCCACATATGTCCCGAGTCACGACGTGGAATCGCGTGATCTGAAGTTAGCGAGTATCACAAACTCAAAATGGCGGCTACCAAAGCTGAAAATGAGGTACGATACTGATCATGTTTGTTAGGCTTTTTATAGTTACGGACACAAGTTACACTATAATCTAGGCATATCCATACCACATCTGTGCCGAAAAACAGTCCGTAGTTTTCTGTAACAATCTGACCAGTTTCGAAACGGAGAAATTCTCCTCAAACGGTAGGTTATATATTTCGCGAACAGGCGCTATTTCTCATTTTCTATGCTTCACAATGCAGCCTATATTTACAGAGAGCGATGGTATACAGTCAATCTTACGTCGAACTTTTCCATTGAAAATATTGTTTCCACTGTAAATTCGTAAGTTTAGTAAGCAAGAACTTCATTTGAGTGGTGAGTAGATACGAATCTCTGACGAAAGTTTTACATGATGTAAAATTAATTTATCTTAGAACCATTGCGAAATAACTTCAATTACATACAGGGAAGTGCACTTAAGTCTAGCGTTACATCGCTCCGCCCATCCGTTAACTACTTTTGATTGAACCTTCAGTGTCGCAGCGGAAACACAGACCGTACTATTCATTACTGCCCCAATCTAATCAAAATCTAGCCTTTAGATGTGTGATGTATGATGATGATGCATGCTGATGATGATCACAGCATGTAAGTGTGAGAGTATGTGTGTGTATGTTTTGTACCTTTGTCATTTATGTCTATTGTTTAATATGTGAAAAATCTTCAAAAAATAAAAGAATTATAAAAAAATAACCTTAAGATGTCATTCTCACTACGTTACATGAAAATCTTTTTTTTTGTATTTTTTTTTTCAAGTTTATAACAATGCAAAATATATATACACTGTAGTTACATGAACATCTAACAACATCCCATAAGGAGCACGTCAGGGCGACCTTTTGGTTAGCCAATCAAATGGCTACTACAGAATCTCGGAAGTGAAATTTATATGTGCGAATTACAGTGCATATAGCTATAATGCATGCTGTGCCCCAAACTGTTTCCTTCAATGACCTTGGAAATTTTACAATTCGCCCAGAAAGTCAAATACACATATCGCAAAGGTCATCAGAACAAGATTCATAATAATCCGTTGATAAATAAATTAGAGAATGCTATCAAGAAATGCTAATGAAAAAATGCTAATGGAAAATATACAATGCTTTTACGCAAAAAGTTGACACACGAGCCCAAAAGCCGTTATATATGTTAAACATAATTGCTTCTGGTTGTACTGTGCGAAATCTTAAGAGGAATAGAAGAAAAAAATAGAAAACTTCTAGCATTTTCTGCACAATGTCCATATTTGGCAATTAAAGGTGCATAACTCTAGAAAAAAAAACAATCGTGGAATTCCATAAAACAAACTCATTTGAGCTATTGGGCTATAGAATATTTGTAGCAAGTTTCAACAAAATCTGTCAATAAATAAAGGCAAGAGAGCGCTAACAACGAAAAGTTAAGGGACGGACGGACATTTTCTATTAATACAAACCAGAAGCAGACGCCTATGGTCAATGGTTATTCCATTATAAATGTTACAGGCATCTTTTTTTAATTACTGTTCAGCTAATTTTAAAGGGCATACCATACAGTGAAAGGTCAAGGTAACCTTAGACATTATTATACAATATATATAATATGAAAATTGCTGTTATGCATTCAAAATACTCTGGAAAGGAAAAGATAATTGGCAAAGTTTACTATGTTCATAGCAAGTACGTCATCTGGGCATTTTGATGGGATTGCTGTCACTTTTTTGACACTCAATACAAGCTCTAAGGTCAAAGTGATAATGGACCTTAAATAACTAGAACATAACATGAAAATAAGAAACTCAATATTTGTGCCCAATGTTTAGTTGCCACATGTAAAACATGTATAACAGTAGTTTATCATACAAAACAGGCTGGAAACAGCATACAACAGACATAATGTATACCTTTAATATCAATACTAGGCATGTACACAGACCTGTAACTGTTAAATACTAGACTTGTACTTGATGTACAGACCTGTAACTGATAAATGCTAGAAATATATCTGGTATATAGATCTCTGATAAATACTAGAAGAATACCAGATGTACAGACCTGTAACTGATTAATACTAGGGTATATCTGATGTACAGACCTGTAACTGATCAATACTAGAAGTATATCTGATGTACAGACCTGTAACTGATAAATACTATAGATGTATATCTGATGTACAGACCTTTAACTGATAAATACTAGATGTATATCTGATGTACAGACCTGTAACTGATAAATACTATAGATGTATATCTGATGTACAGACCTGTAACTGATAAATACTAGAAGTATATCTGATGTACAGACCTGTAACTGATAAATACTAGAAGTATATCTGATGTACAGACCTGTAACTGATAAATACTAGATGTATATCTGATGTACAGACCTGTAACTGATAAATACTAGAAGTATATCTGATGTGCAGACTTGTAACTGATAAATACTAGATGTATATCTGATGTACAGACATGTAACTGATAAATACTAGTAGTATATATGATGTACAGACCTGTAACTGATAAATACTAGATGTATATATGATGTACAGACATGTAACTGATAAATACTATAGATGTATATCTGATGTACAGACTTGTAACTGATAAATACTAGATGTATATCTGATGTACAGACTTGTAACTGATAAATACTAGATGTATATCTGATGTACAGACCTGTAACTGATAAATACTATAGATGTATATCTGATGTACAGACATGTAACTGATAAATACTAGAAGTATATCTGATGTACAGACCTGTAACTGATAAATACTATAGATGTATATCTGATGTACAGACCTTTAACTGATAAATACTAGATGTATATCTGATGTACAGACCTGTAACTGATAAATACTATAGATGTATATCTGATGTACAGACCTTTAACTGATAAATACTAGATGTATATCTGATGTACAGACATGTAACTGATAAATACTAGAAGTATATCTGATGTACAGACCTGTAACTGATAAATACTAGTAGTATATATGATGTACAGACCTGTAACTGATAAATACTATAGAAGTATATCTGATGTACAGACCTGTAACTGATCAATACTAGAAGTATATCTGATGTACAGACCTGTAACTGATAAATACTATAGATGTATATATGATGTACAGACCTGTAACTGATAAATACTAGTAGTATATATGATGTACAGACCTGTAACTGATAAATACTAGTAGTATATCTGATGTACAGACCTGTAACTGATAAATACTAGAAGTATATATGATGTACAGACCTGTAACTGATAAATACTAGAAGTATATATGATGTACAGACCTGTAACTGATAAATACTAGATGTATATATGATGTACAGACCTGTAACTGATAAATACAAAAACAAAATGTAATAGAAGTATATCTGATATACAGACGTGTGACCTTTATTGACCTTGGTATATCTTAACTGATCGCATTTTGCTATGACATGATAATAAGGACTCAATTGACCCAATTTCAAGGTCAAGGTCACTGGGTCAGAGACCAATGTCGCATTTTGTATGTTATCACTGATAATAAAGCAAAGTTGGTACAAATTAAACAACTTCCAAAGATAGAGGTCATTGGGTCAAAGGTAAAGGACATTGTGATCTAAATATCAATGACAAAGTTGATCTTTGACATTAACCCTTGTTCTTAGGATTTCTAACGAAATAGTTTTATACTGGTTATATTTTGATATCTTTTAGCCCAGCAAATACTATTTGTATGGATGTAGATGGGTATATTGTACTTCTTTGTACAATGCCCTTTAAACTGCTGACCTCTCAGTGTTCTTGAATTTGAGTCTGACCGAGAAAACAAAATTGCTACCAGTGTAAGTTTAGTATTATGATTTCTAATTCACAAAAAGAGTTTAAAGGCCATGGTGGCTTTCTGAACTTTCCTCCACCTCCTGGAGTGTCCTTAAATTACCCCGGCTGTTAATAGGATGTTATATGTATATATAGGCTTTCTTTTGTCCCCAGTTGTACCCATTTGATTGGCTGACAGTTAAAGTATAACTTTACTCTTTTCTTATTCACAGCACTCTATTATATCTTCGCTTTCATATGTATCATATATGTTTCCTTGTCAAACAAGGATGGATAGTATTGCAACAGCAATACAAAGTCCCCTGTCTGACCTAGGAGTGCACCTATTTATTTCCCATTTATTTTCGACAGAACTTCAATAGATATATTAAACTAGTTTTTCGCCACTGAACAACAGGAAGAATATTTCAGGTTGCGGACAACAAATATTTCAAAAAACAAAAACAAAAATACATAAGTATACCTAGTTGGTTAAACGTAGGTGAAATAACAGAAGTTATGACCCGGACAAGCTCTAATTTCGAAAAAAAAAGTGACATTTGACCTCAAATGACCTATGATTGTGAGCTATTTTACTCGCCAGGTGATGAGATAAAGCCATTTTTCGAATTTTTACTCCGAAACAAAATGTGGGATGCACAACTACATGTTATACTGATCATGTATACCAAGTTTCGTTAAAATGATGGTAATGATTCGTAGGATATGATTGTGATGATGAGATTATGATGAAGATGACTATGATGATGATGATGATGATTTTATGATGGTTATGAGTATGATGATTATGATGATAATGATTTGTAGGATGATTAGTATGATTATGATGATGACTTTGAGGATGATTATGATGTTTATGATGAGGATGAGTATGTTGATGATGATGATTAGTATGATGATTAGTATTATGATGATGATTTTAATGTTGAAGTAGGATGATGAGACTATGATGATGAAAAATATAGGTTATGATGACATTGAAGATGATATTATGACTATGTTGATAGCAAACCATACATAATGGAATCGATGAGTGTTTGTGTGTGTGATTCTTATGTATTTATGTATTAAAAATGTCTTAAAAATAAAATAAATATAAAAAAAAAAAAAAGTTTCGTTAAAATCTGAGTCCTTATAAAGAACATTCAATGGTGGGTACCAAGATCACGCTTGGATCTTTGAATACAATATGTCCAGCAAAATTCAAACCCTTCAATATGAGGCTCACAACTTATCAATCAGCCCTCGTATCTGTATGTAGGAGGCAATCTATGAGTACGTGTATATCTATGTGTAGGAGTATATCTATGAGTATATGTATATCTATGTGTAGGAGTATATCTATGTAAAGGAGTACATTATCTATATCTGTGTAGGAGTATATCTATTTGTAAGAGTATTTAGTTTATCTATGTATGTACATGATAAGTATATATGTGTGAAGGAGAAGTATATATCTATGGGAAGGAGGAGTACCAGTATATCTTCGTGTAGGAGGAGTATATCTCTCAGTCAGTATATGAGTATATATAAACTGTATGTACAGGAGTACTTGATCTGTGTGTAGGAGGAGTAGTATGCATGTGTGTGAGGAGTATATCTGTGTGTGGGAGGAGTATATCTGTGTAGGAGGAGTATATATGTGTGTAGGAGTATATCTGTGTAGGATGAGTATATCTGTGTAGGAGGAGTATATCTGTGTGTAGGAGTATATCTGTGTGTAGGAGTATATCTGTGTGTAGGAGTATATCTGTGTGTGGGAGTATATCTGTGTGTGGGAGGAGTATATCTGTGTAGGAGGAGTATATCTGTGTAGGAGGAGTATATCTGTGTGTAGGATGAGTATATCTGTGTAGGAGGAGTATATCTGTGTAGGAGGAGTATATCTGTGTGTAGGATGAGTATATCTGTGTAGGAGGAGTATATCTGTGTGTAGGAGTATATCTGTGTAGGAGGAGTATATCTGTGTGTAGGAGTATATCTGTGTGTGGGAGTATATCTGTGTGTGGGAGGAGTATATCTGTGTAGGAGGAGTATATCTGTGTAGGAGGAGTATATCTGTGTGTAGGAGGAGTATATCTGTGTGTAGGATGAGTATATCTGTGCAGGAGGAGTAGTATATCTGTGAGTAGGAGTATATCTGTGAGTAGGAGTATATCTATGTGAAGGAGGCGTATATCTGTGTAGGAGGAGTATATATGTGTGTAGGATGAGTATATCTGTGTAGGAGGAGTATATATGTGTGTAGGATGAGTATATCTGTGTAGGAGGAGTATATATGTGTGTAGGAGGCGTATATCTGTGTAGGAGGAGTATATCTGTGTAGGATGAGTATATCTGTGTAGGAGGAGTATATATGTGTGTAGGATGAGTATATCTGTGTAGGATGAGTATATCTGTGTAGGAGGAGTATATCTGTGTGAAGGAAGCGTATATCTGTGTGAAGGAGCTCGAGGAGTATATATATATCTGTGTGAAGGAGGCGTATATCTGTGTAGGAAGATTTTATCTATTTACAGGATGAGTATATGTATACAGGATGAGTACATGGTATATCTATGTATGAAGAATGAGTATATCTGTTCATAGGCATCTGGATTATTTATTTATGTGCAAGATGAGTGCATAGGTCAATTCAATTCAATTTCTTTATGAACAAATATTCTTTGTCCCACAATGGGCAACAAAGGATATATGTGCACATACATTGCATAGAGAGTAGCCTCAAGAGAGGAAAGTGACATTATTACATGTTTTTTTAGATCATTTTATTTTTACAAGCATTTGTACATTCTTCAGCGACATTTAAATTGACAATATTGTTGGTACTGGCAAATTTTCACAATGCTTAAGATTGTTTAAAAAAATAACATAGCATATAATTTAGGTTTTGATGAGTTAAAAATATTTACATGTCTGGTGGCTCTGGGTTTGAAAAGTTTGGGTACTTCATATGTGTAGGTGTAAATGTAAAATTGGTAGGATATTGTATTTTGAAATGGAACATAAAATAGCATATGTAGTGGTAGGTACAAACTATGATTTGTGAAATATCCATATTATCTAATTCTGTAATATCATTAAGCATGTACAGTTTAAATTTGAAATGTTCGACAAAATATAAAACAGAATTTAAGATTTATTTTGACTGTTATAATTTTATTATTTCATGATCTAATGACAGAATTACTACATTTTGTATGCTTTAGTGACATCTACTCTATATATTAAAGTTGTTAATATTTCCAGTGTCTGTAACATAACCATACACTCCCATTGGTAAAGCATAAGTGCTTACATAAACATGTTTATATAGAAGTCAAACTGACAAACCATAATAAAAGTTAATTAACACCGAGTAATTATTTTTACACAATTAATTTGTTAAAATTATGTGTTTAATATAAAAGTACAATCGCAAGTTTAATTCTATTGATCGCAATAACTTTACTTGTACGCATGTTCTAATTTTTAACATTGTATTCAAGGGAATCCCAACCATGCTAGTCCGCTACAGTAAAAGCTATAGATCTAACAGTTTATGGCCTTGTTTGTCTCTGAAGAAATACTTCTACTGAATGAATATTGTAGGCTATCTGTGGAAATTGTTTGTCCACACACCAAATAATCGAAGATATTTTATAGAAACATTCCTTTAAATTGTTTCATCGCGGTATTTATTTTGTAATTCAACAGCCTAGTCCTCACCTCATAAAAAATATTCACATATACAGACCAACAGTACGTTACGTCCCGGATATACAGATATGGAAAAGTCATTATGAATGACTGCAGTAGCTCCCTTCTTTCCTGTTTTCGACTTTTCATTTTCTGTTCTATTTCTTGATTATCAATATGTGTGTGGTTAGCATCAAACGATTTGCATCCTTACCAGTAATAGCTAAAATCAGGTTCTTTGTTCTCTCGCTCTCTTTTTTTTTTTTTTTTAATTTCAACACCATTCGGTTCTGTATGTTAGGCTTTTTTCAACAAGACGCTTGATCACTGCGCATTCTCGGTGTGGCGTAGCATGCGCAGTCAACAAAAGTCTGCTTGAACGAGACTAATACATTCGGATAGCATTTATATGAGTCATATCCGTTAACGAAAATTCTAGAAAGTTCCAAACGACTATTAGGTACGTGAATCGTGCAACCGGCAGCCATATTTGAATCCCATTTCAGGCTGTGCACACGACACTTCAAAATTGCCACAAAAGGTAAATATTGGACTAAATGGGAAGGCAGTTTTGCATTAACTGATGTTAGCGTTGCAAACATCATATTTGCTGATTCATGGGGGGTAAACTATTAAAAATATTGTAGAAATAGGTATAAACATGAGCTTAGACCTTTGTGTGTTAGTTGTCACACTTTTGACAAGGCATGGACATGCATCTGGCGCGAAATCGAAGCATGCAGGTGCTCAGGTAGGCTAACAATATTTTGAGGGGTACGTAATATCACTTGCAATAATAATAATGCGTAATTACCACCCATTAAGAATTAGAATATCTTTATCTTTATGTTCGTACTTTGCTGATTATTTCTTCCTAGCGATGTACCTGAGCGACCAAGGAGGAATCTTACTAGCTAACGATTATTGGGTTTTGAGGGATGTTTAAGTGGTATGGTTAAAAAGAATAAAATGTGTTTTACGTCGTATTTGCTTCCGAGGGCTTCAAGGACTGTATGTGGTATGTGTGCCTTGAAGTCTTCGGTGGTGCATTGTGCTGCTGCTACCGAGAGGGGGGTTCGATTGTGTTTATTGTGTGCGGAAAGAATGAGAATTTATGTGTCTTTGGTAGCAGATATGCGTTTTAATGTGTATGGGTTTTACTCTTCTGGAGTCGGTAGAATTAGTGTCTAGGGACGTTTTGCACGCCCAGTAAATGGTCAATTAAAATGTTTGATATCCTTTTCTGTAACATATATCTAATGCCAAGCAAAATATTACGAAAAGTCACCGATAAAGTTGCAATGCTGTATGCATTTGGGAATCCAGGGCGTTTTTTCCACACCCAGGAATCCGTTGATGAAGATTGTTTGATTATTTTTGTTATAACATATATCGGTGATTTTTTAGGCTATTTTGGTGGGAAAGTATTTCCTGCAAATTGAGAATTTTTAACGCGGAAACTATCTTTTGGGGAAATTTGAAACGGATATATAAAAGCTATTAACAAACACATTGGATATATTTTGATCACTTTAATTTGTTTGATTTCTTTTTCCTTTTTTCATCATAATGGTATTTGTCTTTCCTTCTTGTTTTTGAACAAGAGGACAAGACGTGAACTCGAGTCATCTCGACAAGTGCTCTGGGCCATCAATGCCCTCTCCACAGAGACTGTTGAGGCTGGTAAACATTTCACAGTAATATATATGATACCACTATCTAGCACGTTGCAAAATATTGCTGAATTTAAGTATTATGTACATCTTAGGAAGTTGCATTGCAGTCCGGCTGCGGTCGTCTAGGGAGGTTTTTCCACGCCCATGAATTCGTTAATTAAGATTTTGCTATATTTTTTCCTGTAACGTGCTGAACAATGGAAGGGAAGTAACTCGTATTGAAATTATATAATTTGGGATTTTCATTGTGTTTTTTCTTTTTTTTTTCCTGAGTGTCCCGGGGAGTCCACGTGTCGGTCAAACTGGACAAGATACTCGATAGATAGGGCGAGATTAATATTGTTTTTTTTTGTTTTTTTTTTTAAATACCTAACATATCAACCTGAAATAAAATACAAATAAAACGTTATTATTTCATTATGTACATGAAATGAAATCAAAATTTACATAACATCAGATAAATAGTTCTATTTTAATTGCCCAGAGGAGACATGTCAAGTTCCCTGTACGCTCGTTAGGTACCGAGACGGTCTACCGCACCTAATGACAATCCAGGGGAGCCCTGTATTAGGCTAATCCCGATGGACCCTCAAGCTATACAGTAGATAACGTTTGCACGTAATGACAGTCCAGGGGAGCCCTTTGTTAGGCTGATCTCACTGGACACTCGCTAGATCACGTGGAATTAGAGACCTATAGCTAGCTATATATAGTGTTAGTACTCTGGTGAAATTAACGACTAAGACATGTAATATATATATATTACTTTTTTTAATTTGCATATCAAATAATTATGTAATCTGTCAAAAGATATTGCAATATGACAGAGTTTGAAACCTGACATAAAATGCAAGTAAACCTGATTCTTACGTAATAACAGAACTCTCTATTTGCCCTTGTGTTAACATAGTGGCCCCTGACCTTACCACAATCCTTTGCGGTCGCTCGGTTCAGTCTTCACTTGACGCCATATTAGAGAAATCGTGAAAACCACACACATAATTATCGATAATTCCTATTTGAAATCATCACCAAGATCCAATTATGTGCTTTAATTTTATTAATATCAAAGTGCAGAAGTGTCATCAATATGAAATATATCACAATTTGCTGTCCAAGTGTTTGTATTTTGAGTATGAAAGTCAACCTCACCGCAGGAAAGATCGGCGGGAATCTCCAATTTTCGAAAAGTCCCTATGGGGTTTTCGAGAATACGGATAAATGACAACAATGTGCTTGATAAACAAGACCATATTCCATAAGTATGATAGTTTTTGGTTAATGTGGTAACTTTTGTAGTGGCCGAGATAAAACGATGTGCTTTTTGTGTGCGTTTAAAATTGACGATGTTTTGGTCTGACGTAATGGCTGCTTAATTACAAAACTTGGACATAGGACCCAAAGGATTTTCGAAAATACGGATAAATGACAACAATGTGCATGATCAATAAGACTATATCCCATAAGTATGATAGTTTTTGGTTAATTTGGTAACTTTTGTGGCCTAAATAAAGCGATGTGCTTTTTGTGTGCGTTTAAAATTGACGATGTTTTGGTCTGACGTAATGGCGGCTTAATTACAAAACTTGGACATGTTGATAGGACCCAATGGATTTTCGAAAATACGGATAAATGACAACAATATGCATGATTAATAAGACCTTATCCTTTAAGTATGATAGTTTTTGGTTAATGTGGTAACTTTTGTAGTGGCCAAAATAAAACGATGTGCTTTTTGTGTGCATTTAAAATGACGATGTTTTGGTCTGACGTAATGGTGGATTAACCAGAACATGTCGAATAAGTTCCAGTACATCGATACACACATGCGCAAAGCCCGATTTACCTGTGTTTGATAGGGGACAGGGCGCTCTCGATAAGGGATATGCTTGAGTGGTCACGAATAAAGGGAGCCACCACTTGTACGGGAAAATAGCGTCTCTGGTAATAAAGCCTAAATCTGTTCAATGTAAGTAACACTAAAAAATCTCAAGAAATCTTCTACGGACAATAATAAAGATATAATGTTGTATGCTTTTGTCTGTCTCTAATATTTTTAATTGTAATTCCGGTGTAAGACAAGGGGAAAATTTGTCCCCATTTTTGTTTTCAATCTTTTTAAATGATCTAGAACATTTCTTAATATCACATGACTGTAGAGGTTTATCTAATTTGGCGGGAAAACTAGAGACAGAGCTACAAGTTTATATCTCAAGTTGTATGTAATGTTGTATGCCGATGATACCATTTTACTTGCAGAGTCAGTTGAAGATTTACAAACACAACTTAACGTATTTCACACCTACTCAGAATTGTGGCATCTTAAAGTTAACATTGACAAGACTAAGATAATGATTTTTGGGAGAGGAACGGTGTCACGAAATATACAGTTCACCTATAATGGCAATAATTTAGAAATTGTGAAAAATTTAAAATATCTCGGGGGTTTGTTTCACTAGAAATGGTTTTACACATTCGAATATCAAACAATTATATGAAAAAGGCCTTAGGGCCATGTATGGCGCTATTTCAAAATGCAGAAATCATAATCTGTCCATCGATTGTAAAATGGATATTTTTGATAAAGCAATCAAACCGATTATACTATATGGCTGTGAGGTTTGGGGGTTTTGTGACACCAAACTCTTAGAACGTCTACATTTGAAATTCTGTAAACATATCCTTAAATTAAAAACATCTACACTAAACTTTATGATATATGGAGAATTGGGAAGGTTCCCATTAAGTATAAATATAAAAGTTGGTTTGATTGGATTTTGGGCCAAAATGATGGTCTCAACTCATAATAAATTGAGCTACACATTTTTCCAAATTTTAAGACATTATAATGCTCAATGGTCTAACTATATTAAAAACATTTTTGAAGAATGTAATTTATTAGATGTTTTTGAAAACCATGAATTTACTAGTATACGCTGCTTAAAAAATACTGTTTTTCATACCCTAAGAAATTTGTTCATATGTAATTGGAAAAATGATGTTTGCAATTCTCCGAAAGGGGCCAATTACAGAATTTATAAACATGATTTAAGTTTAGAAAAATATCTACTTGACCTCCCTCCTAAGCTAGCTAATTCCTATTGTAAATTTCGAACTTGTAACATTAAATTACCAATCGAATACGGAAGATGGAATAACATCCCAAGAGAAAATAGAATCTGTAGTCTGTGTAACCTGAATGAAATAGAGGAGACGAATTCCATTATCTATTTAATTGTAGCGATCATCAAATAGCATTAAACAGAAAAAAAAATATATATCTAGATACTATTATGAAAGACTAAGTACATTCAAATTTAATACACTTTTTAATTTTGTAGTAGACGATGAATTGAAATCACTTGTGAAATTAATTAAAGAAATAAATATACGACTCAACAATATTTAAGATAATCTCTTGCTTAACAAATGTATCGATGTATTATATCATATGTCCTGTACAAATTTTGTATGTATATAATTCTCTACACTTTATATGTTTATGAGAATAAAATATTGTCAATATTGTCATTGTCATTGGTTCACCAAATAAAGGAGTAAATACAATGTTTATTCTTCTCGGGAAGATACAGTACAGACAGAAAATGATAGGAGTCTTTACATGGATTACCACAAATTTATTCGGGAAAATTAATTAAATTTGCCCTGAAAATGTCACGATTACAGTACCAGCACGGGGCCCACATACTATGAAGCATTTATTTTTATGTAACGGAATCCCCTACACTAAGTACACTTACTTGTATGATGTCCCAAAGACATTTAAGAGCTATACCATTTATGATATAGGGAAGAATAGAGACAATTTTCTGTGATTCCTTCTAATACTTATATTAATAAGTACACGTATCTAATACGTTAATAACTGAATTAATTTCAAAGTTTGAAACCTGATATGAAATACTAATGAAACAATATATATCATCATGACCTTGAAATGCATACATATAATTTTGAAGTGATAAATAAATGCATTAGTATTGAATGAACCAAAGTATGAAAATCATTCAGACAAGCTAGAATCCCGGACATGGAAGATCAGATCCTCTATCCGTGTGCAAGGACTAGCTATTGGATTAGTTTAGATAACTATTTGGCGCCTATCTAGCGGACAAACTAACCCGCGTCTATGCCCACATTCGATGAAAGAGGGTGACTGCTGACGAAATCAGTATGTATATATAATCTTTTGCTATCTGAAACATATATTTCATAAAATCAGTTTATCAAAATGTAATGTATTCTCCATCTTGTAATATGTACGATTGACCGGCTTTTATCAGAGACATTTTTATTCTTAGATGCATATGTTTGGGGTACGTATTTTCGAGCGTTTCTCGATATGAAACGAGCTGTTTTGAGTTGTGCTGATCGTTTACTGTCAGAAAAATAAAATGCGATAGGATAGTTTTTATTTATTTTTTGGTATAAGGAATAAGTATAATGACATGTTGGTGACGTTCCCTATATTATTTTGTCCAAGATCCCAAGAAGATTGTTCTAATCACCCTGGTATCGGCCCAATAAGGTGAGATACATAAATAATTCAATACGAGTTGCTTCCCGTCCATTGTAAGGCGTTGATTTTTAATAAACAGATTCGGTAATATGCTGCCGTCTGATGAAATTGATTTTTTTGCATAGCATTTAATTATGATATCATCTGCATGTTAAGGAAAAAATATAGCAAAATCTGAATCAACGAATGCCTGGACGTGGAAAAAACCTCCTGGACTCTCACGTTATTTATCGTAACTTTGTAAGATGTAATAAGAGGCCTACTAAAATTAAGTAATATGTCCATTGTGTTTGATCAGGGAATAATGTGTATATTACAGAAAAAATTATAATAAAAATATTCATTAACGAATTCCTGGGCGTGAAAAAAACCGCACTGGACGCTTAATATGTGCATACTGCTGTGTAACGTCAGCGGTGCATTTCCTCTATATGCACTCGTCCGACCAAAATGAGATTTTTCGGTGTTAGATAATCGTGTCATATGTATGTTACAGAATAAAACATTTCAAAGTATCTTCGTTAACAAATTTCTGAGCATGAAAAATATCTCTCTGGACACAATTATTCCTCCCTGATCACTCATAGCGGAAACTTTTTTGTTTATTTTACCGCGGGAGGTGCTGGAAGAAATTTACGTCTTTGTCTTATTTCATCTTTATAAAATTTGGAAAGAAACATTATAAGTTGTTGAGAGTCTATATATATGTACACGAAAGGATGTCATGTGATGTGCATGCGGACAAAGGTAAATTAGAGATCTGTATTATACAATTTAGGCGGATCGAGGTCTTTGGGTAAAGTAAGGGACCTACAAAGAGGGATCTATGAACGTCACTGGTAAAGTTAATTAATCTTTTGCTTCCTGATTTGATCAGCTGGAACAGTTTCTTATCATACATTGTAACTGTCCATGTACGTAACGTTCCACAATTTGTATTCCATTTTAAAATGTAACATCAGATTTTAAATGTCTGCACCTACAATGTATATAAAAATATCAAATAAAAAGACACATTTTTATTTAGTGGCAGCTGCTCATGGCCAGGTGAAATCTACTATAAAATGTTCACGAAATTTAATTAGCAATAATTTGTCAATGTCAAAATTGACATATACATGTATATGTTTTACCTCAAAAATCTCAGAAACAACATACATTTTTTTTAAAAATAGCTCTCAGATTAGAAATGTTATCCAAATATTTATGTAATATTAGATATTTTAAGATAATGGACACTGTTAATAATGATGTGTGTGTAATTAATTATTACTATTTAATGTGTGATGCATTCTGTATTCAGAAAATAAAACAAAAATATTTATACGGATTCAAAGTTGGTGATATATAAAGAATTTGTTAAATGTACTGTATTTCAATAAAGGAATCACACACCTTGGTTATTATTTAACCTATAAAACTTGGTTGTTTTAATCGACCTGCATTTTATTACCTATTATATCTTTTTCGATTTTCTATGTATATATATATATGCTGATCTTTTCTCTACTTTTTTTCCTTCTTTCCCCTCCTCTCCTCTCTATCAGCCATTTGATAACAATGGAAATATGTACATGAAATCTGGAAAAGATTACAGAAATTTCTGAGAAATATAAATAACAAATTTCAACTTTTCCAGCACTTTTGAGAAGTCTTAGAAATATCCTTTAAGCACTTTTCAAGAAATAGCAATATATATATATACAAAGATTGTTTATGGGCACCAAACAGACAATGGACCACTGACAAAGGGCTATTTGAAAAGCACACCTATCAGGGTTATGGTGGCGTGGTAAGAGTGACGACATTTTCTGTCATATGTCTGTCTATAATGTTTATCTGTCATTATATTATGTCTGTCTATAATGTTTGTCTGTCATTTTATTATGTCTGTCTATAATGTTTATCTGTCATATGTCTGTCTATAATGTTTGTCTGTCATTATATTATGTCTGTCTATAATGTTTATCTGTCATTATATTATGTCTGTCTATAATGTTTATCTGTCATATGTCTGTCTATAATGTTTGTCTGTCATTATATTATGTCTGTCAATAATGTTTATCTGTCATTATATTATGTCTGTCTATAATGTTTATCTGTCATTATATTATGTCTGTCTATAATGTTTATCTGTCATTATATTATGTCTGTCTATAATGTTTGTCTGTCATTATATTATGTCTGTCTATAATGTTTGTCTGTCATTATATTATGTCTGTCTATAATGTTTGTCTGTCAGTATATTATGTCTGTCTATAATGTTTGTCTGTCATTATATTATGTCTGTCTATAATGTTTGTCTGTCATTATATTATGTCTGTCTATAATGTTTGTCTGTCATTATATTATGTCTGTCTATAATGTTTATCTGTCATTATATTATGTCTGTCTATAATGTTTGTCTGTCATTATATTATGTCTGTCTACAATGTTTATCTGTCATTATATTATGTCTGTCTACAATGTTTGTCTGTCATTATATTATGTCTGTCTATAATGTTTATCTGTCATTATATTATGTCTGTCTATAATGTTTATCTGTCATTATATTATGTCTGTCTATAATGTTTATCTGTCATTATATTATGTCTGTCTATAATGTTTATCTGTCATATGTCTGTCTATAATGTTTGTCTGTCATTATATTATGTCTGTCTATAATGTTTATCTGTCATATGTCTGTCTATAATGTTTATCTGTCATTATATTATGTCTGTCTATAATGTTTATCTGTCATTATATTATGTCTGTCTATAATGTTTGTCTGTCATTATATTATGTCTGTCTATAATGTTTATCTGTCATTATATTATGTCTGTCTATAATGTTTATCTGTCATTATATTATGTCTGTCTATAATGTTTATCTGTCATTATATTATGTCTGTCTATAATGTTTGTCTGTCAGTATATTATGTCTGTCTATAATGTTTGTCTGTCATTATATTATGTCTGTCTATAATGTTTGTCTGTCATTATATTATGTCTGTCTATAATGTTTGTCTGTCATTATATTATGTCTGTCTATAATATTCAGTCCTGGCAGTGTGAGTCCTGTGTCACTGACAATGTGAGTCCTGTGTCACTGACAGTCCGAGTCCTGTGTCACTGACAGTCTGAGTGCTGTGTCACTCACAGTCTGAGTCCTGTGTCACTGACAGTCTGAGTCCTGTGTCACTGACAGTCTGAGTCCTGTGTCACTCACAGTCTTGAGTCCTGTGTCACTGACAGTCCGAGTCCTGTGTCACTGACAGTCTTAGTCCTGTGTTACTAACAGTGTGAGTCCTGTGTCACTAACAGTCCGAGTCCTGTGTCACTGACAGTCTTAGTCCTGTGTTACTGACCGTCTGAGTCCTGTGTCACTGACAGTCTTAGTCCTGTGTTACTAACAGTGTGAGTCCTGTGTCACTAACAGTCCGAGTCCTGTGTCACTGACAGTCCGAATCCTGTGTCACTAATAGTCTGAGTCCTGTGTCACTGACAGTCTTGAGTCCTGTGTCACTGACAGTCAGAGTCCTGTGTCACTGACAGTCTGAGTCCTGTGTCACTAACAGTGTGAGTCCTGTGTCACTGACAGTCGGAGTCCTGTGTCACTGACCGTCTGAGTCCTGTGTCACTGACAGTCGGAGTCCTGTGTCACTGACCGTCTGAGTCCTGTGTCACTGACCGTCTGAGTCCTGTGTCACTGACAGTCGGAGTCCTGTGTCACTCACAGTCTTAGTCCTGTGTCACTAACAGTCGGAGTCTTGTGTCACTGACAGTCGGAGTCCTGTGTCACTGACAGTCGGAGTCCTGTGTCACTGACAGTCGGAGTCCTGTGTCACTGACAGTCCGAGTCCTGTGTCACTGACAGTCCGAGTCCTGTGTCACTGACAGTCGGAGTCCTGTGTCACTGACCGTCTGAGTCCTGTGTCACTGACCGTCTGAGTCCTGTGTCACTGACAGTGTGAGTCCTGTGTCACTGACAGTCGGAGTCCTGTGTCACTAACAGTGTGAGTCCTGTGTCACTCACAGTCTTGAGTCCTGTGTCACTGACAGTCAGAGTCCTGTGTCACTGACAGTGTGAGTCCTGTGTCACTGACAGTCTGAGTCCTGTGTCACTGACAGTCGGAGTCCTGTGTCACTGACAGTCGGAGTCCTGTGTCACTGACTGTCTGAGTCCTGTGTCACTCACAGTCTGAGCTCTGTGTCACTCACAGTCCAAGTCCTGTGTCACTGACAGTCCAAGTCCTGTGTCACTGACAGTCCGAGTCCTGTGTCACTAACAGTCCGAGTCCTGTGTCACTGACAGTCTTAGTCCTGTGTCACTGACTGTCTGAGTCCTGTGTCACTCACAGTCTGAGTGCTGTGTCACTCACAGTCTGAGTCCTGTGTCACTGACAGTCTGAGTCCTGTGTCACTGACAGTCTGAGTCCTGTGTCACTAACAGTGTGAGTCCTGTGTCACTCACAGTGTGAGTCCTGTGTCACTCACAGTGTGAGTCCTGTGTCACTCACAGTGTGAGTCCTGTGTCACTAACAGTGTGAGTCCTGTGTCACTAACAGTCGGAGTCCTGTGTCACTCACAGTCCGAGTCCTGCACAGAAGTGTCCTCCGGTATGACAATTTACTCCATTGACTGATTCTCTATATCATACCTTCACCTTTCTGACAGATTCTGGATGGGTAAATTTGAAGGCTTTAAGACCATTCTGTCCAAAATGTCCTTCAGTG
Organism: Pecten maximus; assembly: GCF_902652985.1. NCBI lineage: Eukaryota > Metazoa > Mollusca > Bivalvia > Pectinida > Pectinidae > Pecten > Pecten maximus. The sequence continues at coordinate 28,688,219 of NC_047016.1, read as the reverse complement.
TGGTCAAACATCCAAAGTCGTCTTCTGGCCAGCATGTTTTGTGGCAGTCTCCTTTATGTGTTCACAGGGAGGAGCCACTGGCTACTACAAACGACTTTCCACCTAGGGATTACCCCCAACCACCTAGGGATTACCCCCCACCACCTAGGCATTACCCCCCACCACCTAGGGATTACCCCCTATAGAGATTACCACCTAGGGAATACCCCCCACCACCTAGGGAATACCCCCCACCACCTAGGGATTACCCCCTATAGAGATTACCCCCCACCACCTAGGGATTACCCCCTATAGAGATTACCCCCCACCACCTAGAGATTACCCCCTATAGAGATTACCCCCTAGAGATTACACTGGCTGTTAACCGGGTGATGCATCCAGCCAAAAACAAATTGTTTTTTTGTATCTTACTGTATTCACAGTCTGTATCATAAACCACATTCCTAATCCAAATGTTTTGTTTTCACTCTATGTACAAGGTGATTGATATTGTAGGAGGGCTGGGTATGGAGACTATCCTATTGAAGTGTTTAATTAAGTAAGTAGTTGTACACATATACTTTAATCAAATAGGATATATCTTAACTTTGGTGGTAATATTACATACTTAATTAAATTGTCTTTTCAGATAAACAGACTGACTGGAAAAGGTATTTTGACCATCAGTATGTGTTTCACAATAAGATCCAGCCTTTGTGTTATCTGTTTAACACTGCACACCCTCTCCTGTCTAATCACCATGGGACATGCTACTGATGGACAGGACTTCGCCTCACAACCTACAGATTCTTCAGATACCAATCAATATTTGATGCCGACCAATACCTTGCCTATGGAGCATGATGATCATGAGGAAACACCGGAAGAAATTTTAAAAGCACGCAACTTTTATATAAGAGATTTATTGGAAAGATTTGGTAGTAACAATGTATTAAGTTACGACGAAATTATTTACATGTTGGAGAGTCTGGGGTTAAGCATAAATGTTCTACCTAAACACGTCCACAGCGGACACTCTCATCATCCGAATGATAGTCATGCTGGCCATAGTCATGATGCAGATCATTCAGAGCATATCCATGATTCGGATCACAAAAAACATCATCCTGACACAGACCATGCAGATCATCATCATGACCATGATCACACGAACCATGGTGATCATAGCGAAGAAAAACATCATCCTGACACAGACCATGCAGATCATGATCATGACCATGATCATACGAACCATGGTGATCATAGCGAAGAAAATCATGATGACGATCATGATCATCACCATGCACATTCTAACAATACAAATGAAGATATTCATAAACATTCAGATGACTCTGACCATGATGATGTCCGCAAACGTCGTTCAAATGATCTTGTAATGGGCCAAAGAACAAAGAGATCTGAGGTTGTACACAATCATTTAGGGGTTACTGTTGAGTCTAAGACAGATGATGGAAAGGTAATTAGTCAAATATTTCAGAATTAGTTATTTCTAAGACAATGCTTTGAATCATAAAGATGACATCATAAGACCACTTAATTACAATCATTTGGAATAATTAATGATAGATTTCAATAAAGATGACCAGATAAATGAGGTAATATGAGTATAAATACACAAATTGTGTATTTATAGTTCCAGCTGGGAAAATTTATTCTATGAAGTAATGCCTCTTATTTACTAGTAAATGTGAGTAGTTTTTTGACTGCTCTTTGTATGAACGTGTTTAATTTGTAATTTCCTTTATCAGTGTGGCAGCCTGTTCAGCCAATTCCACATCCACAAGGATGAAACGGTGAATGCGGAAAAGTTGATACAGATGTGTCCAGGAATATTGTCTACACTTTCTTGGGCCCAATGTAGGGAAAATAAAGCTCATCATGATGACAATCCAGTTGAGCAGGCTTCTGCCATCAGCTTCAGAGAAATACCAGCAGAAGGTACACAGATTTGGTTTATACTTTTGAAGAGGTTCAATTTTTAGGTCACCTGAGACAAAGTCTCAAAGACAGTATTGAGCCCTAACACTCTAGTATAATCCACAAAATGATATAAAACAAAGCTGAACTAATGAATAAAATGATCGTTAATTGATTAATCATATTACATCACTAATTCAATCAAATTTTATAGCTTTTATAGCTGACTGGTCGTCAGATACATGATCAACAGCGCCTACTCATTTTATATAATATCGATATGTTGTAAATAATCTGATTTGTTGTTTACTTTCAGTATGGGGATATTCAACCATTGCTATAATCATCATCAGTATGGTTGGACTTCTGGGTGTGGCTGTTGTCCCTATCATGCAGAAAGTGTTTTACAACCATCTGCTCCTGTTCCTAGTGGCTCTGGCTATTGGGGCCTTATCAGGGGACGCTATGTTGCATCTCTTGCCACATGTAAGTATTAGATAGAATTCCTTTATCCCCAACTCTTGACCTCTCGGCCTGTTAAGAGCCAATGTAGAAGTTAATCTATAAAATGTATACTCGTATGAACAGCAAAGACAAGGGTCAATTTAGCCCAGTTCCTTTACCATTCAGTGGTAATGAATTTCCTGTAGAGTTGTCTTCCCCTAGTCTTAACAATTCCCCCCATGGCCTTGTGATCCCTGGAAGACCTGGGCCCTTATTAGGCAAGAAACCTATTCTAATCGCCTTTTATCTGTTCCTAAAACAATTATTTACATTTTTTCGACTTTTCTTAGGAACCCCAAATCCAATTTTAAGGAAATATTGCCTTAACTTTTCATGGCCAAATGTCGATCAAAATTGAAATACGGTAAACCTCCGATTAGTTCAAACACTCTTTTTTTTTTCTAGAAAAACATTAATTTTTAGCTCGTCTCTTCGAAGAAGAGTGAGAGGTTATGTCGTCACTCCGGCGTCGGCGTTGGTTTTTCAAATGTTAAATTTTTGGTGCAAGTGTTGAAAAGCATAGTAATTTATGATAATATGGTCCCTGTGGGGGTTAAACTATCCCCTGTCGGAGTTAAACTAAAAGATTTTTTGGGGAAAAAAAACAGGATTTTTAAAAAAATTTGCGTTTTGGTGCAAGTGTTAAAAGGTATTAATACATCACTTTATAATTGTACTAGGGTGCTGATAATTGGCAGTAGAGTCCCTCTGGAGTTAAACTATCCCCTGCCGGAGTTAAACTTAAAGATTATTTTGAAAAGAAACCCAGATTTTTCAAATTTTTGGACTTAGAATATTTCTGCGTAGTTTTTGATGCAAGTGTTGAAAGCTATTAACACATCACTTTATAAATGATTGTACTAGGGTGCTGATATTTGGTAAAAGAGTCCCTATGGAGTTACACTATCCCTTCTTGGGGTAAAACTGAAAATAAAACAATGTGAATATGCAATTTATACCAGTCCACATTTTTCAGGGGAGACAACTCTCATAAGGATAATATTTTATCAAAAAATTGAAGAAATATGTCCAAAAGCAATTACATTTGTATTTAATATATATTCATTTGATCTACATGCTGTTGGGGTTGTTAAACTATCCCTTGCCAGAGTTAGACTGAAAGATTTTTTTGGGGGAAAAAACAGATTTTTAAAATTATTGTGCAAATGTTGAAAGCTATTAATTAATAATAACACAACACTTTATGATTGTACTAGGGTGCTGATATTTGATAAAAGAGTCCCTTTGGAGTTACACTATCCCTTCTTGGGGTGAAACTGAAAATAAAACAATGTGAAAATGCTCACATTAGACAATTTATACCGGTCCACATTTTTCAAGGGAGACAACTCTCATAAGGATACTATTTTATAAAAAAATTGGGAGAAATATGTCCAAAACCAATTACATTTGTATTTAATATATATTCATTTAATCTACAACAGCATAGCTTGTCTCCCGAATGTTTGTCAATAAATAGTTTATATATATATAAATTGGTATGGTTTTGAAAATTGCATGAATTCACAAAACACAATCTGTTCAAGTAAACAATATAAATATTATTAATGCAATTTGCGAAACCATTGCAATTAATATGTTTTAATTATTTATTGACAAACATTTGCGAGACGAGCTATGCTGTTCTCCAACAGCCCTTGTTTAGATAATAATACATGTACCTGACTGACTCCCAGGGCTTGATGGACTGGGCCAAAATGGGTCAATTTCATGACCCTGAAGTCTCGCATTTCCCCCTGTAGGGTGGTTAAAAAAAAATATTATGCATGCAGTTTATATAGGGAAATCACAGTTTTGAGCATCTATATCTACCCTCAAAAAGTTTGAGTTTCTTGTTTTATCTTTCAAATTTGAAAAATTAATTGCATTCCAAAAGAAATTGTGGTATGCTCTACCTGTATATTTGTAATATAACTTTCAGTATCCTTAGTGATCGATTTTATGCTGTTTTTCATTTGGTAGAATGAATTGGATATATTTGTATAATAGATATATCATAGTTCAAAGAGTTCAGCATCTTTTCTGAATCCTAACAGAATCAATAGGTAAAGATAAATCTAACTGAAACATCACCATGAAAGTAAATTGCTTTTTTCCTGGCACAGACGCAGTAAAAAACAAAAAATGAATTCTATCTGTCTAGGCACTACAGGGTGGTGATGATCATGACCACAGCAGCCATGGCAACAGTAAGGCTGATGACAAGCACACAACTGCAATCCTCAAGGGTCTGTGTGGAATGAGTGCCATTTTCCTTTTCTTCATCATGGAGAGGGTTCTGTCTATCATCACAAACCTTAAACGAAAACACAAGAAGGTAAAAAATTGTTTCATGGCTATTGCTATTCCAGAATCTTTGTTTTTGGAAAACCTAGGAAATGATTAAATTTGTCCTTTTATTATGTAATTTTTAACCAAGACATAAACAGGAGCTTTAAAAAGATCAGAGGCACTGGGACAAAGGTCAAGGTCGCAGAGTCAGAAGATTTACTGATAACAGTGATTGTGATGACTGGTAGAGGATAACAAGTTCCTGTGTCTGATGACAGTGATTGTGATGACTGGTAGAGGATGACAAGTTCCTGTGTCTGATGACAGTGATTGTGATGACTGGTAGAGGATGACAAGTTCCTGTGTCTGATCACGGAGATTGTGATGACTGGTAGAGGATGACAAGTTCCTGTGTCTGATGACTGGTAGAGGATGACAAGTTCCTGTGTCTGATGACAGTGATTGTGATGACTGGTAGAGGATGACAAGTTCCTGTCTCTGATGACTGGTAGAGGATGACAAGTTCCTGTGTCTGATGACTGGTAGAGGATGACAAGTTCCTGTGTCTGATCACGGTGATTGTGATGACTGGTAGAGGATGACAAGTAAAAACCTACTGATTATGAGGAACTGCTCCATTTGTTGCCTTGTACCTGTATATGTACATAAAAATCTTTGACTTAATCGCACAGGTAGCCAATGTCATGAATCTTCTCTCTTTCAGGTATTGGTTATAAATACATACAGAACTATAAATTGTCAATATAATCAATAGAATCTTGCCCTTATTTTATATGCTGCTACTGTCTGTCATGTGCCATCAGCAAATTTTTCACATTTCAAACTTTTTCTCTCAAATTTGACCAGCAGGATTCAGACTTGCCTGAAGTGATCCTGAGATGGTCAGGACAAAGTGTTGTTATTTTATGGTCATTCTGAATTCAAATATGGCTGTTTCTACCACCATCTTGAAAAATTGAATTTTATAAACTTCACAAGTGGAATTGGGTTGATTTTTGCCTGAAGTAATCCCAAGATTGTCTTGACAATGTGTTGTTATTATTTTTAGACAACATATACATGCATGTACAAAATTGTTGATTTGCACATTACCTACTTTTGTTTAAACTCCCACACTGTTGCTACAAAGAATGTATCCCACTTTATAGTACTTGGGGTCTTTATAGTCAGATGCCTAATAAATACCCATAAATACCAAAATTTGCTTGTTGCACATGCTGTTAGAAAGTGCTGATATTGTTGAAGAGCTAAAATGTCTTCAAGGATTCTAGTGAAAAAATTAACATTTTTGCTTTTTGCCTCAAAGAGTCATAAAATTATTGAAGCATTATTTCAAGATGGATCATAATTTAAATACTGTTTTACGTCATGGACGATATTACTGTATTTCACTTACAGAACGGGTCTGTGTTTGTGAAGGAGTCGGGAGAACAAGTTGATGATAATACAAACATTCCTCTGACAGAGTGTGGTGCAATGCGTGTCACTGACTCAGATTGTAAGGAACAGATCATGGGCATCCATCCCGGACAAAAAGGTAATTTATAAGCTTACAATGAATAAATCAAATTACTGACATGAAAATTTGATAAAATATACATAAATGAATTTATCAAAGTATTTTCAGAGTTCAAACCTCTTCTCTTTTTTCACCAAGAAAATAGTATGTAATGTCTTGATGGGGAAAATGTTGACAGCAAAAGTTTATTTTCACTCTTAAAAGGTGAATCTTGATATCTTTAAACAACCTAAAACCACATCCATTCAAAGAAGTCATTTTAGTGACAGCAAAAATGATAATTATAACACTTAGGTGATTATGGTGTTTCAGGATTGTCTACATGTACATGATAGATTCAGTATGATTGATTTGAATCTTACCTGTGTGAATGGTCACCCCCAAGTCTAACAGACTCAAAAATGTGTTATCTGACTGAACCAGAAGATAAGGGTACAAAACATTCTCGAAGAAACAAAAGTGTGGCCCCAATGGGCCAGAAGGATGGGGCTCAAAGGTGTGAATATTTCAATTGCACCTGATTTAGGAGTGCAGATATAGGGAAACGTATCGTAATTGATAAAAACCAGGAGAGGTAATCAGGCAACTCAGCCTCTCAGATAAAAAAATGTACCAAAAGCTATATTTAGCTGACCTGGCCACAGCTCAGCATCAATATTTCTTTTAAATTACTACATGTCTTGAAAGCTTGAATGGGTTTTGATTAAATTTGGTCTGGAGCATTATTCACCAAAGGTGATTTAATTCTGTATGAATGGAGGGAGTGGCTCCCTTGACATGGAAGGAGTAGGGTCCAAAAGGGGAAATTGAGGTAAATCATTTAAATCACTACTTGTCCTGAATGACCAAAAGGATTTTGATGAAATTTGGTCTAGAGCCTTATTTTGCAAAGCAGATCTAATGTTGTATAAATGGAAGGAGTGGCTCTCTTGGAGCCTGAGGGATGGAGTCCAATAGGGAAAATTGAGATAAATCCTTTAAGTTGTTTCTAGTCCTGAACAATTACCAGTAAATTTACTTTGATGACATTTTGTCTCGAACATAATTGGGCAAGATCTAATGCTGCATAAATGGAGGGTGTGGCTCTGCTGGGGTCAGAGAAGGGGCTCAATAGGGGAAATATTACCCCCCAAAAAAGGAGTTGTTAGGAGAGGCAGCAAAACAGTAGGGAAAATAATTGTAAAATACTGTAACATAAATGAGAGTATTTCCACTATTTTGCAATAATTACTGAAATATCCAGGTGAGCGATGCAGACCCTCTGGGTCTCTTGTTTTCTAACACCTTAAAGGGACATCACGGTAAAAACGTTGTAATTTTCAATGAATGTACGTGTTTTGTTCCTTTCCAGTTATGTTTCTGTGCTGTCCCAATGTTCACAGTCGATCCGCATGTCCAGCTTGACCACTTGATTTAGTTGGGAATCCCCCTCTAAATTTAGCGCGGAAATTATTTTTAAATCATCACGTAACTGTTTTGAAATCGAGGCAACACAAACACACGATAGTTTACAAGGCGAATTGGATTAGTTGGACAACGATATTATACAGTGGTTTAAATGTTAAATAACACGTTCTGTATATATTCCAGCACATATATTTATGTGTAAATAAGTGTAAACACCGTACATATAGTATAGTGACAGTAGCGATGTACTGGTACAGACTGTATAAATATTACCGAGTTGGTGTAAATATTACCGAGATTGTCATGACCTACTATCCAGCAATCAAGCAGAATACGAGCAGCGTCCGTATTACTGCTGTTTTCATGTTTGAACTGTATTGTACTGCTTCCCCAGTTTAATTCTAGGATTGTGTTTGACCCATTTTCCAATTATTCTCTTCATTGCGGAAGCTGTTATCGTTTTCAACCGCAGTCGATTCACATTGGAAGCCATTTTTGTTTTTCAGGTGTTTTAGTGTGTTGTGCGCATGCGTGTTATCGTATAATAACGTATATGTCACAAAATTTGCATATTCAGACTATTGATCAACAAATTGTGATAACCTTTTTATAATTAATAATTGATGTTTTTTATATACATATATCATCAAATTTGAATGGTTATTGTTCATAAGGATATTTTTTTTAAAGATATACCCAATAATATGAAAAAATGCAAAATAAAAATTGGTTTACCGTGATGTCCCTTTAATGTAAATTAATTGTATTACAACATATTAAAACAAATTAACCCCTTCATTTTTGCAGAATCATCAATTTCAAAATTAGTAACCTAAAAGTGGTTCACTAATAAACCCTTCCTAATCTTTGATATTATACTGGAAGAGGCTTATTTTTATGGATAAATATGATAGCATCAATAGACGTTTACCTTTGAATTATAAAAGTCTGCATTGCAGTTAGTACATATACTTGTTATTTTCAGCCCTCACCAACTTTGCGGAATCATCTCACAAGGAGTGTTCACGTGAACATGAAGACCACAGCGATAAAGACAGACAATTTGACATGGTGGATCAGGAGAACCCTAGTTCTGTTCTTAGCCACTCCCACCACCACCATGGCCACTCTCATATACTGCCAACCTCTGTAGCATCCATCGCATGGATGGTCATTCTTGGAGATGGAATCCACAACTTCTGTGATGGCCTGGCGATCGGTGCTGCCTTCTCTAGTTCTATTACTGGTGGATTTAGTACCTCTGTGGCTGTCTTCTGCCATGAACTGCCACATGAAATTGGTAGGTTTTGCATTTTGTCTCTCTTCAGATACCTCTGCTGTGGTTAGCTGTCTCAAAAAGTAGACTTACTGGCAGTATACTAGCAGAACACTACATCATACGTTTTTCCAAGGTTGCATGTATTTTAGCTGTAAAACAACCTCAGTACTGCTTTCTTATTTTTATTATTTCTTTTTTTTTTTAATTTATTTTATTGAATAGTGTTCCATTTACTTAATTAAGTATGGGTCAGAGATAATTAACTCAAATGAAACAGTCTTGCTAATAAATACCATGGATTAAATTTAATTTGCCTGTGTAAATTATGCATCTCTATTGAACATAGGACAACTACAGGATATGATGTCATGATTGACTGTGTTTTGTCTGTAACCTGTATATTTTGTCACCAGGTGACTTTGCTGTGCTGTTGAGGGCAGGAATGACGGTGAAGCAGGCAGTCATGTATAACTGTGTATCCTCTATCCTGGCATTCATAGGCATGTTGATTGGTGTTGCTATCGGAAACTTCGGAGATTCCATTTCCTGGGTGTTTGTGTCTGTGGCCGGCATGTTCCTCTACATAGCATTGGTAGACATGGTGAGTCTTTAGTAGAAAAAATTACACTGAAAAAAGATCCTTTGATACCAGTAAATTAGTTAATTCCAGATCTTAAACAAAGCTAAAATGGTGAGTCAATGCCAATAGTGGAAATTGGTATTCTGGTACATAGCACTGGTTGAATGATATTGTCAATAGAGAAAAGAAATAATGAAAAACGTTCTAAGATAAAGTTGTTGCTTTTCCTCGAGTCTTCATTTAATGTATTTTGAGTTAGAATTGCAGTTTCATTTGTGTAGGTATTATCAAATACTACTACTACTTGTTGAACTGGTGAGTCATTGGTTAAAAGATACAATGAAACTGAAAATGCTCCTAAAATAATAGAGATGAACAATTTCTCTCGCCCAACTCCCAGGCCTAGGCTAGTGGTTTTTAGGTCAGATCTAGTAGTTGTTCCATGGAATTGACTAGCCCTTGGGATACTGTAAATCACTTATATTTCGTGTGGGATTTATTTTCGCGGTAATTCGCGAGGAGAGTCAAACGCGAATTCAAATCCCTCGCGAATATTTATATAAGAATGACAAGAATAAGTGGCATCCATTTTGAATATACCGTGATCTTTAGATGGTGAACAGACATCGCCGTTAAAGAAATAATAGAATGATAAATCATATACTTATATCAGAGTGTAATTTTATATCACAAAACACTATATATGAACGGACGTGATAGCTTTATTTGCATTGAAAACAACTCACTTCACTCTCCACATGGAAATATCGCCGACCTGTTAACGTCATTCGCGAATTTAAAGTCATTTTGAGATCAGAATTCGTGAAATTATGTATTCGCGAATAAGTCAAATGAGGTGAGTTCCCGAAATTAAGTACTCGCGAAATATAAGTGATTTACAGTAGTTAAAATTTCTGGTTATAAACATAAAGAACCCATCTATGTCTGTACCAAAATTTGCTATCATAAATCTGCATTGAACATCAGTTTGCTTCTGTACACAGTTCTGATAGCTGTAGCTATAGATACAATAAGTGGTAAGACTACAATGTAATATGATTTTACAACCACAGATGGTTACCATTGTTTCCCCACAGGCTGTAAATAATAAAATGATTTCCTTTTAAGGTCACCTGAGACAAATTCTCAAATCACCTGGATTTTGTTGTCATGAATCCTTAGATTATTTAAATTGTAAATTTCTTCAATAACAAATGGGCCAAGTGTTGTGATATTGAGCCAGTATCATGCTAGAATAAAAGGATTCCAACTTTGGTTCAAATGAATAACTTCAACTACTTTCAAGGTCACAGGCTAGGGATCAAATGTTTAAAGTCCTTTAACAACTTCATAATAATCTATAAGCCCAGGGTTGTGATATTGGGCCAGTAGCATGCTTGAAGGGAGGCTACCATGTGTATTGAAATGAATGACCTTTGATCTACATTAAAGGCTTCGTAGGGTTCAGATTAGTTAAAAACGAAACATCAGCTGTCAGGGACTGTTAAGGCCTATGGGCCTCTTGATAACAGCATTTAAATGAAGTAAATAAAACAAAGTATGCATTCCATTACATACTACATTTGCTGTAAATATTTGTTTATTTTGATAGTTGCCGGAGCTAACTGCAGTGGACACACGTCAAGGGGAACATCCATTTACCCACCTTCTCATCCAGGTAGGTGGCATGATCATAGGGGCAACCATTATGCTCCTCATCGCCCTGTATGAAACGAAACTCATGAACATCTTGGAACCAGTGTAATGAGGAACAACTATCATTTGCACCTGTATCATGAAAAAGACCCAAGTTTAGGAAGAGAAGAAAACAACAACTTGTCCTGAATCCAGTTTAACTGTGAAGAAATCAGTAATGGGATCGAAAACATCAGAGACCATTTCAAAAATAATCTAATACCATCTAAAATGCTATAAACATTTGTATCTTGTGAGAGTCATTCCATTAAAATATCAACCAAACAGAGGGACTCTAGGCTTGTTAAACAGGAACCACTGGAAAAAAAATTTGAACAGAACCAGTAATTAACCGATTTACTCCAACACACACTATGTACTGTAAACGTGGAAATTTACGTGAGGGGGGAAATTTACGCTAATTACACGGAGTCCTTTAAACGCAAAAATTTCCCCCACACGTAGTATTTTATATCAATTTGAGTAATCTCGTACTTCAAACGAAGGTGGGTCATAACGAAAAATTACCCCCACGCGTATTGTTTACATATTGAAATCGCGAAATTAAGCCCCTACAAAAATATCAACATTTACAGTATAGAATTTCTTAATCCTGTAGTCCTCCTGTAGGATAAATATTTTACTTGAATAGCTCTTTAGTAATATTTTTTGGTTTGCTGTTGCTGTTTAATATCTAAATGCAGACAAGATCTTGCCTTATAATTTTTCCTTATACATATTTATTTATTTATTTTTGTTAGGGGAAGTCATTTTGATTTATACCAAATCACATTAAGTTTTACTGATAATTAAATGTATTTGCTGTTTCTCGTTTCAACCAAATTAACTGAATTGACCTACATTTATTATTTCAATTTCTAAGTTTGACCTCTGAGATTGGTCATTTTGAACCTATCAGCAACTGGGACCAACTCCTCAAAAGAGCAGTTTTAAAATAGGAGCAACTGCTTAATAAATCAAATTCAATTTGGAGCATATGATCAATACATTTTCTTTGTGTTTCCTTTAAGATTGTATTTAAAATTTACTTAAGTAAGCTTGTTCAGTAATGATATGTTAATATGTTATAATATTCTGGATATTCAAGAACGATAGTCAAATAATATTCTACAAGTAGCTCGTGTTTTTCAAATACATGAGACTAATATAAGTATCTTGAAAACTTGACCGTCAAAGTATATCCAAATAATATACAGTATGCTACATTTAGTAGGTACTGTGTTGTAGTAGTAGGATGCTGTACTGATGATCATCAGGATAATTAGTTCCCAGCACACAGGCACTGTATTGTATCTTTGAAAAAGATACTTTACTCCGTTGTGTTCCAGCGGACTCGGATGTAAATAAGTATATAATGCAAGAAATGTTATGTGTAAGCTTTTAGTGTGTAAAATGGTAGCTCCGGCTGTATGCTTGCCAATGGGTACAGACAAGACATGGGCTTGTTGCTAAAGGCCTAGTTACCACAAATAATGATTTGTGAACCACTTTAAGATGGAGGTATTGCTGCGATATAGCGATATGTAAGAGCTTAATATTGTAATAGTTATTGTTCCAAAATATATACCATAATAATATAAAGCAAAATTAATACAAATCCAAGATGTATATGTTTTAAACATAGGGTAGTGTTTTAGGTGTTCTGACATATCCTTAAAGGAAAATGTTGATAATATTGATACTAAGATCTAACGAATCTGCTTTTTAATGCAGAAAGTGTCAGAATACAAACTTATAAGGTAACTGAAACAAAAATCATTTTCAAACAAAAATATCTGTACATTTCTCAAATTTAGCACATTACTGTTTTTGTTTTTTTTATGTCGCTCTGTTACAGCTGTTAATGAAACATGCATATACCACTTTTTTTGCTATACTTCCCGTAAGCTTACTTTGAAATCTATGCACTTCAAGTTTTTTTTTATATACATGTAATCAAATTGTAACAAATATTGTAACCATGTTAATTTGAGTATCCACAACATTTACCGGGTACCATAGAAAACTGTACAAAAACTGAATAATACATTGTCCGTTCAATAAGCTCTGGAATAAGTTTACTACAAAACTAGGACAATAGTATCACAAGCCATGCACTGCCCAGTAATGATTTAATTTTTATTTTACTATTTTATTTATCTATTTTTGTTTTGTTTTTGTTGTTTTTTTGTTGAGGAAACAATGCCATGATAAAATAAAACAAACAAAAAATAATTCCCTTGAATTAAACATTTATTAATATTATGATTATTATCCTAAATGGTTAGAAATCTTTGACTATTATCTTTCAAATGTTAACCTATCAATAGTAAAATCAAAGCACAAATTGAGAAAACATAAAGGCATTTTTTAGATGCAAAATCATGGCTGAGAATTTTCCAATTTGATTATAAAATGTTGATGTTAATGTAGTGGGTCGATCATAGAAAAAAATAATTTGAAAAACTATCATGCAAAAGTACCCACATAATGTAAAAGAGCTCATCAATATATTTCATAAAACTTTGGAAATTAGCCTAAGTTTCCTCTAGCCCTGACACTAACATCAGACATGGTGTCAGGGCAAGAGGAAACTTAGGCTATTTGGAAACAAAGTAATATCTAATTGTGTAAATGAGTGAACCTGCATTTATTTTTAAGGGAAAAAAGGTCACACTTGTAAAATGTTGATACTTTTATGCACAATAATATAAATGTTTTTGCCTATTGTGTAAATGTGGGTAACTGATTGCATTCTGATACCAAGTAAATGAGTATACCCCATTTGTATTCAGATAAATGCTTTGTCTCATTGTGTCAATGAAGATACCTCAGTGGCATTGGATTTTTTTTTTAATTGTGTAAATGAGGATACATGTATGTATTCAGATAAATCATGTTTTGGCTTATTGTGTAGATGAGGATAACCGTATAATTATATTCAGAATTGTTTTGGCTTATTGCAATTGTGTAAATGAGGAAACCTCTATAGATATATTCAGAAATGTTTTGGCATAGTGTGTAAATGAGGATATATGTAGGAATGTGTAAATGATGATACATGTATATACTAGTATTCAGAAACATTTTGCCTTATTCCGTATAATGTATACTGAATGTTTTGGCTTATTATGTAAAATGTATTGAGATAAACATTTTGGCTTGTTGTGTAAATGAAAATATATGTACATGTCAGAAACATTTTGGCTTATTGTGTATAATGTATACAGAATGTTTTGGCTTATTGTTGTGTAAATGAGGATACCCGTATATGTTGAGAATAGTTTAGAATTATTGTTTAAATGAGGTTGTGTGTATGCATTCAGATAAACATACATCTGTATTATGTATAATCTGTTACGATATCCCCGGTGTCGTGGGTGACAGCATTGCCTGTGGACAGCTAGGTTTAAGTTTTCACAAGCTGTTGTGTCAATGCTAATGAGGATACTACTTAGGTATTTGACCTGTGTATTTCTTGTAACAAGACTTCTCCAGTAGAACTATATTTGTAGACCGGCTGACCTTGACCATGACATATGAGCTAATTTTTGAATTGTTTACCTTTGCTACAGTATGTTAAATGTATGAGATAATGTTTCTGTATAAGACAGGTGTTTCTTGTGACCAGGTCTTTCCATTGGTACTACATTTGCTGACTTGACCGTGACCTTTGACATTACTTTTTAAAAAACTAATTTCGAATTTCAACCCATTTGGCAAGCTCTGTTGTCTCCTGACAACACATGTTTTTCTTGTTGTGTAAATGAAGATACTTCTGTGTGCTTTCAGATAAAGTTTTGTATCTAAGTACAGATAACGGTAATAATGCACTTTGATAGTGTTTCTGATATTTTAGAGTGTCAAACAAATGTAAAATTATGATGTTTTTTTGTTGTTTTTTTTTTTTTTTTTTTTGCCAGTAATGTGTTTTTTGTTCCTTATATGTGTTAAAGGAAGACCAAGTGTAATGACTTATAATATTCACATGTAAACAGTGCTATGGATATAAGTTATTTTTAAATTATGATAAATTCCCATGAAAAAATATATCAAGATTAAATGTAAATTCTTGTACATTCATATGTATAACATTCCAGTCCCATTTGTTTGATTTGGAAATCCACTTAACACCCCCCACATATACACAACAAGCTAAATTTAGCCTTGAAGCAATCCCTCACATGTAGAAACACCCATAAATGGACTGTTAACTATGTTAATGTCATGTGTGCAATGCTAGTGATGAGTTGACTTGTATTACCAGCTGGTAATATGTAGCCAACAACATTTTGTTTGAAATTATCCTTTGAACTTCATCATATTTTGAAAGGGGCAAGGAAGTTGAAGATTTTTTTTCTGAACCTAAACATCCAATGTAATACGTTGAGGTTGTTTTCATAATTATTGTCCTTAGATATTTTTTTTTCTAAAATCAGTATTGAAATTCCAGAGTTAGGCTCTTGTTGAAGTTTTTTTTAAGATTATTGTATTTATATCCTCCATTGGTAAGAGTGTTTCATGTACGGATTTTATTACATTACCAATTAATGTTTATGCGTGACAGTTTTGATTTCCAGTACGGTATGATCAGGGTAGCATATGTACACAAAGATTTAAATGTACGAGTTGTCTTCAAAATTCAAAGATCAATGTTGATTTCAGCTATGCTGCAATATACAATACTATATACTGTAGTGCTGTAATTGTTTATGAATATTGATAAGGGTGATATTCAGTATTCATTATGCCTGTCTGTGGGACATATTTCATTTGTATTTCACTTAGGATCATCAAAACTTAGATGTGGACACCTCTTTGTAAGACTAAGTGTTACGTGTGTACATGTACATTAAGATGTACTGCGCATAGTACAACTTGACAACACATTTTCAGTACTTTTGTCACATCTTAGCGATTTTACAGACTATATGTAACCTATATACAGTGTATTTTATTATGCATGTATATATGAATGTTTTTTCTCTTTTTTTTTTAAAAGTTGACCTTCATAAAAGGAATTTTTGCACAATTTTTAGTTTAGGATACAGAAATATCTCTGATAAGATGACTTAATAGTCAATGAAGACCAGAGAGAGCATACAATTCTTTGGGATTCTTGTTCACTGTTGCTTTTTTGTGTGGCTTTTGAATATGATATGTTATATAATGGGATTTAATGAATACAGTATCTTAAGCTACTGTCAAGTGTACTGATGTGGCCTCTATAGATATTTAGAAGGTAAGCTTATTGACAATTTTTTGTTTATTTAGTAGTGGATATCAAGTACAAAGATCTAATCTAAGTTATGTCTTGTTTAAAATTCTTTAAAGCATGCAAAGAAGATGAATCGGTGCTTTTGATACTGTAACTGTTTTTTAGAATGAACAGTAATCTTACGTAGCTGCATCAAGATAAAACTTTATGTTTTTGTCAATACATTTGTATTCATTAAAGTAAAAATTATCATTTTTACAAAAATTATTTTCTCAATAAAACATGAAAGTCTGTGCAAAATTGTGCTTTTTATTGTAAGCATTATGATAGCTGTTTTGTAGGATGCAGTACACATTTTAGATGCATAGTGGGCTACTTGTTTTGATACATAAATGTGTATTTCTATACTTCTCTGGCTATTTTGTGGTTTTGATGCCAAATGACCTTTAGCAATCGAACCCAATTCAACACTGCTCAAGTTCCACCTTGATTTAAGCGTGAAGAAAGAGACAGTGATATCAGTATAAAGTTAAAACTTGATGACAGTGGTGTGTACTTACAGTTTAGGTATTATATGTGCCATTTAAACAGTCCAGTAGCCAATTCACACCAAGTTGATAATTCTTTGACACAAAACACTTTGCTACATCATTGTACAGCTTCAATTTACCTAATTCAAACTTGGTGGCATTGGTTGTTAAAATAAGGAATGTTTGTATCAAGTGCAACAATTATAGATGGGCAGATGTAAAACTCCAGAAAATAGCTTTTCATTTGTTTTTCCTCTACATTCCATTTTTGTATTTACTGGGCCACCATTTTCAATCCAAGTTACTGGAATAGCCTGGAAATGTCATGATTTGTGTCTGATTGCTATTTATGTGGATTTAATGATTGATTCATGAAAAAGAGGTAATGACATTTCACCGTTAAATATGTAATTTAGCTGTTTAATATGATCAAATCCAAACTTTAAAAAGAAGAGGTTACGCAGCGCCCGTCATAAGTTTCATGACTTCAAAGGAGATTTCATGTCAATTTTTTTCTCTCAAAACTTTTTTTTATTACCATATTTTTTGGTTAATGTTATCCCGGTAAGCGCAAATGCATAATATGAACATTCACGTAATGTGACATGTCACCTATCTATCCATCGTCGGCCGTTTTCTTCAAAACATGCCTTAAAGGTTCCAGAGATGTTAAACAGGTGAGCGTATGTAACTGTTACACAAATTGTGTTCTGATCATAAAAGTCTGATCTAACTCTTACACACATTGTGTTCCGACAAAAAAAATTTCATAGCTTTTATAAATATATGTATTATGATAGTGTTGTATCTTAGTTTAGTAGACTGTAGATGTTTCCATGTTTAGTTGTTGAGGTAGAAATGTCATTTCATGACTCCAATTTGTAGTGTAGCATTTATCTTATTTGTCCATCATGACTCTAACTTGAAATATGTTCACAACTGTTAATTTGTGTCAATCGTTTTGAATAAATTGGCTTTGCATTTGCAAATTAAAGTTGTAATGGTTTTAAATACAGGCGTACAACCAATCATGACCTACATGTACATATACTTACACTTCTCATCAATACCTTCCAACCCTGTGAACCGCTACAGCAAAACTGGTGACATGATAATGATGATAACATAGATAATAAAGTGGCATTGGAAGCCAGTAAAGCCCCCCCCCCATTCCCAATTTCGAGCCAGGCGAATATGGCCTCTCCAGATGGCTTCCTTTACAAATGGCTTCAATATTTGAATGCTCTTTCTTGAGAAGCACTGGTAGGGTATTTCTCAAACTTCATCTCTAAATTTTGAGTTTGATAGGAAAACAAAATGGATGACGGCAGTCATCTTTGATTTTGACAGTTGTTATTTGATATGCTATTTCTTGAATAGTGCTGGGAAGATATTTCCTAAACATGATATGTAGGTTCCCCTTTGTGCCCTGGTTGTGCCCAAACAATAGTGGCCAGAAGGTGGCCATCTTTGATTTTGACTGTTGAAATTTGTTACTGATTTTTCTTATTCGTTAGCACTTGCTTAAATTTCATGTATGTAGATTTCCCTTGTTAACAAATGATTATAAGGAAAATTGGAAAGTAGAGGAAATATCCGTCTCACATAGCAAAAATAAAGATCATTCAATGGTGGGTGCCTTGATCCCTCTGGTATCTCTTGTGTAAGGAATGACAACTTGCCATTTCATTCTATTTGTCTGACTAACATAAATTTCGAAGTCAAACTCCAAAACCGTTTCAGATAGCCTAATGAAATCTGGTACATCCATTGCTGTAGTGGTGCCTTATGGTATGGAGTGCTATGTATTTCACATAATTTTTCTGTTTCCATGGAAAGAAATGGTGAAAACTCTAAATATTAGTGTAAGGAAGCGTAACTCCAAAACCATTAAGGATAACTTAATGAAACCTGCTACACACATTGCTACTTATAGCCAATTTATCATATTATTCCGTGATCGGAATTCGTCACAATTGTTCCCCGTCGAATCCAGAGTAAGGCAAGGTGGCATTTTATCTACCTATCTCTATCAAACGTTTATTGACAACCTACTCGATTGCTTAGGAAAAAAATAAACATGGTGCCTATATCGATGAAGTAAATTCTGGGAATCCAACATTGGCAGATGACATTACCCTCTTCAGCACTTTCTCCGCGTTCGCTACCAAATTTGTTGAACATTTGCCAGGAATACAGCGTAAAGTGGAAGTTTGAGTTTAATGATTCAGTGTGTAAAATTTGGGTAATTGGTAACTACATTCTTAGGAATCCGAATGAAGCATGGGCACTAGGCCCACATATCCTTGAGAGCTGCCACTCCCAAACCCACCTTGGCACATTTATTTCGCCCAAATTGACTAACACCGAACGCGTCATGAACGCATGTAAGAAAGAAGAACCTTACCACTCCAAAACCATTAATATAATTAAGGATAACTTCACGAAACCTGGAACACACATTGCTCTACTGGTATATTGTTGTCTTTTGGTATGGAGTGCAATAAGTCCAATCGTTAAAACAAGTCTTTACAAGAAAGTCGTCTTACCGTCTATTCTTTATGGATGCGAACATTGGGTTCATCTTACTGTTAATGATATTTCCAGGATTGCACGTTTTCAACACTACCCCGTTAAACTTATACTTGGTTTACCACGCCGTACAAGGTCGGATATCGTCGAGTCCCTGCTTGGCCTTTTCAAAATCTCAGCAGAAATTGATCCGAGAAAATTGCTATTTCTTCAAAAAATAATTTCAATGGGACAATCTTATTTGCCGAAGCAGATTTTTACTATACGTTTGTATTCGTGTATAGCTGTGCTGGCTAGAAATTCCACAATTAATCATGCTACAGGATACTTCCCAGACAAAGTATATACAATCTTGTTTCTTACTTGGAGACATATCTACGGTCATATACATTCCCGTCCAAGCTTTAAAGGAAACGTACAGTGAAATCCACTATAAGGTCCTACGAAAATTCGTCCCTCAAGGAACGTATGGCAAATGATCAAGACTTGACATTTTTCGGAAAGATCCACTTCTTGTATATTCCATACATAATGTGGCTTGCTGCTGAAACTCCATTCGAAATTCAAACCGTCTCTGCTCCCTGTTAATCTCTGTCCCGGCATTGCTCACATAATTTTGACATTGCTGCAGTTCATCTCTGTTCCGTGTGTACATACATCAACACTCAGACAAAACTTCATGAACGACATTTTGCCCGAATTTGGCACCAATACTATTATGTCAATTGAGAGCATGGATACTATCTCCTTTACTCTCAGCTTATTAGGAGCGACCACAGGAATCCCCTTCACAGATGATGTGGTCCAAAGACAATTCCTGGGGAAGACTGCTCGATTTGTTGAACGGGCTATGCATTGCTATTTGTAATATAGTGACTGTCAATCACTTTGACTGATTCACGCGGTGGATACATGTCCTTACGTATACCGCACTGGCACTTTAATGTATTAATATTTTATTGTCTTATTTTTCTCTCTTTCTTTTGTCGATTTCATGTATTCAATCATCTCCTTCTGGAGGAAATAAAGTATGATGATGATGATGTTGATTACGACGACGATGACGACGGCGATGATGATGACGACGATGAATTTTGATGATAAACTTTCAGAGTAGATTCTAAAATACCGTAATGACTCAAATATATTCGAAGGTCTGCTATATATTTTTACACAGTTAACCTGTAAGGATACACGAGTACATGTAATTGGCTATGTTTGACTATCATCAGATCATTTTGAACATCGGTTAACAATTTTGAAGTGTCTGCTTTTGATCCATTAATCTCTGATGCTCATTGTAGGCTCGAATTACGTTTGAAAAGAACAGTCAGACACGAAGATAATTATAATAATCTAAACACTTTCTATTCTGAAGAATACGATAACGACAATTTTAAAGAAATTATTGATAGATTGGACGTGATTGCGAGAAAACCGAGTAATCTATAGTCATACCTGTTAAAATTGATAATTTGGTGAACAAAGTCATCAATTTATTCACTCGACAAAGCATTCTTTGGTGTGAAAAAAAGATTAAAAACAACAACAACATAAAAGTAGAAAAAAAACTGATTTACACGAGAATATCATATTTAGATATCATATTTTAATAGAGCCAAAATCAATACATTGTAGATAAAAATCAAACAGAGTTACACTTGAAAGATTTACTTAGCGTTCTCCTGTATGCTGTACTTACAAAATACACCAAGAGAAGATGGAAACTGAAAACTTTAAATTTCAGGAAAAGCCTTTGATTCGGTTAGGAGATTTGGGCTGTAGGGAAAAGTACAAAAAAAACCCCTAATATAACGGGGAAAATGTTCAATGCTATTTGTAATTATACATGTGCGAATACTAAATCTTATGTTAAAAGAATGGAAATGAGATATCTGAAATGTCCAATTGTAAAAGAAAACAAGGGGAACATTTATTTAGTTTTCATATAACTAAATGACCTTGAAGAAGTTCTTGTTCTCAAACAGTACACATCTTGAAATCTTTTTGACGGGAGTATATCATGGCTTCGCGTTCGTTGTGTACCACTCTCCGTCCGTTGTCAACCCCTCTTCGTTCGTTGTCTACCCCTCTCCGTCCGTTGTCTAACCCTCTCCGTTCGTTGTCTTCCCCTCTCCGTCCGGTGTACACTTTTGCTTGTCCAGAGATCTCCTACATATTTCAATCTCTTTCACACTTAGTCAGCTTTATAAAATAATAGTCTAGTATGACATGAAGTTGTGTGTTCCCTGGACGTTATTTCTATTCTACTGTAAAAGTTGCATTGTCCTTACAAATTGATCTCCGTGATCCTTACCCTGATGCATGCAGTTTTCAACCATTTTCTATCAACTTTCCCAGTGACATTCAAGCCTGTCTATATTGACCAAAAAATATGCTATTAACAATAAGGGTGCCGCTTTCCTAGTCAATCGTATTTCTTTTTATGTCAAGAATCAATTTTTGAGATGTAAACTGAACCTATCAAGAGTTTGATTTTTTTGTTGATGTCAGTAAATGGTTTTTTTTTTACGATCGACAAGTATGCATGTTATTTTATATCATTATTTTATCCAGAACAAATGATAAGTATACAAAAGTTGGGAGGGTTTTTGATTGATCAAATGCGATCATTTTTTTTTTGTATACAGAAGACATTTGCATTTTTTGATGCATGAAAAATAATTCGTTTTTTTTTTTATATCAAAAACACATAATAAATATCGAAAAATTGAGAGATATTTAATTCATTGCAAAAAAAACCATTTAATATCAGTAAATATTTTTTTGATATTCCTTAACATTTTTAATATCAAAAATCGAATTTTTGGTATCAAAAAGTGATTATAGATATTCGAAATTTTGATGTGAAAAAATGTCTTTTGATATAAATAACAGCGAATAAATAGTAAAACGGAGCCTGATATGAATTCGAGTCAAATCCATCATGCTAATGTTCTCAGAGAGGTAGTGAAAACAATTAATTGTCAGCACCAAACTTAATTTTGCATAGGAAATTATCATTTCAAAATGAAATAGAGATGATGGCCTATACATTCTCGAATTCTTCATCAACTTAAAATCCATTTGTAAGTTAATAATCTCTGTCAGTAGGCAAAATGTAACGTTGTATCATTGTTTGCCTAGTGTATGATGATATTACCTGTGAGTTATTCCATTTTCTACATGTTATATGACTGGTTATGCACTAATTCCGGATTCTAGTCCTCATCCGGTCCCTTTACTATAAAAACCAATATGGCAGCCTACTTGAATCTTGGGCCCTTTCGTTTATGTAGACAAACCGATTAGTCGATTCTCATATCAATATTTTAACTCATGAATATAAACAAATCTGCATATGATAATTCAGACATTGAAAAACTTTGTCAAAGGCTAAAAGAAAGTAAAATGAAATCAATTGATGTTTCGGTAGGCCTATTTCATTAACGAAATCAGCTAGCCGAACCAGATCAACTGTTTTGACCGCGATAGCGGCCGGGCGCACGAATCATTAGTGCGCATGCGTTTGGGTGTATCGTGTGTATTGGCAGATATTCAGAATGAATGCAAACACTATTGAAAAGAAAAACACCCACGAAATGTCGTGAATGCAAAATCGAAGGATGTTAGTGACAGACTGTTTCAACAGAGCTTTAAGGGGTCATCCCCGTGTGAAACTACAGAATGTGACTCACACCCGGTATCATCGTGTATTGAATATTTGACAACAGAAGGGCACTTGACAAACTTTGACGTGGGATGATTGTAATGCTGTGCTCTCGACATGTAAATCTCACTTATTCACAGGTTCGGGTGAGTCCCGGGTCTGTTTCATGCGAACAGCTACCATTGTTGACAATCACAAAAGTTATCTACTATGCATACGTGGAAATGTAATATGACTCCTATTTGACATTTAGTTTCCAGTTAAATTATACTAAAAATGATGTCGTTTATGATGAAAAAGAAGCGTTTTAAGTTCCATGTAAACTTTTGCATCGAGGAACTGTCATCTGTGCCTTTTGTTAGTGGAATACTATTTGCAAAGATCCGGTTGCTGGATGGTGGCAACTTTGCAGGACAGTCTGAAAGGTAGGTGGGCATATTAGGAGTAAAGCTACCTGTCAGTTGTGTTCATGATACAGTTGATCATGAGCTACTGTACTGGTATGACTGGTAAATTGAAAACGTGTTGATGAAGCCTACTGTATCTTATTGCTTCATGATTAAAAACTTGTTCTCCCCATGTGCCGTGGTGCGATACCAACTCATCTGTAAGGGTCTGATCTGTGCATCGATCAAATCTGCATGACTATGTTTTGATTTACGAATCGTCGAATGTCAAAACAAGACATCAACAGTTGTTGATAATTGCGGTGTAATCAAGTATAACAATTTGTAAATCATCACTAATTAGCATGTTATATGACATTTTGCCAAAGTATTTCATTTCATAGAAACCAAAATTTGTTATTACTAAAATACTAATTGCAATATAAACACATTTAATTTAAATTAACAAATTATATTTAACCATTATTAAACCAAAAAAGCCATTCATCACATTTACTATTAAAATGCTTTTAATTAGTAGATTGTTGCAGGATTGTAGAATTTAACACTGGAATAAATTTATTTTGTGAAGTTATACAAAATCTCAATGACAAATGAAGAGTCAATTAAGGAGATTTCACTGATTTGTAATATTATTAGAAAGCGATTCCTAGTCTCTGGTGAAGTGTGTTTCTGTTTACTGCGTACATGTGGTAATAGACAAGCTATAATTAACCAATGTAGGTGGTCCTAGTGTTCTCGCCACAATGGACATTTAATCTTGTAATGCTGATACAAAACATTTCAATTAACACACACATTTTATTTGGGAAGCAGAGACTTGCAATAGTTTGTGATAATTAGCTGGTGTACACAGAGTGTTTACATTTGTATTTACTTCTATATGTATTATACTTGTTATTGACGAAGACACATGAGTAGGTTGTTGGAAAGGACTCATATAGCTTGGTGCACATGCTATATAATAAACCTGTTTTACAACATGATAATAAATTTCTACCCTAATTAGTTACTTAAGTATAAACAAACTGAGAACTCCAGAAGTGTACAGTGTGACCTATATAACTGTACAACAACTTAAGAGGAACTCTTATTGCTGATTTAACCTGGTACGGTCCTGTTAATGAAGATATACTTTGCAATGGTGACACGAATATCTCCTCAGCTGACAATATAAAAATCGCCAAAGTTGTGCGAAACTTCTTGAGAAGGTCGGAAAGATTCAACTAATTATCACTTCCTAACCCCCGCTCTCCCCTTCTTTTCATGCCATCTTCCTATAATAAAAAAAAACTTAATCCAAAATGTTCCATTATCCATATAATATATAAAAAAAAAATTCTAATTGATTAAGTATATTGAATTCATTCCAAACATTTATAGGTCGTGTTCCTGATCCTTCCCGATGCAGTCATTTAACTTTAATTAATATGTACCTATCTCCTCCTCCCTCCTGCCCCCCCCCCCCCCCCCCCCCTCTCTCTCTCTCTCTCTCTCTCTGATATGTCAAGTTATTATATTTTCGTTTCTTTATCAAATTTTTGAATATTTGTGTATGCCGTCATGTGACTATGTTATTGTTTATTATTTTGTTATTATTATGGGAGAAGTCGTTTATAAGTTGGTAAAACTTGCTGACTAATCCCTTTGTCATTTTTGTATGTCAATAAAATATGTTTAAACAAAACATTATGTACATATATATGTAAATTAAACTATTATACACATATCTGTTGATGGATATGTGTGAAAACAGGGAAAAGTAAATTTCAACAAAAGTATGTATACCCTGACAGGAGTCAAACCCTCGACCTGGTCAATGGTATAATATGCACATGATAATCCAGTACATCTCTATCCCAAGAGCTTAAAAGAATACTTTGTCAGATAATCAGTGACATAGATCATATTTTTGATCTTTTCACACTCCTCCCTGTTTTTCATGAATTTCTCGGATCTTGATGGACAATCTCAATTCATGCTATAGGATTTACTTAAATTTGGGTGCTGATGTTAAAAAAGAACAGTCAAAAACTGATTCCTGCCCAATGTCGCGAGAGGAGTCGAACACTGGTCTCCGGCATGATAATCCATGGCTCTTCCTTTTGAGTCGAAGTATCTGCCTTAGTCATGAGTGACAGAGATCTAGACTGTACACGCATTTAACAATAATTACGTAAGCCAGATAGACTGATCCATTCCTTTCACATGTATTAAGTGGAACATGTACACTGTACATGTACATGTCAATATGTACAATAAGGACAACATTATCAGATAGAAAAAAGAGACACAAAATCAACCATGGTTTCAACCCTGTCTGTCGTGTTCATTTTCTATAGGAATTTAAAATAATCGTTGCCCGGGTGTAAAATTCATCGACACCCAGGTGTAAGCATTATGGTGCCCGGTCAGTATGATTGAACCCGGTGATATAGCTAGGCACAGATTTCTACCTCCAAAATTTTATATATAATCTCAGAACTTCATAAGTGCTTCAGCTAGCATTGAAATTAGACATCACAGCATTGATCAAATTAAAACACCAGTAAGAAA
Source organism: Pecten maximus (assembly GCF_902652985.1). Classification (NCBI taxonomy): domain Eukaryota; kingdom Metazoa; phylum Mollusca; class Bivalvia; order Pectinida; family Pectinidae; genus Pecten; species Pecten maximus. The sequence continues at coordinate 28,662,092 of NC_047016.1, read as the reverse complement.
TAAAATGATATGCAATGCTATAATAAATGTACCTACTGATGTTTTAATATGACGAGTATAATGACACTAGGGTGGGAGCAATATATCAATAATGTTATAATATAAATAGTCATCAAAAGGTAAAGTATCAAAGCCATTATTAGCCTTGTTTGGTTGTGATGTCATGGGGAGAACACTGTGGATTTCATTAGTTCTTTATATAGCATGTAGCTGTTACTGTAGAGAGTTAGACACTGAGGATAAAAATGTTAATTTTCAGTCTGCATCATAAAATTATTTATAGCTCTATGTTGGTCCAGTGAACAAGAGTCCACAACTAAGTAACATACCCATGACAAATGTAACCAACACTATGTAACTTTAACCTGTTTGACCAGTTTTTTAAGTGGTGAATGTTACAGGTTGTAACACTGGGCTGTATGCTGTCATTGTTGTTATACCCCCCCCCCCCCCCCCCTTCCCCTCTCTAACATTTATGTGTATTTGGATAGGAATTCTATGAATTCAGACCATGGTGACAAAACTTTCATCATTACAGACTGTTACACATAGGATATCTTGAACAAGTAAGTGTAGGTACAAAAGAATCTTTAGATGTAGGTGTACAAAATATTCTTCTTATATAGTCACCAACTCACCATGCAAAATATTTCGCTTCAACAGCTGAATTGACAGAAAATGCTATTTGTCATAGTATATATATAAAACCTTCCAGCTGCAATTGTACATATTATTAATGCTTTCACAAGTTCAAGTACCAGCTGGTATACTGTGTAGTAACACTGATGGAATGAGTCATTTTCATAAAGAAAATTTTCATCAAATGTTATGAACTATTTTTAATACTTGGAACTGTTAATAAAATATGAATATTAAATCAGTTTGTTTCTGTACATATATACATACATGTATATTATTTAAATGAAAGTTGGATATACGTATATATATTTCAAACCAGACTGCAGTAATGACTCCATTATCATGATGATAAAATGAAATGAAAAATATCCAAGGATACATAATTAAATTATAAATTTTTCCTATTTGATATTGACTTAATACGTATATGATTACATTAATTAGCTTCCCAGAGTAAAATATCAGATAATACCTCAATATTCACAGCATATACATAACTGCTACAGGAATATTCACTTAATTGTTACGTTTACATACTGGTGAAAGATATAGCTAGCTGGATCAGGTCTGCTGATAATAACTAGTTGTGATAACGATTGATTTTCAAAGCAAATTTCTGCTTCGGATGGGATAGAATTTACATCAGGCATATATATATATATACTAATAAATGTGTAAGAATCCAGTCTTCTACACACATGTATAAATCTATATTATTTATTTACAGTTGACTGAATGGTAAAGTATATTGGAGAATGCCAGCTGCTACATATTTGTATTTTAGTTTAATAGACCCAATTTCCTTGTTATCTATCAGGTATTTTTGGAATGGCTCTTTTGAAAAAAAAGTTGGGAAAATTTGTCTGCATTGTAGTGAAAATTATCATTGTTTTGATGATTTTCAAAATTTGTATGAGATAGTAGGAAAATAATAATAATAAAAAAAAAACCAATAATGTATTACCTGTTTTAAAAATTGACACATTGAAATTTCTATTAAGAAATAAGTCGGTAATCATATATGTGGCTAAAATTAATTATAAACACAAAGCTAAAGGTTATGTTTTAAATGATCAAAATATCTTTTACGCAGTTATAAACTGACTAATTGGGAAAAGTTAGGTCAAACAGTTTCAGACTTCGATATAAATCGTTTAATATGTTATATTGTAAATATCACTGATCAACCTTCACATATTGTATGAGCTATCAAAACAGAAAGTTCTGCATAACACCTGATCGATTTGGGCGGGCTAAATTATGTCTGCTGTCCATATAGATGAAGTCTCAAAAGACCTTGTGGTCTTAGGTCTATATGAGTAAGGTCTTAAATCATTATATATTATAACCAACTGGTGTCTCTCATACTCAACTTGTAAGATTCAGATTCTTTAAATTATCTTTAACTTAGCATCACAAACATACATGGTATACAACATGCATACACATCACATTGTAGCTCCAACAGGGAGGGATTAAAAGAAGATCATGTATGAACTTCAGATTTTATAATGACGATTCAGAATTAAAAGTGGTTATTATCACCATAGAATAGGCTACAGTGGTCTTTTTCTCTGAAGTTATCTCAGCAAAACTACAAAAATCTTACTAATATTGCCTTTGTCAAAAAAAGGTTACAACTTACACTCAAAATAAAATTGAATGTTTCCATTGATCATGTTGTAATACCTTTCTTCATTTTACTATATATATAGTGCCATAATAAGAGAATGTCACAGTACTCTCAAACAGAATTGATTAGATAGATAATATATTCATGACAGTGTTTTCAATTTCTTACTTTAATTTCTTTTAGATTTTCATCATTATTGTTGTAAGAAATAGGAGACCTGTTATCAGTCACAAATCTGCCTTGTATTATACAACATATTCTGATAGGTAAATATATTACACTGGATGGTAATCATTTAATGGAAGGCTAAGTTTTGAATGGTCATTTTACAAATATCAAAGGAGATTAGATCCAGTCCATACTTTGCTTCAATCAGATGAGTTAAATGTAAATTGTGTACTATTATAACAGATATTTACTATTACAAAGGATGGATTTTAGCCCATGCTGTGACAGGGACTGCCATTCCTTTAGGACTGATATTGCCATCAATAACATCAGAAACTGCCATTTGTTGGTTCTGCTTGTAAAGATATTGATTATCACTTATTTATAATTATCAAAGACTATACATTATATATCTAGTTTCTAACAAGATCTACCATAGGGATATCGATGAACCTGATTCATGTGATGGAAAAAGCACTAACTTACTATATATATATATATATAGCTGGGTCACTCTACTGAATCATATATATATATTAATCATGCACATTTATGCATGTCAGAGAAAAGTGTCTTTATTTTTTGAGAGAAAAAATGGCTTACTAGAAGTTGGTCTGACCTGTTCTCTTTGGTTTGGTTTCAAAGTTTGGTCTGGATCGGTTTTGTCTCATTCAGGTCGGCTCTCAAATTTTTGGTCTAGTATGGTTTGGTTGAGCTTGCATTATCAGTAATATATATATATTTATTAAATAAGAAATGGATATTTACTAATTCATGTTATATCCTGTGAAAAATAGAGAGAAAATCAAATTATTAGGTCAGATCAGACCAGGTTGAGTTTTTGGTCTAGACATACTGTAAGATCATGCAGACCAAATAGACAAAACCATGTATTATACCACACATATACGTATGTACCAAAGTGTTGAGAGTGTTCATCCTGTTTAATAGTCTTGGTTTGTACATTTAAAACTCATTTATGTCACTGTTCAGGCGAGACATAGGCAAATGTACAGGTGTTCATTTGACATTAATTATTCAAACATTCCATATATGTAATATCACCCAATATACTGAACAATTACAGAGAAAAATAAAAGAAAAAAGCTTGAAAGATAAGTTAATTGTAATTTTCAGAAGAAGATCCATGGAAATCATCCAATGCCATTTCATTGTCTTGAAAATAAAAAAAAACAACTGGAAGCTTCCAATGATTCATTGGGGTTAGTCATTTGTTGGAAGAATTCAAAGAGTCAGTATGTTAATTTTTATTATAATAACACTATACTGTACACTTTTTTGTCTTAGGCATAGATAGCTTTCTCAAGAATCATTGCAGACAGTGGCCCCAGTTTTATCAATGTTCCGTAACTTAAGGAAAATCCTTAGTTTAGGAAAAATCTTAGCTAAGAAATTTTGACTTCCCTTAAATTAGGTAATATGCTTTCCAATGGAAAATTTTAAGTTCTTTAATTTAAGGAACGTTGATGAAACCCCAGGACTGAGAATTTATAAGTCTTGGTGTAGACAGTAAATGGCAATTCCTGATATGTAACATCAGAGAGTTGTTATCAAGAAATTACTGAATGTTGATCTACTATTATTATTATTATTTCTTTATTTCCTCCAAATTGAAGAGTTACAAAAAGAAATATACATTGTTGTCAAAAAAAAAAAAAAAATAAACACATCAATTATTTACAGAGATGACCGGGTAAATGAATACATAATGAAATAGTTAAATAACTACATAATGAAAGGTCACGAAAGTAGCAAATGATACAAAAATCATTACAATGCATGTGAAGCCTGAGGTTTCCAGCGGTTGGGGAGAGCCCTACCAGCAAAGTCCTCTCAGGCTTTCACAGGCATTAACACACACAAAGGGGTGATATAATAATAATAGATAAATAATTGATAAATCAATTAAACAGTTATTAATTTGGCACTACTCATGTAAAAAAACAACATTGTATGCCATACGTGTATTACACTATTAATGCTGATATAACAACAACATTTTATCAACAAAAATAGCACCTGGAGTGAATGTAACAAATTTTAAGGTCGATTGGGATATCAGAATGCTGGCTTCTCAGCGATAAGTCCTATGGTAATTTTCAGCAAACATTTGTATTTTTTATTACCACAAAATTGGTGCCCCTTGTAATTTTTCCTGAGAGTAAGAAACAATATTATATATTAATAGATACAGTAATTATAAAATCATGATTTAGTCAATGAACAGGAAATGTTTCAACAAGATAATTGGATTATATGTCACATTTATATATTAGAACTTTAATTAGACACACTAGTATGATACAGGCTGAAGGTTCTGTATATAGACCTGACTTTTCTCCCTGGTCGCCTTCTTCATAAAATCAAATCAGGGACTTGGGGGCTTAAGTTTATTTAAATTTAGTAACTAATTTCCCCATGAAATCAGATCAGGTAGATTGAATAGACAATTGAAGTTGTATGTTTGTTGTTATATCTTGACAAGGAGATAAAATCAAAACTTGCTGTAGGATAAATATGGTGATAACTGTGTTTATATATGTATAGTGATGACTGAGGGTAACTAAGATGTCATGCCTCAGTTACTACTGTTTATTTACCTTCAAACCTAGCAGTGGATATATTTAAAGGTATAGCTTAAACATAATTGTACTGTGGTATATCAATTAGGTGACTGGCAAAATGCAATGAATGATCAAATTTTACAAAAAAATTCCCCCAAAAAAATGGCTGTAAATATGACCTGTAAGTTGCATTGTAACATAATAGTTGGAGGCTAGGGCAGGATTCAAGTTAATTTAGTTTTGTTGGAAATGAATATAAAATCTTATTTGACAAATTTTTGCAAACTTTTCTATTTCTGATCACATCTTTAAAGTTGTATGTGTTTTAATGCTTCGATTCATTCAAAGAAAGAAAAGACTTAAGTAGATATTGCAGTATATTATAATAAGTTATTTATGATTAGTGCAGGGGATATCTGTTTTAAATGAATGATCACTTGAAACATGCGTCAAAACGGAAAAAGTTAAGTGGAGCATGATATTGTACATAAATGTGGAAAAATTTATCTCCACTGTTTTGTTAAGCATTACCTGGTACTCCGGTAGTGCGTCTAAACCACTTCAATTCACTGACCATGATTCTACTTATTATAGATAATTTGTCATGAAGAGTTGACTATAATGCCTATAATACAGAATTATTTGATGAAGAAATTTATTACAAACAAAGTAAGAACATATCTTTTAGAATCCTAATTCTGCATGACAATTAAAAAAAAAATCAATCCTGCTCATGTGAAATAGATAATTGAATCAGACCTGTGCAAAGTCGATGAGTAACCATAAGTACTACCTGAGTGCTTCCTACCTATCCTATTGTTTGCAGCTGTCATGATCAGTACACATGCAGCACTACAAATCAGTCTACAATACATATAAAAATATACCAGTATAAATATTATTCCCATATATATTTCCTAAAAAGTCCCCTGGTTGCTCACCCCTGTGAAACGATTATGAATAATTCATGAACATTCATGAATAGTTCATGAATTATTCATGAACTAAATTCATGAATATTCTTGATTTATTCATGAATATTTTCATGAAATTCATGAACTTAAAACTTCATGAATATTTTTTTCAAATTATGTTCATGAATATTCATGAATTATGTAAGTAAGTTTTTCATTCATGAAATCATCATAGTTCATGAATGTTCATGAACTTTTTCATTCATGACAATTCATGATTAGTTCATGAATATTCATGAACTTAAAACTATGATGAATATTCATGAACTTTTTCATTCATGACAATTCATGATTAGTTCATGAATATTCATGAACTTAAAACTATGATGAATGTTCATGAATGAAATATTTCTTGAACATTCATTAATCCTGAAATCAAGATTTTCATTCATAAAATCATCATATTTCATGAATATTCATGAACTATTCTATTCATGATAATTCATGATTAATTCATGAGTTATGAACTTATTTAGAAAATGAATTTGCATGCATTTTACCACTTAATTTCATCAAAGTTTGTCATGAACTGTATCACTATGCATGTTTGACAATATCCTTGTAGTCTTTCCATTAAAAATTGCATTCAAATCAGGGGTCGACATTAACTTTTTTCTGCACTTGTCCCTTTGGACAAGTGATAAGATAAATTCACTTGTCCGAATGACATAATCACTTGTCCTACATGTGTTTCTACTTTCCATCTGTTATGTGTAAACAGCGAGATGATTTATTATAAAGTAGAGGTTAGCACTGCAAGCCATAATTTTGACTCATAATAATTACTAACAACAATAAAACAACAAGAAAGTATTATTACAAGTTATTTAAGTTTTACTAAACCATCCTTTTTTTACCTAAAAGCAGATGAATGAAGTACTTTAAAATAATTAACTTTCATGAAGAACTGTTCGACTAAACTATAAACAAACTTACTACTGTGAAAACATTAAAACATGTCACCGTTTTCTAGGGCACGGCAGTCTGCTTCATCTGTAGCCTCCTTAATTATATCAAAACTGATTCATTTTTATTACGATTCCAGCAGACGGTATCTGTCGTAGTATCAATGCTCTCACATGTACAGCATTCGCATGCGTTTCAAACATACTAGTGATACCGATTACATGTTTTCGAGAGCCCTCGGAAGTCTACCATCATTTCTATGTAGTTCTGAATGAAGCTTTAATAAGCATGATCAACTCACTTCCGTTCGATGGTTAACACAATTTAAAGGAGTTTTTACTCATTTTACAGTGAGTATTGAATCAGTTTTGACTTCAGAATATAACATAAATAAAACATAAAGACAGATTTGTTACTTGTCCCGTCGGACAAGTACTTTAATGATTTCACTTGTCCGACATCAATTTCGTCTGGTACAGGACAATCGGACAAGCGTTAATGTCGACCCCTGCAAATGGATCCATCACTTGTTTCAAAATTCATAACTGCTTGAAATGAGTATATTTACACAATCATTTGGATGGAAAATGCTTTTAATATGTAATAGATACATAATGGGTACGAGTGATGTATCGGATATATCACACGAGTGCGTAGCACGAGTGTGATATATGCGATACGTCACGAGTACCCATTTTGTATCTGTTTTATCCAATGACAGCCGAGGTTTTGTCACCCACGTGCCTAGGGGTGGAGCTATAAAATTGATCAGAACCTGTCACTGTGATATGTTTCCCGCCAATTTCTGACACGTTTTGTTTTCTGTCACAGTAGCCCATTCATTTCTAGTGAGACTGTCAACCATGACGGATCAGGTACTGATCACTGATGTCGATGTTTTCACTGACCTCGACGATATAACATTATCACAGGCCGTAGACAAGTATGAGTATGAACTGGAAGATAGTGACACGGTAGCTACTGACATTGGAATATTTGATACCAAGGAATTAACTCAACCAATTGGTGTAAATAAACTGAATGGTAATGTGAAAAACATGTGAAAGGCTGCAGGATTCGAGGGAAATTACACAAACGGTAACCGCTCCGGAAAGAGGACCTGCGCTACTTCCCTTTACCAAGCAGGTAAGTCTAAAATCATATCGTTTGAACAAATTGTGAAATGAAATATTTTTCGTAAATTTCGACGTTCACAATGTCACAAAATCCTTTCAAAATCTGTGAAATTAAATACATCGATGAATCGGTTAATCGGTATTTTTAGCCACGCGTCCTGTTATCATTTTCATCACTATTTTTGTTTATGATAGGATTTTTGTGCAACGAAAGTATATTGGTACATTTGGCGTAATCTGTATAACCATTTTTTTTTTAAATGCCTGAAATTTTATAATATGTATCATGTAGGATCCTAATGTATGCGTTTTTTTACGGATCTGTTAAAATATAATATATATTCTACTTAAATACAATATTAACAGGGTTTTATATTCTGTTTGGTCAGGTTTTGATGAACAACTCATTATGGACAGAACGGTACATCGCAGCAGGGCTGTACGTGCCTACAAGGTGAAGAAAGAAGACAGAACATTTTTAAACGGCACTCGTATTTCATTAAATTTTGTTTGAAATGCATTTCCTGTCTTTGTTCGATCATTTGTCACGCCTGCATTTGAAATTGGCCCCGCCTCAAGACTGAGGCATGGACCAATCAGAAATGCCATGTGATATTTCAGATATCACATATGTGATATTTGAAATATCACATAGTATGCAATATATCGACAACAAAAGATCAAAGAAAAACCGAGGCGTCATTGGATAATCTTCAGATAAGAGTGATTTATTTTCATTATTGCATTAATTCTCATTGCACATATGATGTGTGTTTGAACAATTTAGTTAAATGGGCAATGCAATTTAAAAAATGCCAAAGCTATTTGAATGTTATGTGCACTATGTAAATTTAGGTCACATGCATGGTGATTGATTTTAAGTTAATTCTTACCTATAAACAGGTTGACATATTTCCAGAGTTGAATATTTCATTTCCTGGTAGTTTTGTATTGATCATGAAGCAGGTATGAAAGATAAATACTTGCCTTCATTTGTAAAATAACATGTTATTCATCTCTGTGAGAAAAGCCTCATGGCTGCCATGTATTGGAACTCTCCTGCTAGAAGTTTTTGGGCGGGAAAAATTTGGTGGGAAAATTTGGCGGGAAATTTGAAGTTTTCTTATTGTTTCCTTATTCTTCTTTAAGCCAACATCAAAATTGTTATATAGACATGGAATTAAATTTAAAACTTTTTAGATATTAAGTTTGTTATTCAATTTAAAATGTAAGGTATTTTTTTATTCAAGAAAATGTTCAATTTTAAGGTCAAATTCTCATTCATTAAAGTTCTTCAAAATTCATTACTATTTTATTCATTTTGATGAATTTTAATGAATATCATCAATGCATGAAAATTCATGAATAGTTCATAATCACATAAAATTCTCATTCATTAAAGTTCTTCAAAATTCATTATCAACTGTTCTTACTATTTCATTCATTTTGATGAATTTTAATGAATATCATCTATGCATGAAAGTTCATGAATAGTTCATAATCACATATGATGAACTATCATGAATCTTAATGAATTTGTAAAATTATTCATAAAAGTTCATGAAGAGTTCATGAGAGGTATTTGATGAATATTCATGAACATTTTTTCATGAATCAAAAACTTACAGTATTCTTGAAAGTTCATGAAAGATTCATGAACATTCATGAACTCATGAATATCATCTCGCAGGGGCATGATCAGACGAGTTTGGTTGACCCACTCTCCCTGCAAACTGTGGCATGGTTGACCTTAATACTTGTACACTTGTTGATATGTTCAAGTAACCATGGTCAACCATATATAGTCAAACCTTGGTTTTGATATTTTTGTTAATTGGAACACGCTGCACATGTATGCATGGATATGGTTGACCAGGTTTGGCCAGGTTTATTTACCATGATCTTTACAAAACGATTACAGCTTCAGGTTGGTTGTCTGTGTTTGTAAAAAGTATTACTTCACTTAAGCTTTAAGTACCGCATGTCTATGCTTTCAATATATTATACCCACTCAACAGCTTATTGGGGTGTATATAAGGATACCACAATCTGTGCTTGCCACTAAATTGTGACCACAGAGTTTCATCATTAAATTGTGAGGATCATCATTCGATCAGCTTACTGATTAAATTTTAATCAGATTGCCAACTATACATGTGTATACATAATCTGCTAATATTGCATTCACTGTACTGTACATGTACAAAGATTGACATAAGTTCAAGGACAGGCTTACTGAAGTTTCATTTTGTAAATACTTCTGTTATGTCCTGTCCTTTTCTGTTAGTCTTGATCAAATGGTTGTCACTTCGAATACACCACTCATCACATTGTGCCCTATAAGCTGTCATTTCTACAAGTATTATATGTAGCTTGAGAGAAAGAGAGAAACCACACCCCTGGTAATAGTTTCTCTATAGTTGTTAATTATAATAGTAAGTCTGGGGTAGGAGGGGGTGTATTTTGTACATAATATCTAAATGTGGTTTCTCAAATTATATAAGGGAGCTGCAGTATATGTTTTACTGTGAGGATCAGGAACTCTAGTAAATTATCTTGGTCCTGTTTGTTGGAGTGTACTTGATTCACCCCTCTCAAACCAATCCCACTCAGCCCTGACACAATATCCTTCTTTTATGTTTCCTTGTAGAGACAACCTGTAAACATTCATTTGAAATGTAACACCTGTAGCTCTACTGTGTGATGTTACTAGTGATCAGTTGAGGACTGTTGGAGGATATAATCTTAAACATCCTAAAAAGTTGGCAGCTACCATACAGGAATGTATTTAATCAACAGACCACTAATCTATATGGAATTGAAAATTGAATGTGATAAGGATCTAGTAAACATTAGCACAACCACCCTCAGTGGATTCAGTCTCAGATTAGCAAACATACAGCCCAAGATATACTGGGTTAAATACCTATATTGATATGTCAGTATAACTGAATCAAGCAAGGCTTGTAAGGCGAGCATGAGAACTTTTTTAATCTAACAAAAACTGGTTTAAAGTAAATGTGCAAAGTTCATGAACAGAGATTTACTGATTCAATACTGCATAGTGCATTTATAATGCGGCGTGTGGGAAACCAGTGGGACCAGGAAATTAAAGGCATACGTGTACCATACTATGTGAGTGCACACAAATGAGTCGATTAACAATTTACTGATCTTGTACTGATTAATACATGCATACACCGTATTATTGTCAATTTACATCATGCTTCCATTCTGACACTAATTAAATAGTTAACTCACAACACTTAGTTAAGCTGCAGTTAATTATATGCCTCAGATTCACACAAAAAAATAATAAAAAGATTAGATAGTGATTAGTCAGATTAGACCATTAGATTAATTATATACTGACACACCAGTGAACTGAGTAAATGTATGCTTCAGACTTATGTCAGTGTGTGCACTGATGCAACATGTATACAGTAGCTTTCACCATACCACAATTAACTATTGAAATGGGTTTGTGACCTTATTTTGGATTCACAATTAAAACACTATTATTGGCATACATTGTAGAGGGTGGGGGGGAGGGGGGGATACCTTTGTGCATCTGTTTGTGCACAGGATCTCAAGATATTCCATGAACTCTTGCATGGCCAGATTGATTAAGTTCATATATTATTGACACCATGAAATAAAACCATCCAGTTCTACACCTGAAGATTTCGTTGCCTATAAAGCAAGGTTAAAGATAAAAGGTCATACTGTATGGTGAGATGGTGAGATGATATTATATGAGATGGTGAAGTCCTCCAATCACTGTAATTGTACATACTTCTGTTAGGGTCAGACATGCTACATATATCTGATAACTAAACATTGTAATAAGATTATAACTATCAGACACATTCCTGTCCACAATCCAGGTAAATCTTCAGTAGGCTGTTATAATGACAGTTTACATGTGTATTGTGTTTTTGTTATCAAAATGTAAATAGACTCTCAATAACAAATCTGTCAGATATTATGGGAAAAAAATGTTATAATAATAAAGAAATGGATGGCTGTTTGACTGAGATGTCATTGTAACTTTCGAATTATCTTCACTTATACAGAATTACCAGGTATGCAAAAACAAGTAAGATATTCTTTATCCAATATATGCAGAGACTTGTTTATAAGAGACTGATTAGAGATTAATATTCAAGCTCGGCAATTCCCTACCTGTAATTTGATATCCCACATATGACAGGGTTATATATTTACCCAATCTAGTATGACCCTCCCCAAGAGGTACATGTGACAGCTAAGCTAAAACATAGTGCCAGTTTATGTATTAATTTCCATGAAACTCAGCAGAATTTCCGATTTTCATTCATGTTATATTTATTTGCTGTATTTGCTCTGTTCCCAGACCATGTTACAAATAAAATTTATGACAGTAATCAATAAATTCATAATCCTTAAATTAAAAGATACAAATAATTTATATCAATTGTAAGCATCCATATGCAGCATATTGATTTCAGATTTACATGTATGTTTATATCTCCACTCCCGTTATACTGCCAAAATCAGAACAGGACAAAAGGTGGTGATACTTTTACAGGGGACACCTCTATATGTATGCAGTCATATTTTATAATTAGTATACATGTATATATAGTAAACAAGCTCAGCCTGCTGTGTTATTTTTAGAATTACCTGGTATCATGTTATATATCAGGACACATATATATTAGTAGATGAAGAGAATGATTGGATAATGAAGTTGTCATGATCAGATATGTTATCTCAATGTGATATCTGCCGATCATAATTGTCCTGTTAATTTGATGTCTTTGAACCTGACAGAAGGCTCAAAATTACACCAATCAGTAGTGTATATCTGGTATAGACAAAAAATCAGACTCAGCTTAGTCTTACATTATACTTACCAGTAAAAAGTAAAATAAGTAGTCTGGTTTTGACAGCAGTAAATAGTCTGAAATTAGAATCATACACACAGAAGTGGACATTGGTGAAGAATAATACTAGTGTAGTGTACTGCTAAAGAGTAGCTATATATATAGGTGATAGTGTAATTAGATGATAATGATGTTAGATGTGGATATGATATAATACCTAAAGTAAAACAATGACAACGATGGTTGGGTTTAAGGTGTATTATAGATATGATAGATGTCATGAGGATGATATTAGGTGTGTATATAATACTAATAGATGAAGATGATATTAGGTGTGGATATAGAAGATGAGGATGATGTTTAGGTGTGGATATAATAGATGAGGATGATGTTTAGGTGTGTATGTTATAAATAAGGATGATATTTAGGTGTGGATGTTATAGATAAGAATGATGTTTAGGTGTGTATGTTATAGATAAGGATGATGTTTAGGTGTGTATGTTATAGATGAGGATGATGTTTTAGGTGTGGATGTAATAGATGAGGATGATGTTTAGGTGTGGATGTTATAGATGAGGATGATGTTTAGGTGTGTATGTTATAGATGAGGATGATGTTTAGGTGTGGATATAGTAGATGAGGATGATGTTTAGGTGTGGATATAGTAGATGAGGATGATGTTTAGGTGTGTATGTTATAGATGAGGATGCTGTTTAGGTGTGGATGTAACAGATGAGGATGCTGTTTAGGTGTGGATGTAACAGATGAGGATGCTGTTTAGGTGTGGATGTAACAGATGAGGATGCTGTTTAGGTGTGTATGTTATAGATGAGGATGATGTTTAGGTGTGGATGAAATAGATGAGGATGATGTTTAGGTGTGGATATAGTAGATTAAGATGATGTTTTAGGTGTGGATGTTATAGATGAGGATGATGTTTAGATGTGGATGTAATAGATGAGGATGATGTTAAGGTGTGGATATAGTAGATTAAGATGATGTTTAGGTGTGTATGTTATAGATGAGGATGATGTTTAGGTGTGGATGTTATAGATGAGGATGATGTTTAGGTGTGGATGTAATAGATGAGGATGATGTTTAGGTGTGTATGTTATAGATGAGGATGATGTTTAGGTGTGGATGTAATAGATGAGGATGATGTTTAGATGTGGATGTTATAGATGAGGATGATGTTTAGGTGTGGATGTTATAGATGAGGATGATGTTTAGGTGTGGATGTTATAGATGAGGATGATGTTTAGATGTGGATGTTGTGTGGGGATTTATGTTTCGGTGTGAGGTGTGGGTGTTACTAGCTGCGCTGCTGTTTCGGTGTGGCTGTTTCGCTGCGGCTGCATGTTCGGTGTGTTCTATAGTGGGCTGCTGTTTCGTTGTGGCTGTTTCTCGCTGCGGATGCTGTTGGTGTGGCTGTTATCGATGGGATGCTGTTTCGGTGTGTCTGTTATGCTGAGGCTGCTCTTCGGTGTGGCTATGCGCATGCGTGCTGTTGTTGTTATGGGTGTTTGGTCTGTTCTGATTTGGTGGTGTCTGAGCGGAGTGTTTCGGTGGTGTTTGCTGATCTTTGTGTAGTATGCGGCTGCTGTTTCGGTGTGGTGTTTGCTGAGGCTGCTGTTTGGTGTGGCGGTTCTCGCTCGGCTGCTGTTTCGGTGTGGTCTGTTCTCGCTGCGGTGTGTTTTGGTTGGCTGTTCTCGCTGCGGCTGCTGTTTACGGTGTGGCTGTTTCTGCATGCGGATGTGTTTGTGTGGATGTTATAGATGAGGATGATGTTTAGGTGTGTATGTTATAGATGAGGATGATGTTTAGGTGTGGATGTTACAGATGAGGATGATGTTTAGGTGTGGATGTTATAGATGAGGATGATGTTTAGGTGTGGATGTTACAGATGAGGATGATGTTTAGGTGTGTATGTTATAGATGAGGATGATGTTTAGGTGTGGATGTTATAGATGAGGATGATGTTTAGGTGTGGATGTTATAGATGAGGATGATGTTTAGATGTGGATGTTATAGATGAGGATGATGTTTAGGTGTGTATGTTATAGATGAGGATGATGTTTAGGTGTGGATGTTACAGATGAGGATGATGTTTAGGTGTGGATGTTATAGATGAGGATGATGTTTAGGTGTGAATGTTATAGATGAGGATGCTGTTTAGGTGTGGATGTTATAGATGAGGATGATGTTTAGGTGTGTATGTTATAGATGAGGATGATGTTTAGATGTGGATGTTATAGATGAGGATGATGTTTAGGTGTGTATGTTATAGATGAGGATGATGTTTAGGTGTGGATGTAACAGATGAGGATGCTGTTTAGGTGTGGATGTAACAGATGAGGATGCTGTTTAGGTGTGGATGTTATAGATGAGGATGATGTTTAGATGTGGATGTGATAGATGAGGATGATGTTTAGGTGTGGATGTAACAGATGAGGATGCTGTTTAGGTGTGGATGTAACAGATGAGGATGCTGTTTAGGTGTGTATGTTATAGATGAGGATGATGTTTAGGTGTGGATGTAACAGATGAGGATGCTGTTTAGGTGTGGATGTAACAGATGAGGATGCTGTTTAGGTGTGTATGTTATAGATGAGGATGCTGTTTAGGTATGGATGTAACAGATGAGGATGCTGTTTAGGTATGGATGTAACAGATGAGGATGCTGTTTAGGTGTGGATGTAACAGATGAGGATGCTGTTTAGGTGTGGATGTAACAGATGAGGATGCTGTTTAGGTGTGGATGTTATAGATGAGGATGCTGTTTAGGTGTGGATGTAGTAGATGAGGATGATGTTTAGGTGTGGATGTTATAGATGAGGATGCTGTTTAGGTGTGGATGTAACAGATGAGGATGCTGTTTAGGTATGGATGTAACAGATGAGGATGCTGTTTAGGTGTGGATGTAACAGATGAGGATGCTGTTTAGGTGTGGATGTTATAGATGAGGATGATGTTTAGATGTGGATGTTACAGATGAGGATGATGTTTAGGTGTGGATGTTATAGATGAGGATGCTGTTTAGGTGTGGATGTAACAGATGAGGATGATGTTTAGGTGTGGATGTAACAGATGAGGATGCTGTTTAGGTGTGGATGTTATAGATGAGGATGATGTTTAGGTGTGTATGTTATAGATGAGGATGCTGTTTAGGTGTGGATGTAACAGATGAGGATGCTGTTTAGGTGTGGATGTAACAGATGAGGATGCTGTTTAGGTGTGGATGTAACAGATGAGGATGATGTTTAGGTGTGTATGTTATAGATGAGGATGATGTTTAGGTGTGGATGTAACAGATGAGGATGATGTTTAGGTGTGGATGTTATAGATGAGGATGCTGTTTAGGTGTGGATGTAACAGATGAGGATGCTGTTTAGGTATGGATGTAACAGATGAGGATGCTGTTTAGGTGTGGATGTAACAGATGAGGATGCTGTTTAGGTGTGGATGTTATAGATGAGGATGATGTTTAGATGTGGATGTTACAGATGAGGATGATGTTTAGGTGTGGATGTTATAGATGAGGATGCTGTTTAGGTGTGGATGTAACAGATGAGGATGCTGTTTAGGTGTGGATGTAACAGATGAGGATGCTGTTTAGGTGTGGATGTTATAGATGAGGATGATGTTTAGGTGTGTATGTTATAGATGAGGATGCTGTTTAGGTGTGGATGTAACAGATGAGGATGCTGTTTAGGTGTGGATGTAACAGATGAGGATGCTGTTTAGGTGTGGATGTAACAGATGAGGATGCTGTTTAGGTGTGTATGTTATAGATGAGGATGATGTTTAGGTGTGGATGTAACAGATGAGGATGCTGTTTAGGTGTGGATGTTATATTTGAGGATGATGTGTAGGTATGGATATAGTAGATTAAGATGATATGTAGGTATGGATACAGTAGATTAAGATGCTGTTTAGGTGTGGATGTTATAGATGAGGATGATGTTTAGATGTGGATGTTATAGATGAGGATGATGTTTAGGTGTGTATGTTATAGATGAGGATGATGTTTAGGTGTGTATGTTATATTTGAGGATGATGTTTAGGTGTGGATGTAAAAGATGAGGATGATGTTTAGGTGTGGATGTAAAAGATGAGGATGCTGTTTAGGTGTGGATGTAACAGATGAGGATGCTGTTTAGGTGTGGATGTAACAGATGAGGATGCTGTTTAGGTGTGGATGTTATAGATGAGGATGCTGTTTAGGTATGGATACAGTAGATTAAGATGATGTGTAGCTATGGATATAATAGTTGGGGATTGTATTAGGTGATCAGGACGTAATAGATGAGGATGATATTAGGAAAATATTAAATAATGAGGATATTAATTAAGATGAAGATGATTTTACATTTATGATTGAGGAGGATTATATATATAAGGATGCAATATGTATGTGGATGAAATACCTAATAGAATTTACCACCATTAATCTAATATCACAGATAAATTTGTGTTGGGTTTCAATATATATATATATATACAAGCAAAGGTTATAGACAGGAGTCACAGCAGGATGCACCCAGACGTACTCTCATCAGAGGCTAGGAGTTGAGGCCAACATTATACTGAAAGGCTAACACATATAATAGGTTTTTTGCCCTTCAAAAATGGGAAAAGTCAGAGATTCAACAAAGGAATGGGTTAAGGAGAGTTGGGGATATATACAGTAGTGACAAGTTGGCATATATAGTCATCACATGTATTGTTATATGGGGTTGATACTCTCAGCTGGTGTCTTTTTTCCCCTGACCTTTGGCAGTAATGTCAGCATTAATTAATATAACTGCAATTAAACATGCAGACATTTATATTGAGCATGTAATTGCTATATACACTAGCTAGATTACACTACCTGACCCTGCTCTATTTCCTCCCCAGCTGATCCCGTTTGATAATCTAATCAGCCGATGAGATACGCCTTCTGTGTAAAGATTTTAACCCTTCCCTATCATTAGACACCACAATTTATTTTCTGCTTCGATTTCAGTTCCAGTGATGTTGAATTTCTCATCTTTTTTTTTTGTGTATACTACTTTCATTTAAGCAATATGTAATTCATAGCCATCGCAACTTCCAATATTATGATCATTGAATATGAACAGCATTTCTATCCATCAGCCTTCAAATCATGTTGCATTGGTTGGATCTTCGATTGGGAAAGCACTTAGGAAAATGATATATTTAGATATCAATCACGCACAGTGATGAATAATTAATGCATGGGTAGATGAATAGACTTGTATTGGAAATTCTGGTTTGCCATCATGGCTATAACAAGGAAAGGAAGCTTGTCTGTTACCTGGCCGACACGACATAAAACGGGTCTAATTAATGATCCACATCACTTATATATATACATACCGTACCTGTAGATATTGTATGGATTTTTAGATGATATATATACTTATAGACATTGTATGTATTTTTACATCATCTCGGTGTACATTGTGTGTGCATGTGTTTGTTTTCCTCCCATACCTAACATGTGCACCATACAGGGTTTGCATTTGGTGCTCATTTTCTGATTATGAATGCAATGTTGGCCCTTTTTAATATATATATATATACCTTGAAATTTGACATTTTTCATTGTCATCACTGTTAGAACTACTTCTTTGTCCTATATATATATATATATATATTGAATATATTTATATGAATGGTATATGGATGCTGCACTCCAACCTGTTTATTGTATATATACTAGCTGCCACCTGTCCTAAAATATCTCAATCTCTCAATATTGTGCATCTTTTCCTTTCGAATTGTCCAACTTTAGTTGCCTATGGTGGTTACCTGTATAGGTTTAAATGACTATTTGTGTCATATCTTCTGTACAGGATGTCCCTGATTTTGTCTTCAGCTGTAGGATTATCTTGTCTTCTACCTCCGAGTTAATGTACCTGTTTACCTCCATGGACAGGTACACCCTCACAGCTACATCCCTAGACATTTTCCAGTATCAGGTTCTCAGTCATTATCATGTCATCCAAGAGAAAGTCTACCTGAAAGGCTGCATACCTTACAGGGATCAATAACGGCCACTATAACTATTGCAGGCCCTCGCATGTAGATCTTTCATATATATATTGGCATTGCATATCATGCTTGAGAGGACCTAAACAGTTGATATTCTCTCGCAGTAAAATGTCTTCCTTACTACCCTTAAAACTCATCTGTTACTGTTAACATCTTCATACCACACTTATTTAGGAGCCAATTGATTTCTGAGGGGATACTGATATCAGCTAGGGTATGTAGGAAAGAAATATTTCAGCATCACTTGTCCATGGGACACCTTTTTGACCTTGTCCAAAGTTGAAATATATTGGTATGTCCAATTAAACTAAATAATGGTAAACCTCCAGTCAGTTCAAACTCAAATAAATATTGATGAACCTGCATGTACGAATTATACAAAATTATGCTTCTGAAAAGAAGCGTGGGAAAAACCTCCGCAAAGTGTAGATCAGGGCACAAACATAAATCTATACACCTGGCACATCTAATGTAAGTTACATGTACATAACAATAATGAACAATAGCACATTTATAAATGAGTAAAATGATTGTATTTTATTCAATTCACTGTTAATCGATCATTAAACTTTCTTAACTTAATGATATCAAATTATGATGTTCCTAGTACTAGTGCGAAGCAGAGACTTTGTGTAGGCCCCAAAACAATACATGTTTGATTTAATTTGTGGCTTAAAATTAAAGTTAGACTACACGAGACCATATGATACTTAAATATTGAAGTAATATGCATGGTTATATATTTCATTTGAATCAGAAACTATTGTATATAATTAAGCCTAATAGTTCTTAGTGAATGATCTAGCTGTTTAATGAATTGGAAACTCTCTACATAAAGTATTGTATTTACGAATTAAAAGTGCTGCTGTAAATATAGGGCTATACATTAGCAAAATTATAGGTAAGAACATCATCATGTCTGCTTTTAAATTATTAATTTAATAGTCCTAATATCTACCAAACTTATTTGAGAACTTCAAAATTACCCATCGCTAATTGAGGACACACATTTACAGGTAATAAATCAATTGGCAATTATTAGATGTCCTGTCACACTTAGATAGATAATCAAAATGCTTATTTAACACTGTAGTTGACAATACATAGCTATTAGGCGATATTTTAGTTTGCGATACAGCGTGTCCAGCTCATACTGATAGTATATGTTACAAATACATTGCCAGGGTCTAAAGTTGTCATTAGCTACACAATGTAGTTTTACAATCAATAAATCTGAATAAACGCTTAAATCTGTGGCATATACATTTTATATGGTTTGTTTGTCATAGCTGTACTGAAGTGATTTACATCCCATTACCCTATATATGTCTGTTGATCCAAGTCTTAGCATTTTTCTGGTGCCGATGCCATGAGCTTCAATGGAGTTTGCTGAAAAAATCTTGCTTTATGTTCTTCATTTGACATGTTCAAACTATCCAAAATAGGATCTATCACTAGCTAGAAAGTTATTGTTTGTCAAGAAAAAAATGTGTGTTCGAACTTTGAAATATCTGCCAATTCAAAATGACCTTAGGTTTACTATAGTAGTATCTTAGATTACAATAAGGAAAAAATCCTAAGAAATTTTGTCTTTGCCAATCGGGCAAGTTAAGTCATCAATATTTACTTGCCTATAGACTAAACCTACCAGTTTGGTCATTCTTTCTCTGGACTTGGATTCTGAACTTGAGGCAGAGGGAATATAATGGGTTCACTGAGGTAGAGGGGATAGATGGGTGCTCGTCAGATCCTGATGAGAACCTGATGTGGAGGGTTATATTGGTGGAGTGAAACATGACACAATCAGTGTAACATCTCTGGTCTAGATGTGTATAGATTTAGCAGCTACTGGTATACATTATAATAAATGCTTTTATCAAGGTAAACTTCATTTTAAATTTAAGGCTTTTTGTGTTTCTTTTTTTTTTATCGTATACATATATTCTTTATATTATTAAAGCTTCATCATGATAAAGGACCCAGGTGTTGTCATAACAACACCATTGAAGTCCATTTTGAATACTTGTAAATTGCATTTAAATGATTGTTTTGCATGATCAGATAGCATTATCAGCATAGCTGAGTCCACTCAGATTTCTCCATCACATATACATTACTTGTTCACATTGGGCTGATATAAAAAGTATAAACAGCCGTCACACAACAGTTGATAGTCAAAGTGCCTTGTAGTGTGTCAACATCAACATTCCATACCTATAGATGTGCATACTTCTCTATACACAACAACTGCATGATTTCCTGCAGGAGTCATGTTTACCTCTGGGTCTTGTGTATGTTATCACTGTCTGTCAGGTTGAGACAAAGTACAGACTGTGATGTAACTACAGATCATTTAGGGTGGACAAGCAATTTAACACCACCTTATTATATAAAAGAATATATAAAGCATGCAGGGGAAAGTCTAATGGACACTTGAAATTCCAGATCATCTCTTGAGACAAAAGGCAATAGGTACCTCTTACCCTCAAGAAAGAGTATCGTATAACTAATATATATATTGATTATAGACAAATACCTCAGCCTGTTGAATGGACATTGTGGTTGGATCCTGTTCTACAACTATGGGGCACGGTGGCCGAGTTGTTAAGGTGTCCCGACACTTTATCACTAGCCATCCACCTCTGGGTTGCGAGTTCGAAACCTACGTGGGGCAGTTATATTACCAGGTACTGACTTTAGGCTGCTGGTTTTTCTCCGGGTACTCCGGCTTTCCTCCACCTCCAAAACCTTTAATGACCCTGGCTGTTAATATAATGGGACGATAAGCAAAAAACAAACAAAAAAACAAAAAATACAACTATGTGTAATATTAAAGGTGACACATGAATTTATAACCATCTGTTGATCATTTATCTTTTACAATGAATTCGGAGTGATCTGGGGGTCACAAAGGCCCTGGGTATTTCATTCTTTCTGAGTCGTTATAGGAACGTGTCAAGTCCCTGTGATACATGTGCAAACTTGTCACACCAACAACATGTCACGCCAATCTGATACAAACCTGACAACACCACATCAAATCACCTTGTCACACAAGCCTTGTCATTACATCAAACGGTCACACCATTCCAATTCTCACAAACTTTACTATTACATCTGTCACACCATTCCACGTCAGACAAACCTTGTTATTACATCAAACTATCACACCATTCCATGTCCGACAGACCTTGCTATTACATCAAACTATCACACCATTCCATGTCCGACAGACCTTGCTATTACATCAAACTATCACACCATTCCATGTCAGACAGACCTTGCTATTACATCAAACTATCACACCATTCCATATCAAACAAACCTTGCTATCACATCAAACTATCACACCATTCCATATCAAACAAACCTTGCTATCACATCAAACTATCACACCATTCCATATCAAACAAACCTTGCTATTACATTAAACTATCACACCATTCCATGTCACACATACCTTGCTATTACATCAAACTATCACACCATTCCATATCAAACAAACCTTGCTATCACATCAAACTATCACACCATTCCATGTCACATAAACCTTGCTATTACATCAAACTATCACACCATTCCATGTCACACATACCTTGCTATCACATCAAACTATCACACCATTCCATGTCAGACAGACCTTGCTATTACATTAAACTATCACACCATTCCATGTCAGACAGACCTTGCTATTACATCAAACTATCACACCATTCCATATCAAATAAACCTTGCTATCACATCAAACTATCACACCATTCCATGTCAAACAAACCTTGCTATCACATCAAACTATCACACCATTCCATGTCACACAAATTTTGCTATTACATCAAACTATCACACCATTCCATGTCAGACAGACTTTACTATTACATCAAACTGTCACATACACCATTCCATGTCAGACAGACCTTGCTATTACATCAAACTATCACACCATTCCATGTCAGACAGACTTTACTATTACATCAAACTGTCACATACACCATTCCATGTCAGACAGACTTTACTATTACATCAAACTATCACACCATTCTATGTCATAAACCTTGCTATTACATCAAACTTTCACACCACCAAATTACTTGGGAACCATTTTCTAAGTGTACATGTTCATGCAGAGGAAATCAAATTTTGGTGTGATGACCCTGTAAAGAACTTTACTAATTGTATTAGGTCAGGCAAGTTAAGGCAGGCTGAAGGATGGATGGTGTTCTTGATCTGTTTACTCCGAACACTGTCATGTTATATTATAATAGCTTATAGTATAGCTGGGAACATTAACTGTCCAGGGAACCCTAGCTTTGACAAATTACTACTCCTGACAGCAAAGCACCAATACTTTAAAAGACAATTACTTAGATGTTCCCTACAGCTATAGCCGACTCATTTGGTTATGGTAAAGTGTGGGCATTGATGAGGTTCACTTCTCTAGTTGGCTAAGAGATCTGTTAAAGCACTCATTGTAATGCTGCTGTATCGGAAGATATGTAGCCCTTGCCCTAATGAAAGGTGTATAAGGACAGCTACTTCTGTCAAGTCATATACACTAATTAATCTAAATACAGAGGGAGAGTATTCTGAATTACTGAAACATTGGCAGGAACACCAGAAAGTTGTATTGGAGACTTCCTGTCCCATTATAGGATCCTCATATAGATGAGAGACTCCCTGTCTAATATATCAGAGACTTCCTGTCCTACTGTACTGTAGGATCCTCATCATAAAATAGTCTCCTTTTCTACTGTAGGATCCTCATAGAGACATCCTGTCCTACTGTAGGATCCTCATAGATCAGAGACATCCTGTCCTCTAGGATCCTCATAGATCAGAGATGTCCTATCCTACTGTAGGATCCTCATAGATCAGAGATGTCCTGTCCTCTAGCTAGGATCCTCATAGATCAGAGACATCCTGTCCTACTGTAGGATCCTCATGGATCAGAGACATCTTGTCCTACTGTAGGATCCTCATAGATCAGAGACATCCTGTCCTACTGTTGGATCTTCATAGATCAGAGACATCCTGTCCTACTGTAGGATCCTCATAGATCAGAGACATCCTGTCCTACTGTAGGATCCTCATAGATCAGAGACATCCTGTCCTACTGTAGGATCCTCATAGATCAGAGACATCCTGTCCTACTGTAGGATCCTCATAGATCAGAGACATCCTGTCCTACTGTAGGATCCTCATAGATCAGAGACATCCTGTCCTACTGTAGGATCCTCATAGATCAGAGACATCCTGTCCTACTGTAGGATCCTCATAGATCAGAGACATCCTGTCCTACTGTAGGATCCTCATAGATCAGAGACATCCTGTCCTACTGTAGGATCCTAATAGATTAGAGATTTCCTGTTCTACTGTACTGTAGGATCCTCATAGATCAGAGACATCCTGTCCTACTGTAGGATCCTCATAGATCAGAGACATCCTGTCCTACTGTAGGATCCTCATAAATCAGAGACATCCTGTCCTACTGTAGGATCCTAATAGATTAGAGACTTCCTGTCCTACTGTAGGATCCTCATAGATCAGAGATTTCCTGTTCTACTGTAGGATCCTCATAGATCAGAGACATCCTGTCCTACTGTAGGATCCTAATAGATTAGAGACTTCCTGTCCTACTGTAGGATCCTCATAGATCAGAGATTTCCTGTTCTACTGTAGGATCCTCATAAATCAGAGACATCCTGTCCTACTGTAGGATCCTAATAGATTAGAGACTTCCTGTCCTACTGTAGGATCCTCATAGATCAGAGATTTCCTGTTCTACTGTAGGATCCTCATAGATCAGAGACATCCAGTCCTACTGTAGGATCCTCATAAAATCAGGGACTTTCTGCCCTTCTGAAGGATATTCACATATATCAGAGATTTCCTGTCCTACACTGTTATATACTTTAACAGGTAGGATCACCATGGTAGCCTCAGTGCTAATTATATATATAAAGTCTACTGTAATTGAGGCAACTCCTAGGTTTCGAATTTATAATTTATGTAAGCCGCATTGATTTCTTACTAGATGCAATGTATTACTTTTCTTTAGTAGTGTATAATTATTGGAAGTATATAGATCAATATTCTACTTTATTTTTTAGTGCTGAGAATTATGAATACATTTCAAAATCATATTGAATCAGTTTTGGGTGTACTGTTGTATAAAGAACTCCAGAGAAGTGAAATTTATACTGGTGATATGTGTTCTCATGACTTAATGCTTAGAATACACATTAATCCAGCTTCACCATAGGTGGTTATATAATCTCTCAAAATTCTCCAGACCCACTTGGCACCTACAGAAACATTGAAGAGATTTTGTTATCCTTATTTTCAAAACCTGCCACGAAAAGCAGATTGCTAATATTTACCTTCTAAGATTTTAAACGAGATATAGTATGTTGAATACAGGTAATTAGTGAGACACAAGACTGATCTTATATAGATTTAGAGCTGCAGCCCAGATACAGTGTTTATACATGAAATGCCAGCGATGTATAAGTGCTTTTACATACAGCAGGTCAGAGAACAGCTTCCTTTGAACTTATCATTGGCCATGTTGGCAGTTTGTCAGGTAGTCAGCTGTCAGGGAAGAAATCCGGGAGCAGCCCACACTTTTATATCACCTAAATAGATGTTATATGTAATACAGAGGTTTTATGCTTTATGCACAAAACAATTAGGTATAGATATTTTCTTAAATCACTGTGCATGTACATTCCTGACTGCCTTCATCTATGAAAACATACAATGGAATCTGATGAAGAGTTTGGGCGTTACCCTTTAGTTTTATTATAGGAAATGGCCATAATCTTTTACCAGTGATGTGATGACCTTTAACTAGATTGATACCACAAAAATAACTGTACTTACCTGAACCATACGGTGTCTTCCTTCTCTAACAAACATTAGTCTGTAATTTACCAGTATATCATTACCACACAAAAGCATTCAGCTCAGATATTGTTCACATTAAGTATAACATATCCTAGAGATATATTTTTGAAAGGATGACAAATTATGGTGATAATCTCTTAAAATACATTATAACAAATCACAAAGTCGCCAAGGCTCGCAAAAATAAAAACTTCTAATTATAAGACTCCTCTCATAAAATCTCATATGAAATGAAAACTCATTGAAGATTCTATATAATTATCACATAACAATACATTGCTTATAGAAGCTGTGATTGACTTAAGCTAATGTTTCCATAGTAAAAATGTCTATATTTTTTTTCTTAAAAAAAAGTAAAATTTGAACTCTAAGACTTTTAATGTTCAAAGTTTTTGGTTCAATTGATGAAATATCAGTAAATTTCAATATAGATTCCAGTTGCTGAACTTGCCCCCTATTGCTTGTGGGAGTATATATACTGATATACAATGTGAGGTCATTGGGGTGAGCTTTGTACCCATGACGGTACTCATGTGAAAAAGATGAATGGAGTGTCTGATGAGTATCATTTTACTGAGACAGTCTAGTTAAAGGTATTTCTATGAACATATTAAAGTGTGATATCCATAATCTTAAATATATTTCCATTCATGGAAAAATCCTCAGCTGTATAATTACATGTAGTTGAGATTGTACATTATGTATAATGTTGTTAATTGTAGGCAAGACATCATCAACAACTGTGTGAAGTGGAAGGCAGCCTTTAGTTTCCAGTGTAAGATGACGGCCAATGCTAACACTGGGTCACTTGATGAGTGTAAATGTCGTATCTCTATCCGAAAGGTATGTATAATGTAATCCCCTGACCAGTTTACAGAGAATACAAATAGCTTCTATCTGTCTGCAGGTCAGTGCACTTTAAGGACCAAATCATGTTACCATGGAAACTTGTCAGCTTTTGCTACATGTATTTCTGGAACATACTTCAAAAATCCATTTAAGACCATATATCACAAAACTTTATTTCTATATACTAGAATGCCTTATAATGCCTTAAATGAGTACCGTTTTGCTGTTGCGGTATTTTAATTGTCATTATTTGTTCCTTAAATATTACCATGGAAATACATACTCAATTGTTGTGTTTTATTGCCATATTATTTTTGTATGGCTATCGAAAGTTTGTTCCCATAAAATCATTTGAAAGTGGACCAAACCACTAAAGAAAGTATAGAAACGAATATTTCATGTTATACAGTATCTAAAAGTAAAATCACCAGTTTTGCTGTTTCTGTAACATAAGGCATACAAGATCTATCTGATGCCCTGGTAGTGTCTTCAGCCTGAAGATTATAGGTTTTCACTTTGTCCCTGTGTAACTTTAGGTAATCAGATAGGGCCCTGACTGCTGGACTCTACTTGGCTTAAAATTAAAGTGGTATTATATAGACCGTTATTATACCTCTAGATTTGCACTTTGTCCTTGTGTGACTTTGTCTGGCTCTGGTTTCAAGCAATACATGCTGTAACCTACAATTGTCAAATTTTCTTATGTGAGCACCTCTTGAGACGTTAGAGTGTCACATTAATTTGGATTCCAAAATTCATTTAGAGGTTGCAGATTACAGATTGCTTTCGATCCTTTTGTCTCACTGAGGCCGGGAGGAAGTGGGTAAAAGTGTAACTTTTCTGTTATTGATGGTGTACATGTTAACTCTCATATATAAGCACTACAACTTTAGTTATATCATAGACTTACCAGTGAATTTCATGGCAAATTTACTGCACATAAAGATTAGTAAAATAGTATGTATGTCTACTATTTGTCGTGGGAAATTTGAAATTTTGGTGGATTAAGAAATGGTGATTTAATACTTGTTATACATTTTTGTACACATAATTGTGACCTTCAATTAAGGTTTACAGACATGGACATTTGAAATGCCCAGGTAAATATTTTTGAAAATAAAAAAATGACAGATTTCAAGATTGGCAATTCCTTTAATGATTTATTTCTTTGTATTAGTCTTAACTCGTCATGATCTTTTCATTTTTAAGAGGCAAAGGTACATTATTCCAGGATAATTTTCACTCAGTCATGTGACAATTGCAAGGATCTGCTTAAAGTAGTGGTGTTCTGATATTCTGTAATTGTCCAGTATCACTTTTTTGAGATGTTTGACCAATAAATAAAGTAAGAATTCTGTAAATGTGTTTTGTCAGAAATGCCCAACATCATGATAAACGAAAGAATATCAGCTGATTGGTATGACATGTGAGAAAAACTTGTCACAATCAATCGCTTGATTGTGGTTGTCACATATATCACATAAAATACTATAGCGTCTAGATGACTGGAACGGCCCATTAAGCACTACGAAGGAATGTAAAAAAATGTTTAAAGATAGAAAGATGATGAGAAATTAAAAGATGATGAGAAATTAATAAATTTTAACCAAACATCAATTGGATAAACAGAACTAATGATTGATCAGGAAACTTCAACAGATTCCCATCACTAGCATAAAGTTACTGGCAGGGGTTTATAGCTCAGTAATGCTTATTAGGCTTCCTGTTTACCAAGTTATGCTTAAAAGGCTCCCTGTTTACCCAGTCTTGACTAAGAGAAGGATTGTAAGCAGCCTCAAGGTCAAGGTGAGAGTATGGTAATAATAATAATAATAAGAAATGTATTCTCCCTATTGGCTGTCTATTTGTCTGATTTGTAACTGTAGAGGATATCGAGGTCCCTTGGTATAGATGTCTAAATTAGAAGTGAAGGAGTAGGAAGTCTTGATTGTCTCCCTGGGGTAGATAAGATAATCACTAATGAAGCTAACTTTATCTGATTAGAGGTTTTATCCATCATCCTCTCCTAATGTTACAGTACTGACAATATAGAATGGTCAGACTCTCCACTATCTATGGCTATCTTTTCCATTATCATGTACCAGTGTTTAGCTGCATGTACATGTAGTTGATAGAAATGTTCTTGGATAAAAATGACAGTGTGATTGATTCCAACTATTGTATAAACTTAGGCTTCCTAATAATGTTCTGATAGTATACTTTGTTGATGCATACGTATTTCTATGTTTCCCCCATAGGGGAGAGAATGTGTTGGGATCTTATACATACTTATATCACAATTGTTCAGCATGTCCATCCCGCCTGTTTGACTCATTGACTTCTTGAAAAACATTTGATTTATAAATTGACACAGTAGTATTGTTACATCTTGTTCTACATTATAAATACATAGGGTCCACTTGCTCAAAAGGTATTGGCTAATCACAGTTCACACAACAGCATTTTAAGATCCAGATAAAATCATTTCTGGTAAAAATTTATGAAACTTTAACACTCACCAGTCTCTTCCTACCTGCCTTTTCTAAGGTATAGGTATGCACACAGGTTTTGAAGTAAAGGAGAAATGAGATTTTCACTAATGAAGAGATACGCTAATCACGTTTTGAAAACTGGACCCTGATTTCATTCTGATGGCCATTAGTCAAGGTTGAAGGGTCAAAGGTCGCATTTTACCCCTTCTGAAAGGGAAACTTTATATGTCCTATCCTACGTACCCCTCTATAGATTTAGATCATATTTACACCATAGCATAGGAGCAAGGGCATTCATGTCTTACCAACTAAAAATTTAGTCTGGATTGGGAATAACTTTTATGCTAAAATTTCTTTTTTTAATTCGAACTCTAATTTGACTTTGAACTACTATAGGAACAGAAGGGCGGGAAGACATACCAGAAGCTCGGATATAAGGATGTTGACTTGGCTGAGTATGCAGGGTCAGGCTGTCAGACGAAAAAATTTCTTTTAGAGGGTTATGACTCAAAACACAGACAAGACAATTCCGTCCTAGAGGTTACTGTGGAAATGTCATTGGTGTCTGGAGACCCTGTGTTCAAAGTGTAAGTTAATTTTTGTGAAATGAGACATTTTTGTGTAATAATGAGTGTTGTGTAACTATTACAATCTCTACTGATATTGGGTATTAGCTATATATAGTGTGATAATGAGGGTTGCAAACACTGTAGCCAGTGGTGAAAAACAAGTCAATATATATAAGGTTAAATTTTATTATTTTATCTTAGTAATTTCCTTAAATTCTTCTGAATTGACAATGTATCATGTATTTGTAGCCCACAAAAGAGCAAGTCTGTGTTCTATCGGCTGCCAGGGGAGATGATGGATGTACAGGAACAGGAGGCACGGGGAATTGAGGACTGCAGTGAGGGTAGTCTGGCCTCCAACAGTAGTGGCTTTGACAGTTTGCCTAGAAAAGACCGTCCTGCTATCCTCCCTGTTGGTAAGTTATTGCCTGAAAAATCTGCCAAGGAAATACTGTCCTGAGAGCAAACTATCCTCCATGTTGATAAGTAACAGTTTCAACAGTCTGTCCTTGAAATACTGTCCTAACAGTCTGCACAGAAAAGACTGTCCTGAGGGCACTATATTCTCCATGTTGATAAGTAACAGTTTCAACAGTCTGTCCTTGATATACTATCCTAACAGTCTGCACAGGAAAGACTGTCCTGAGGGCACTATCCTCCATGTTAATATATAAGACAGTTTCAACAGTCTGTCCATGAAAGATTGTCCTGAGGGCACTATCCTCAATGTTGATAAGTAACAGTTTCAACAGTCTGTCCATGAAAGATTTCCGAGGGCACTACCCTCCATGTTATTAAGACAGTTTCAACAGTCTGTCCATGAAAGATTGTCCTGAGGGCACTATCCTCCATGTTATTAAGACAGTTTCAACAGTCTGTCCATGAAAGATTGTCCTGAGGGCACTATCCTCCATGTTGATAAGTAACAGTTTCAACAGTCTGTCCTTGAAATACTGTCCTAACAGTCTGCACAGGAAAGACTGTCCTGAGGGCACTATATTCTCCATGTTGATAAGTAACAGTTTCAACAGTCTGTCCTTGAAATACTATCCTAACAGTCTGCACAGGAAAGACTGTCCTGAGGGCACTATCCTCCATGTTAATATATAAGACAGTTTCAACAGTCTGTCCATGAAAGATTGTCCTGAGGGCACTATCCTCCATGTTAATATATAAGACAGTTTCAGCAGTCTGTCCATGAAAGATTGTCCTGAGGGCACTACCCTCCATGTTATTAAGACAGTTTCAACAGTCTGTCCATGAAAGATTGTCCTAAGGGCACTATCCTCCATGTTATTAAGACAGTTTCAACAGTCTGTCCATGAAAGATTGTCCTGAGGGCACTATCCTCCATGTTATTAAGACAGTTTCAACAGTCTGTCCATGAAGATTGTCCTGAGAGCACTACCCTCCATGTTAATAAATAACAGTTTTAACAGTCTGCCCAGGAAAGACTGTCCTGCTATCCCCTGCTGGTAAGTAATGGCGTTGGCAGTCTTTCTAGGAAAGACAATCTTGCCTTGATATTCTCTCCCTTTTATGTCTGACCAAGAAAGACCATTTTGCTATCCTCCCTGTTGGTAAACTTTTAAGTCCAGGAAAGACCATTGTTCTGTCCTCCTAATTGGTAAATAACAATTTTGTCTGTCCTGGAAAGACTGTCCTGCTGTCCTCTCTGTTGGTAAGTAACGGTTTTATCTTTCTGCCCAAGAAAGACTGTCCTGATATCCTCCACATTGGTAACAACTTTGAAATCCGGTCCCGGAAAGACAATCCTTCTATCCTTCCCTGATGTGTTTTTGGTCTTTTTGGTCTTTTGTTTTGTATTTTATATTAGTACTTAGATGAGAGTAAAGTGGCTCGATAGTCATTTAAGATGCCGGCCATGTAATTTCAGGTGAAGGTCAGATGTGCCTTGTTCAAGGCTCCCTTACTATACAGGGTTTTTTTTTCTTGCGAAGCTGAGAAACAGGCTGGTCTGTGCTGTTGTTGTGTCCTTCGGCAAGACATATTGCTCTGATGGCATGCGACAGGCCTTTTCAGTTGTTCAGTGACGTAGTCACCAACTACTACAAGGAGACCCCACCTAAAAATTACCCTGGCTTTTCACAGGGTAATAAGCCCAGCAAGCAAGCAAACAAAATAGATTAGAGTAACCTGTCATTTTTGTCCTGTTGTCTTCTCAGATAGCTGGTTTGTATTACAGAAAGTCCCCCAGAGTTTGACAGTAGCCATGACTTTGAGAAGAGCCATTCACGTAACAACAGCTATGCAAGTCAGCACTCTAAAACCTCAACAGGCTATGTCTCTCTGTCACACAGTCGACAGTCAAGCATCGGCAATGAAAACCCCACTCATACCAGGTATGTCACCCTGAAAAACCCACTCTATTACATCAGGTATTCATACGGTAACAAAGTAAAACATTGATTTTAAATGCTAAGGCAATCATACAAAATATCAAAAAACCACAGTCATTAATGTCACACAGCTATATGGCATGTAAAACAGTATGTGATTAAACAATGATTCCCACTGCACTAAATGTTACATTGCAGGTTAGGGTTTACACAAGATTGTTCCAACGGAGATAATACATGCAGGAAGTTTTATCTACCTGTGCCATAATGATTGTACTGCTTTTTTTTATCAGTGAAAATGTTCATGGTTTCTTTATGAACTTGTAAACTGGCAATCTCCAAGGTAAAACATGAGAACCCATTGTTTATAAAGCAGACCACACAAAAAATTCACATGTCACTTACAAATTGTCAGAGCGACAATCGGAAACATTATCCAATTATAAAGTGATTTTTTCACAATTTCATAATTATAATATCTGATAAATTCTGAGGCTTTGTTTGATGCATACCTTATATATGTCTTAAAGCTTATTGTACACACAGAAAATTACCATCAAAGTTTTATACCATATGTATATTGTATTTTGCATAAACCTATTAAAGTACTTTATCAAATAATGTAAATGTTATCTATGGAATATTAGCATGAACCATCAACTACTGTATTAATGTAATGTAAATTTCATCAGTGATATATTGGCATGAACCCATAAACATAGTATATAAAGGCAGATTATTGCATGATTGTGTGATTATTTCAGGGTAAGGAAAAGTTACCAGAAAAATATGCTTGAATATGAAGGAGTGTTTAGAGAGAACCCAAATAACACTCAGTCATACATTGTAATCTTGTTGTAAATCAATCTCTGTTTTCTTTTCTTACCTGCAATTAAACAGTGAATATTGCAAAAGGTAAGACAACACAACTACAGGTCTGTGACTATACAGCCGAGGCAAGGGTCTGACATACAGTCAAGGGAGAGGTCTACTTATCAGTCTAGGGAGGGGTCTGTTACTGTACAGACTAGGGAGGGATCTGGTACTGTACAGACTAGGGAGGGGTCTGTTATTATAAAGACTAAGGAGGGGTCTGTTACTGTACAGACTAGGGAGGGATCTATTACTGTACAAACTAGGGAGGGATCTGTTACTGTACAGACTAGGGAGGGGTCTGTTACTGTACAGACTAGGGAGGGGTCTGTTACTGTACAGACTAGGGAGGGGTCTGTTACTGTACAGACTAGGGAGGGATCTGTTACTGTACAGACTAGGGAGGGGTCTGTTACTGTACAGACAGGGAGGGGTCTGTTACTATACAGACTAGGGAGGGGTCTGTTACTGTACAAACTAGGGAGGGATCTGTTACTGTACAGACTAGGGAGGGGTCTGTTACTGTACAGACTAGGGAGGGATCTGTTACTTTACAGACTAGGTATGGGTCTGTTTCTATACAGACTAGGGAGGGGTCTGTTACTCTAGACTAGGAATGTGGTCTGTTACTATGCAGACTAGGGAGGGATCTGTTACTGTACAGACTAGGGAGGGGTCTGTTACTATACAGACTAGGGAGGGGTCTGTTACTCTAGACTAGGAATGTGGTCTGTTACTATGCAGACTAGGGAAGGGTCCGTTACTGTACAGACTAGGGAGGGATTTGTTGCTATACAGACTAGGGAGGGGTCTGTTACTGTACAGACTAGGGAAGGATCTATTACTGTACAGACTAGGGAGGGGTCTGTTACTGTACAGACTAGGGAGGGGTCTGTTACTGTACAGACTAGGGAGGGGTCTGTTACTGTACAGACTATGGAGGGGTCTGTTACTGTACAGACTAGGGAGGGGTCAGTTACTATACAGACTAGGGAGGGATCTGTTACTGTACAGACTAGGGAGGGATATGTTACTGTACAGACTAGGGAGGGGTCTGTTACTGTACAGACTAGGGAGGGATCTGTTACTGTACAGACAGGGAGGGGTCTGTTACTGTACAGACTAGGGAGGGGTCTGTAACTGTACAGACTAGGGAGTGGTCTGTTACTATACAGACTAGGGAGGGGTCTGTTACTGTACAGACTAGGGAGTGGTCTGTTACTATACAGACTAGGGAAGAATCTGTTACTGTACAGACTAGGGAGGGGTCAGGTACTGTACAGACTAGGGAGGGGTCTGTTATTACAAAGACTAGGGAGGGGTCTGTTATTACAAAGACTAGGGAGGGGTCTGCTACTTTACAGTCTAGGAAAGTGGTTTATTATTATACAGCCAATGGAGAGGTCTCTTAATATTCTATTTTGTAAATATAGACATACTTACTAACACAGTCTACAAAAGCTTTGCCATTTAGATACATGTTAGACACCTATGTTAGGAGGTTAAGAGCCTTGTGGAAGGTTAAATATCAGTAATGAATTGTGAGTGAACTGGATGGAGAGTAAAGGTTGGTTGATGGTTCACAGACCAGTGGTTGGTGGCATGGTGTGGGACACTATACACAGAAGTATGAGTTTGCTTCATTCTATGTTAAATCACCGTTAGTGGCTGCCTTTAGTTCTATATGTATATGCATCTACTTGTATATGCTTGACCTGCGTCAATTTTACAGATTTTTGAATGTGTTATATTTGTGAGTATACATGTGTGTTTTGGTCTTAGTGTTTCTTATCAACTCATCAGACACACATCAGTCCTATGATAGTATATCTCTCCATCACTTAATCATTGTGATATTAGGCAGTATTATTGAGTATCGGACAACAGAGTTATCAAACTACTTTCAAATATTAAAATACCATACATTTCTTATTTGACCACATTCTTTTCAGATTTTAGAAATGCTGTTGTTATAGTAGAAATTTCATAAATAAATAATCTTCTGTGTATTTAATTCAAAGCCATGCATTAATGCTGCTACTAAAGCAATCAGTAGGAGATGGTATCATCATTCTGTCATGTCCTCAAATTAATTATTCTCTTCATAATTAAATGTAACATCTTTAATTTGTACAAAATTTATACCAAATCCTTAAATCATTTTAATAGCCATTAATGTATCACTTTGTGTAATATTATTTATATAAGTTATATCATTACTAGTGATTATATACAGTTATTTATCAATTTCTGATAATTACAATATCACTTTATACAACATTATTTATATAAAATCCATAAATATATTACTGTTTACTAAAGATCCTCAACTTATTTATTTTCTTCACTAATGTGTGACATTGTACAATATGATTCACTTCAGATCCTCAAATTAATCATCCTGGCTTTTAATTAATACATCTATATGACATTGTACAATTATATTACTTACACCAGATCCACAAATCAATTAACTGTTGTTGTTTTAAATAAAATGTATAACTTTGTACAATACAACTTTGATATTAGATATTAATGATAATAAAAACAGTGATGATACATGTACAACTGTTTATTAAACAGATAGGCTAATTTCAACGGTAAAATCAAGTTGAAGTAAACTTTTAAATACATTATTTACATCTATCCATAGGTCACAATAATCATATATTCAATGGACAAATTTGTACAACACTATTTTCTCTTCCATTATATGTATAATATTGTAAAACAGCTATGTAGATGCTACATAATTCTACTAGATTATAGCTCATGATAGCCCTGCTTGTATTCATCTCACTGTTAAAGTGTTACGGTCCCCAGAGTACCCTTAGTCTGCACTAGTGTGATCTGGCTAATTGATTGCTGTGATGTTGTTATGATACTGATGAGTTAATAGAGACCTGCCAGACAGTTTAGTTTTTGTCATACACACATGAGAAAATGCTGATATTTGGTATGAAGGTTATTTAGGGGTCAAATATTCATGTTGTTTATCAAATTATAAAAAAAGTTTGAAATGTTTTGGATTTGATTAAATTTTTTGAGTTACGGTACCTGTAACTCCCACTTATATCAAGCTGAAGCAGGGTATATACATGTTTCAAAATTGTATATCTTAGTTTTACTTTAACCTAATATATTGGTTTATGGTGTAATGAGAAATACTGGTAATAATAAAATAAAGTCTTAGAGGGATGGTAGTATGTTGTTTTCTTCTTGAGAATTTGGAGTCTATAATACTGTTAAAAATTGTATACAGTACTGTACATACACTTCGTTGTTCTTGACTTCAGTACTTCTTAAAGGTGACTGTATATTACGAATGTTATCTGAGAACATTATCACTTGAAAAGAGAAAAGCATGATCAAAATTGAAATTTAGCATATCACTTGAAAAGAGAAAAGCATGATCAAAATTGAAATTTAGCATATCACTTGAAAAGAGAAAAGCATGATCAAAATTGAAATTTAGCACACTTTGAAGATTTTCTGATTCTATGATTGATTTTGAAATTGATTTTAAAAAGGTTGAAACTGTTTACTGTTGTAGAAGTCCAAGTGCCGGGTCTGCTCTCATCAATGATCTCATCAAAGGTGACCGCAGAAAGGTAAGTTCATCTGGGTCATACTCTATATTTCCCCTTCTGCTTCTGAGTATGAGAAATGCATATGTCCCATATAAAAGGCTGACAAATTCATGAAATATTTCTACTCTCACCAAAGTGATGGATGTGAATATTTACTGGCATGTTTGATTGTATTTACAGAAGTTTGAGGATTCTATGAAAGAGAGGAGAATGGATTCAACACGAGTAGATGCCACAGGGGTTGTTGACGAGCTCCTCAACTCAGCAGACCTTCTGTCCTCGAGGGAAGAAAGTATGCAATCATTTTATTATATTAACAATATCCTATGAAAAGAGAAGTGCTTTATAGCTTAGCAGACTCTCGTAGTTGCTGGTGTCTCAATTAAGAAGTTGATATGGTGTCTCACTGGGCATAGTCAGTGAATGGTGTCTCGTTAGTCAACACATGTCATAATATATGAAGTACATACATGGTGTCTCAATTAAGAAGTTGATATAAAGTCTTAGTAGGCATAGTCAACGATTGGTGTTAATATATGAAGTACATACATGGTGTAGTAGGCATAGTCAACGATTGGTGTTAATATATGAAGTACATACATGGTGTCTCAATTAAGAAGTTGATATGGTGTCTCAGTAGGCATAGTCAACAATTGGTGTCTCGTTAGTCAACACATGTCATAATATATGAAGTACATACATGGTGTTTCAATTAAGAAGTTGATATAAAGTCTTAGTAGGCATAGTCAACGATTGGTGTCTCGTTAGTCGACACGTCTTAATATATGAAGTACATACGTGGTGTCTCAATTAAGAAGTAGATATGGTGTCTCAGTAGGTATATTCAATTAATTGTGTCTCGTTAGTCAACACATGTCTAAATATATGAAGTCCACACATGGTGTCTCAATTAAGAAGTAGATATGGTGTCTCAGTAGGTATATTCAATTAATTGTGTCTCGTTAGTCAACACATGTCTAAATATATGAAGTCCACACATGGTGTCTCAATTAAGAAGTTGATATGGTGTCTCAGTAGGTATATTCAATTAATTGTGTCTCGTTAGTCAACACATGTCTAAATATATGAAGTCCACACATGGTGTCTCAATTAAGAAGTAGATATGGTGTCTCAGTAGGTATATTCAATTAATGGTGTCTCGTTAGTCAACACATGTCTAAATATATGAAGTCCACACATGGTGTCTCAATTAAGAAGTAGATATGGTGTCTCTAGTCAACACATTGAGTCTAATTTATGAAGTACATACATGGTGCCTCAATTAAGAAGTTGTTATATGTTGTGTCCGTAGTCAACACTTTTTGTCTTAGTATATGTAGTACATACCAGTACATAGTTTTCCCAACTAAGTTGATACTTGGTGTCTCCTGCAGTAGACATAGACATTCAATGGTGTCCCAATATTCAACACAGATTACAATTGTCTTAGTAGTACATGTATATATCAGGTAACTGGTGTCTCAGTGTCCTGACACTTTAACACTAGCCCTCCACCTCTGGGTTGCGTGTTCGAAACCTACGTGGGGCAGTTGCCAGGTACTGACTGTAGGCCGGTGGTTTTTCTCCGGGTACTCCGGCTTTCCTCCACCTTTAAAACCTGGCACGTCCTTAAATGACCCTGGCTGTTAATAGGACGTTAAACAAAAACAAACCAAACAAACCAAAGTCTCAGCTGTCACTACACATGCGTCCCGGTTACCAAATTGATCATGTACAAAATAGTTAAACACTAGAAGTGTACTTTTAGAGACACATATAAATGTGGATATTTTTGTTTGTTTGGCAGGTTCAGGGTTACAGCTGCTTGTAGATAAGGACGGTACAACAGCTCTCCGGTGACAACAGAGAAACTTAGCAATTGGTCTTGTTGACTAGTCCTCAGATGTGGACAGAGCACCGTGGTGATTGGACCTGTTGTCCTCAGGTGTCCGTCATATAAAAACGGGAACCATAGCCGTATGTCCACAGACGAGAACCATTGTTGTTGGACCTATAATATGTCTCCACATGATGAGCAAATCCAGATAACTACAGGGAGATAACTCCGTGATTATCTTATTGGATACACTCCAGCATAGCACCCTGAAATAATTCCTGTTTGATTTTCATCACATGTTGTGTTTAGAGGATGTTACTCGTGGAGGAGGTGCCATTAAATGGAAATGAGACTTGAATGATTTTGAACCAACAATCAATGTTCATTTGTTGTGATTTTATTGGGACATTACCAGATGTCTATACTCTTATTTATTAATAACCATGGCAATGTTTACATGTAACCATGGTGATGTGTAAAAGAAACCATTGAACTATTTATACTTAATCATGAAACTGTTTGTATTTAACCATGGCATGTGTTTACATGTAAACATGGTGATGTATAATAGAAGCCATTGACGTTTTTATAACTAATTTTGAAACTGTTGGTATATTTAACCATGGCAATGTAACATATAATCATGGCAATGTGTAAAAGTAACCATGGAAACTTTTATAACAAATAATGATTTAACCATGGCAGTGTTAACATGTAGTCATGGCAATGTGTAAAAGGAACCACAGAAACCTTTATAACAAATAATGGTTTAACCATGGCAGTGTTTATAAGGATTCCATGAAACTGTTAGTAGATATCTCATTGTCAAAGTCTTTGCTGTGTGGTATTTATAAAAAAAAAAACATTTATACTTACATTTGTGTACAGGCCATTTATTGGAGAGTTAAGCAAAATGGAATTCCTTAAGTGAAATTTTATAAGGCTTCAAAATATATCTATATTGCTAGCTGGTAGACATGGTGCTATTATGTCTTAGAAACATTAGGTTACACCCATCATGTGGTTGCTACAGATTCTTCACAGTTCACATGATTATTCAGTGCCATTTTTTCGGAGAGTAAGTTGAACCAACCTGGTACCATATCACTATACCTTTTCCCTCCAACTGCTGATCCTGATAAAATGGATGTGTTTGGCCAGGAGGTACAGCTCCTAAGACTGCAATCTCTCCCTTAGGTTCCTTACACTACCTAATACACCTCTGTAATGCCTCAAGGGCTATCACACTTGACCTCAAGGTTATACCTATATTTCGAAACAAAAAGGCATTGCGCATGTATGCGTATTGTAACCTCTGATACAAATAGTTGTATAGGAGTGTTTTTATTTTGCTAGAAGTTTAATTTAAGGAAATGGCTAGCTGTATGTCAGCTGTTAATAGGTGAATAAATCACGTTCCTACTAGAATTGTAATGACACCAACACAGTTCATTAGCATATATAGGCTAATATGATTCTAAATTCTGTTAACACCATGTGAAATAATCTCATGGAAATAAATATATCAATATTACGGAGTTACATGGGACTGTTGGCTCACAAATACAAAAACAATCCAACGAAATAAATCAGCGGAAATATACTTAAGGCAATCTGCTAAATTTAAATGTGTTTTAAATGCATATGATAAGATAGTTTTAATTGTTTTTATCTCATGTGGAACAAGTACTTTTTTAAAATCTTGTAATGAAGCGAGCCATTTACAGAGATGTATGCTGGTGACCGCAGTGCTCTCAGGGAGAGATTGCTAAGACAGTGTACCAGAATACATTTATCAAGGGGAATAACTCCACTGTACTGATAAATATGTAGCCTGGGACATAGCTTTATAACATAATTTCGTGTCCAAACAGAAATATCGTTATACTTTGCCAGGGGGAATCAAATAACTCCATTGTATTCTGGTTAGCATACCAAATGCTGCATTTGGACAAGGGGTATGATTCCATTGCTTCATGATAGGCATACAATGTACCAGAACATAGTTACATTATTTTTGGACAGTCCTGAATATTCAGATATACCAGATCTGTGTTCACAGAGAAAACATTTTCTATTTCGAAGACTATACTAAAGCCTATTGTTATTGTTTGAGAAGTTAATCTATTATATTATTGTATATCAATCTTTGTTTTACTGTTTTTTTTTGTATATACATGTAACTGGTAGTCAAGATTTGTTTTTGATGATCACCAGTTCAAAATGTTTTCCTTTATTTCATAGACTTTTGTAAAAAGAAATTCTGCCTGCTGATTGAAAGTTTCCTGTGCCTTTCAGAGAAATGTTTATGCCATGTATTACACACTGTGAATAACAGGGTAGTCATTCTTTTTATCATGACTGTTATCATTGTTGCAGAACATATAGTATTTATATTATGGCCGTAAATATTGTTGCAGAATTTGTACCATAATAATTCTGTGTAAAAGATACGGAATCTCATCAGTGTCATTAGAAAGTGTCCATTATTGTGTTTTGAATATTGTGTGTTATCGTTGTCATTAGACGGCCTTGCTTTGTTTATGGTCTGCCTTTATCGGAATAATCACTGACACTCATCATGGCATTACCATCTACCCCTGTATTGGAATAACCGTCCACTCCCATCAAAGAACATACTTCAAACCATATTGCAGAATAACCACTGGCTACTATTGAGGATAACTGGCAGGCACCATTATAGAACAACTAGTGTCTAATATTGTCCAGCCCCTGTACAATGCCATAGACCATCACGTACCCCCTGTAATATAGCACATCTAAGACAATTCCCAAGTTTTTTGCTCTTGTTACTTTCACACTTTCTGTTAACCATTATTGCTGACTAATGGTTGATTTTCACTCTGTTGAGTATCAATGCAGGCTGATGGTTTGTTTTGGTTTTCTGTCACCTTAATTAACTAGAGCGTGTCGCCTTTTACTAGAGTGAGATAGGAAATGTAGTAATGATTATGCTAATGGGTTTAGAACTAGTTCCATCTGCCGAGGTGTGCTGATCATGACAACACATTCCTTTCTTCCATCCAACACATGCTACAGATGGCTATTTGATCATACCTACTTGTAATACACATACTGTTGCTACTTTCACAGTAAAAGGTCAAGTTAAAAAGTCAGCCAAGTGAATTTTGTTTTTCCCGGTGAAAGGCAAATAATTCACGAAGAGTTCCATGCTTAAATGCTATGTTTATCCTTCTACAACTGACATATATAACATTGTGTGTATGTACTGACCGGTATTTATTTATATATTTGACTACTTTTGACATGTGTTTCTTCATACATAGTACTTGTATTGATATGTTTGACCACTATATATACATTATTGTGTATGTTAAGTACTAGATCAAGGCTCAAATGTTATCACAGGCTGTATACATTAGATGATTTTGTTTGTGTTAAATGTAGTGTTATAATCGTTTTCTAAAATAGATATCATGCCTCCCTAAATCCAATATATATATAATATTGACCTGTTGTATTAGTTCTTGAATAATGTATCCAGGGGATCTATAACACATCATATAGTGGCAATTTTGTCTCCACTCCTTGATTCCATGGGTTTTGTACACCATCACAGTTATAAACCTGTACTAGCTATACATTTATGGAAGGCTATTGTCTCCCTTGACTTGATTATCAATCGTGTTGTCTCTCTTGCCCTTATAACTCAATTTTTGTAACAGTCTAAAACTTTTGATTAGCTCACCTGGCCGAAAGTTTCGCTCTGATCAGAAATAGATTAACAAGGTGAGTAATGCATGCTCTTTGAGCCCCATGTTCTAAATTTGTTACTGATTACCCAGTACAGATTTATTACAGTTAGCTGGCCAGCTTTGGAATCTGGCATTGCCAAGTTAGTTCAAAACAGTTTAAGATGTAAAGGTCTGGTGGCCATTGTATACTGATTGTACCAACCAATCATTATATCTGTACAGAATTAGCACCAACGATATTGTAACTGTCCTGATAACTTTGTACAGCAGAAAACATGTGATAATGATAATACATACAGTGTATATTTCTTTGATAGAAATAAAGGTGATATTAATTCGTGTCCTCACATCCACATTTTAAAACAGAAAATTTAGTGCTCAGCTATACCGTCGGAAGTGAAATCCAATGTATTGCTTGATATATACCTAGGTAAGAATTCATGCAGTAATTCTGGTTTATTTATATCTAATGTTAGGTATAAACAAGCTGTTCAGTTTGCTAAGAGCTTTATATCAGAAGTGATGGGTTTTACAGAGGTGAGGTGTGTCACAGGCCGGCAGTTTATGAGAGGAAATATTTTCATTATCGGTGTATAATTATGTATATGAGGTTGTTACAAGAAAATAATTTTGACAGTTCCATAAAAGTTTTTTTC
This sequence comes from Pecten maximus, assembly GCF_902652985.1. Classification (NCBI taxonomy): domain Eukaryota; kingdom Metazoa; phylum Mollusca; class Bivalvia; order Pectinida; family Pectinidae; genus Pecten; species Pecten maximus. Next base: position 28,619,257 of record NC_047016.1, on the reverse strand, counting down.
TTTGTTTGTTTATGTGACTTCTGTTCTTGACATTTAGTCATTGATCACTTATTTATTTTTCAAGTAGAAATCTGATATTCAAGTTTAGTAATACTGTAGCCTATAATTGTTTAATTTGCGGGGCTAATATTTCGGGGGTTGCTAAAGTATGAACTAGTATACAATTTCGTGCAACACCTAGGTGTATACATTTTGTAGTAAACAGGAGAACACTTCTGTACGTTTGTTTGTATATTATCATATAATTTACAATATTAATATTTGATGTGTATTTATTTTGAGCTATATTAAATGACCGTGAAGATAATGAAATTAAGTCCCCTGTGATTATCACCAATTATGCAGTATTCAGTATCTTAAAAAAGAACAAAATTTTACTTATTTAAATAAGACGTTAAATGATTAGCCTTGCGGATGGATCCTCTCAAAATGAACTGAGTGAAGACAATTGTAGCCAGATTGCTGTTGTAGTACGAGAACATTAATCTTGGTTCAGATGTATTCCGGTCATTTTAATATACGGGGGTCTGAAACTAGCTGTAATTCTACCTCAATTAATATGTCATTGATCAAGTGTGATAAATATCCGTGATAGTAACACTACTAACTTTATGACAAGCATGCTTCCAGAAAATTTAAGTTAAGATTTCATATTCATTCACCAGTGTCAATTACTGTACTATAGAGTATCAGTTATGTATCTATTCAATGAATATTGTATAAATTTATAGCAGAGTCTTGAAATAGTGTCCAATAACTCCAGACATTTTATGTCAGTGTTTTATTTTGGAGATTGAATTCAAACACAGCTTGTAGATTTTAGCTTATGATAAATTTTTTGCTCAAATTTTGCTAATGCACATTCAGCTTTAGCCTGGTAAGATTCCTTTGTATCACTCCTCATTTAAACATCCAACATGAACCAATTTTGATTGCATATTCATTAATTATCATGTACATGTATATGTTATATCTGTACTAGTTGTAGATTTTGTTTGCTGTTGTATGTCTGGTCTTTATTGGTCAGTATGGTCAGCATCACGACAGACTCTTGTTAACTTTAACCCAAAATAACAAACCATATTGGTCTAAAATATACTGTACTTATCTGACAATAAGCTCATGTCGATTTATAAGCATTGTTAACCCAATAAGCTAGTGTCTATTTATAAGCATTGTTAGCCCAATAAGCTTGTGTCTATTGATAAGCATGATTAGCCCAATAAGCTAGTGTCTATTTATAAGCATTGCTAGCCCAATAAGCTCATGCCTATTATGAAATAGCTTAATAAGTGCCATAAGCTCATGCCTATTAATAACATAAGACTATTGATAAGGACTAGAAGCTTATGCATAGTATTACGTCCACCCATGATATAGATGTACTGTTTATTGGTAAAAATCCTCTAACCTCAAAGTCAAATGTATGAGTAGGCTCCATGATCTTACTGCAGGATAAGGTATGTTTTATGTGTAACTGGTTTTAAGGCTGTATGCTACTTAAATTCATATTGTACCTGTGATGTGTGTTGGAGTAAGGCTGTATGCTAATTACTCTAGATATTATACTGCACTTGTGATAGATGTAAGAATTATACCCATTTAGTGAAATAAGCTCCCTTAAGTGTTGTCTTTACATTTTTGTAACTTTTATAATGCTGTTATTTATCTGTATAATCTTGAGCAAATTCTGGTATCCATCCACAAGATGCTTTCAGCATTTCTTTGTCTAAATAGCAGTTATGAGACCATCAGAAATGGTTCTTAAATATACAAATGTAGTATTCACAAACCGAATAATTTAAAACTCCATTTTATTGTCAAAAACAGTATTGTATGACATACACAAAACCCTTGTCATGTTGTCTTTTCGTGATGCTGGCCATACTAAACACTGTCCTGTCCAGAAACCATTTACATTCATCCATCTGTCGCATGGTAGAATTTCTGATACATGTAATTATCAGAAGCTATTTCTATCTTTGTAGACAAAGATATTAGTTTTAATATTAAAGAATAAATGTTTGCAAAAACTTTACATTACACTTGTTTTTATTGACATATCTAATTGAAATCTTATTACATTGAAAATTGAATCGGCTTCAAAAGAAAAAGGTTTTAATTCTGAACCTACTATTCACATCAGTGGAAGTCTAGAAGGCAGGATTCCAGCTTACTTGATTTTCAATTTCAACTACTAGTATGTTTCATCTAAACAATTTCTACAAAAACTTAACATTATATAACAGGCAGATTCATTATTCTTTATTTGCAGTCTTTTTTCTAAACTGATTACAGTGTACACGTAAAAGCCAGGTTAACAGTTCACTAAGTGGGTTAAAATCATTAGTTTTTTTAAAAGTAGGTCAAAGATCTCTTAGGTCCTTAGTTCCACAAATGTAGAACCAATTGCTATAAAATATGTGAATATCTTTCCAGGTAAACTAGCATTAAGGTTAAGCAGTAGCTAATGAGATATGAACAAAGTAATGAAGATCTATTAGAGTTATTTCCCTTTGTTTTGCTCATATAATGGTGGTATATTGGTAAGCTTGAAACCTGATGGGGACCGACACTTAGTTGTCTAATTATACAAGTAGTTGTCAGATTTTTGTGAAACAGCAGGGGACATGTACATGAAAGTGTACCTTTTCAGTTTGCATTTGTGACAGAACATTGTGTGTGAAATTGTCAATGATACAATGTTCTCCTACTCCAAAATGTATGATTTGGTTTGGTTTGGTTTATTTTGTTTAACGCCCTATTAACAGCTAAGGTCATTTAAGGACGGCCTCCCGTGCATGCAATTTGCATGCGTGTGGTGAGTGCGTATGTGTGTTTTGGGAGGCTGCGGTATGTTCTTGTTAAGTCTCCTTGTGATAGGCCGGAACTTTTGCCGATTTATAGTGCTACCTCACTGAAGCAGACTGCCGAAGACACCCAGCAGCACACCCCACCCGGTCACATTATACTGAAATGGGCGAACCAGTCGTCCTACTCTAAATATGCTGAGTGCTAAGCTCGAGTAGCAACTACCATTTTTGATGACTCTGGTATGTCTCGGCCAGGGGACAGAACCCAAAGCCTTCCTCACAGGGGCGAACGTTCAACTAAAGGCCAAAAGTGAGGCATTGTCAAGGGAGACATTAGGAAGAAGAAAGTTGTTAAGAAAGAAGAGAAAAGATAAGATCCCAAATTTAGTCGCCTCTTACGATCATGCAATGGGGGCAGCAAGTACAATTATTACGCCCTACCTGCAGGGGATTCAAAATGTATGATGGTGACAGTCTGTTATTTTCATATTCACTAATGATATTGATTGTGTGTGTGGATGCTATGGCAAGTATTTTATTATTTCAGAATTTTCTATTGCAAATGATGTTGGAAAGATAATATAAGGGTACATTCTTCAAGACTATTTTTATTTCAATACATTTCCAATAAAAGTTCTTAAGTAGACAAATACCGTAGATTGATAAATATAATATATTTTTAGGCATATATTACAGATTTAACAAACATGTATAACATTACAATGATGTACTGAAATCTATAACTTTGAGTAAATGTACAGTATTCTACTATCATTTCATCTCAACAATAGACATCAGGAACGTATTAAAGATTCAGAGCTTGGTGTATCAAATGGCACAGAAAAACACAAAAATCAAATGAGACAAAATAAATCAATAGCTTAATGTTTAGTATCTCCGATACAACTGTATAATATTGTATGAAAACATGTTGATAAAAAATATATTCATTGATAATGTATTTCATGTTATAAAGTGTTTTCTTTGTACACTTCGTATATTGCACTTTTAGTAACAATCAAAGCAGCAGATATGTATATCAAGTATTATTAGTAAAATATATTATAAAGAAAAGAAAATAACAGATCAATACGTCTATATCTGGTTTCATATCATATCGAGCGAAGGTTCACCATACCATGGTCCACTGATGAATTAATTTAAGTATTTTATATTAGCTAACATAAAAAATTATCTGAATAATATCCATTCAAAACTGAGATGTAGGGTCTGCTTCCTTAAAACACTATATTCCAAGACAAAAACATATTAACCAATAAACGAATTTACAATTACATTAACCATTGATATTTCCCAAAAATGTAACTATGCTACTCAACATCACTCCAGCATCCCAGGGTTTACATGTTAAAAAAAATCCTAATCCCTTTGTAAAAAGAAATCTAATTCTACATTACCTTTGTAAAATGAAATCTAATTAATTAAATCTATATATCATATGTGTAACAACCACAGGGGCATGACATGCAAAACAAAAACAAAAAAACTCTGCCCCAATAAGTCCCTGACGATAAAAATAAACCCCCTTCTTCACTTTTGCTGAATCATCAATTTTGAAACGGTAAGTTGAAATGGTTAACAAGCAAGTCCTCCCCGAACTTATGGCTAATTTGAAGGTATACAACATAACGTACATACATTTGTACATGTACCATAACGTTTGCCAAGTCTCTGTGTGTAACACAATACTCTTGTGGTTTACTTACATGTACTTGCTAGAATTTTTGTTACAGGCAATTATCTTAATAAAAAGAATTCAGTGAATGAAAAAATATTGATTCTCCCCATCACAAAAAAAATATAATAGGTGCTGATTAAATCAGTAATGTCTGGTCCTGGTCTTCAGGGAACATGTATGAGCTACAGTTTCAACAGTATAATCATATACACACCACATTAACTGAACATTCACAACATTTTATGTAACATGTTATAAAGATATCTCTATGGAATTTACCATTTTGCTGATATATATATGTAATCACTCATGTTAGGTATGAACTAAGTTTTACAGGGAACATTAAAAATCTCTTCACATAGGCAAATAATTTTATATAACAAGCACAATAGAACTAGTATGACAAACATTTTATATACGCTTGTGTACACATAGTCATCATCGCTCACTTCCACATTTCAACATGGTACAAAAAGAGGACATCTAGCTTAAGTGCAGCACATCCATTCCAGCAGGCTGACTGGCCTTTTGATCCTATAAGATGGATCAGGACATGTACATCTTTCTCACAGCAGGGTGAATGTCATCTCTCTTGTGTCGCCTGAATACTGGTTTACTTCACAATAATATACCTTCAAGTAGTTAATGATACAAATGACATTTCAATTGTGAATTTAGAAGAAAATGAGCTATCTGAGCAAAACAATAAATGTCCAATTGGTATTCCCAGCAATTATTAATCTTGAGATTCACTTTGAGCATTTATAAAAGGATTGGCACTTTTGTGTCTTCATCACCAAAAATGCCATGTACATGATATCATACATCTGTAATAATAATCATATCATCCCAACCAAATCAAATAACTACAAAATAACTAAGTTGTATGTAAATCTAAGAGAAAAAAAAAATTCCAAAAAACTAATCCAGCCAAGAGATCCAAGCACCGTTATTAAATAGCGGGTTGCCATTTGGATCCTCTGGTTGATTTGCAGGTGGAACCATTGTTGATAAATAGTAATCTAGCCTGTCAGTAAGAGAGCGGACAATGTTTGGATTTGAAAAAGCTATATTATTATATTCACATGGATCAGAAGGAATATGATACAGACAGGCATTTTGGCGAGGATCACAGTTTGTGCTGGCATTAGCTGGCTTTGGTCCACAGTTGACCTTTACAGCTGAGTTTAAGGTCATTTGTTTCCTAACACCTGTGAGTGTGTTATTTGATGTTTCTCTCAGCTCCTTAAATGGTGCATTTTTTGCAGCCGGGTTGTCGTAGTAGAGCCTTGAGCTGTCCTCAGTGACTTGGTATGGTGGATACCAGCCATCCCAATGCATGTTAACACCTCCCACTAAGAGTTTGTAGTCGCCCACGCGTACAGCCCCACTCTTTTTAGCTGGAGAAATATTATGTAATAGCTCTTTCCTGACTGGTTTACTATTTGACGAAAGCATGGTCCACATGTTGTAGCCATCCAATTCACCAAGGTCAGTTGGATTGCCCCCTGCAGCCGAATAAAATGTTGGCAGCCAATCACATACATGCATTAGCTGTTGGGAAACATATCCAGACTTTTGGAGAAGTGGACTGTGAACAAAGCCTACACCTCTCACTCCTCCTTCCCATAGGGTGGCCTTTACTCCCCTAAAAGAAACAGAAATAAAATCATTAAAGATGATGTCCAACACAGAATCCAAACATATATGATAAATATATTGAACAGCATATTTAAAGAAATTATTAAAATCCTAAAATTTGAGCACTGATTATATATATGGTAACTTTCTGTCAGTTTCCAAACCCAGTCTGCTACATTTGGCTTTTTGGATTTCACATACCTAGTTCACAAAATCAATTCATTCTTTTACAAAATGAAAGAAGTTTTTGATCTCTACTGATTTATGTACCGGTATGTAAAACAGAATGCTAAGAAACAATATGACAATCAAGCGACCAATAGCTATTGAGTCTGCTAGTAAACAATGCAAATAAACTATTTAAAATATATTAAATACTGAAATGTTATTCTTTCAGTTAGTAAGCTATACAGAATTTTTCTTCATTTTGTACCTTAAAACACTAAACATCATCAACTTCAGTTCATAGCAAATTTAAACTAAGAAAGTACTATTGTATGTATGTATATTTACCGTAGAGGGAAGTTGCTTGCTGCATTGCCATCAAAGCCATTGGCAGGTCCACCATTATCTGTTGTGAACATCAAGATGGAGTTTTCATACAGACCTCTCTTTTTTAATGCATCCACAACAGCACCAACACCATCATCTAATGCTGCCACCATCCCTGAAACAAAGGGGAGGTAAACCAAGTTTTAATCTTGACACACTTTAAGAAACAATATTCTTCCTACAGGCAGGTGAGCTAAAATGTTTTTAATTCCATAAGAGAATGTCAAAAACAAACAAGCAGAGCAATACATGTCCCTTACTGGCCCCCGCTAAAAATAGTAACAGTGACCTTGGCCTTGATTCAAAATCCTTGAACCTCGAATTTGTCCAAGATATTATGGTCCTTTATCAATGTGAGCATTAAGTTTGATCAAAATACCTAAAGGAATGAAGCCCCTAGTGCTCAGAAACTTTGGTGTCACGTATGTTTGCACATGGAGACGGATGGGGAGGAAACCTATAGTCCCCTGGTTTCATCGGTAGGGGAGTAATAAATCAACGATATTTTTTTCAAAGATGTCCGCAACTAAATTTCAAACAACAGACACAGCAGAAAACACTCACCAGCAAAGTCTTTACGCTGTTTGTTATGTATGTGAGGGTGTCTGTTGATGTAGGATGATGGTGCTTGTAGAGGATTGCCACTGGGCAAATTGCCACTATGGACAGCCTGGTATGGCAAGTACAGGAACAGAGGCTGCAGAATGCAATGTGTGTAAATGTATGGGTCAGTATAACAAGTGACCCAATGGGCATGTATATCTCGGTGTTCAGTGCTTTATGAAGATCTATACATTTTATAGCGTCAACTTTCAAAGTGGATAAAAATCAAAATGTTAACCAACTTCAAAAGAGCACTTTATTATTTTCTATAACTAACGAATCCATGTTTAACATTTCTTTACTCATGAGACATTCAAAGATTGACATAAATTTGTTGAATCTGGATAGCTCACATTAAATAAATCATAGCACTTAGTAACAGAAAACAGCTTTTATCTGTCTTAAAACATCATAATTCAAAGGCTTTCAATTCTTTTCTGTTACTTAGAAGTAATTTGAGAGGATGTAAGAGAGCTAGATTAATCGGTAAACCTGAACAATAACAGGGGATACAGGTACTCATTAATCGGTAAACCTGAACAATAACGGGATACAGGTGTTCATTGCAGCCCTATAAGAAAACAGCAACTTTGATTATCTTGAGCTATCACTGACTATAGGATCTGCTAGTCAATAGTGGTCAGGTGGGGCAGTAGTAACACGCTCGCCTTTCACATAGACAAGTGGAGTTTGATCCCTGAATGGATGTGAAAAGACATTGGTATCACCTGCCCGACCATGTGGGTTTTTACCCAGTATTTAGTTTAACTCCAGTACTAGACTCCTAGTGTGCTTCTATCCAGACCAACAAGAGTGTTTAATGTAAGATGACACTGAAAACCCCTGTCTCTATGGTCGACCTACCTCCTCTGTGTCATGCTGGTCAATGATGTCTACAGCCCGGTTGGTAAACAGAGTGGTAGAGTACTGGCCTATGGCTGAGTAGTCAAGACTTGCATTTTGTCTAAAATCATAACCAAAATAATCCTGCAACAAAGAAAAAGAACACTGAAATATGATGCAATACAGACAAAACATAAAGACACAGGAACTTGGAATAATCTTCCTTATCCACAATCATATAAAGTGTATACTTAATACATACATGTACCCGTATATGGAGATTATTTTGGGAATTTGTCTGACAATAAACAATTTACTATTCTAGAGATGGAAAAAGTAACATAAAAAAAGAGGCAAGAGTAAGAAAAGAAAACAAACATTTCGAAAAAAATGTGTATCTTCTCACATGACACCCTGCTGTCATAATACCTGTATCAAGCATTCTTACTCTGATATTTTGATCTTGGTGTGATCTAAACTGAATAAGGTTATCTCCCTTGACACAATGTTAAACTACCAGGCCAAAATAAAAATAGAGTTGGTTTGGCGTAACCCACCCGACCAAGAAAAATTTGCCTACTCAGAGAATTTTATTGTGAAAAATAAAACGTTTTTTTTTTGGTGTTATTGGAATGACTTGACAGTTCTTGATATTTATGTCCGGAAGTTGCTTTGCATGTTTGAAAATACGTCTCGCAAACCCAAATAAACAAAGTGTGTGTTTCCTTTGTTTAAGATTACAAAATAAATAATGATTTCCAAACAGTTGATGTTTATATTCTTGTTTGTTTTTGTATTGTAGGTTGAAAATCTGTTTTCAGAACTGAATAAAAAAAAAGTTCAGCACTACCTACCAGTACCTACCTATATGTAAAACCCTCTGGTCGGGTTACACAAACCAAGATATTTTTAAAGATGTAGTGCCTAATAATCATGTACAACCTTTTTTCTTGCTCCAAAGTCAACCACATTCTCTCAAATCAGCCTATGTCTGTGGTCCGTCCGTAAACAATTTCTGTTATTTAAGGGTTAACTGTAATATTTTTTTTACGTTATTGAGCAGTAACACAAAAAGCTGGGGTGTACTCTTTTCATAAACCGCTCTTCACGGTTTATGAAAAGAGTACACCCCAGTTTTTTTGTGTTCTTCGCGGTTTATGAAAAGAGCACACCCCAGTTTTTTCTGTTATTGCTCAATAACGTAAAAAAAATATTACAATTAACACTTATAATTTAATTAACAACGATAAGAAACATTTTCATTAAGTTTAACATGTTTATTTTGCTCCAGATATTTAAAAACACATTGATAAATACAAAATCCTGTGAACAACGATTACTCCGCTGACGTCACAGTCAACCAATTTTTATGTTATGAGATGATAACATAATTATTTGAGCCAATGAAAATGCTTGTTACAAGCAAAATTAAACTATTGCTATTTCTTGAAATGTACTAGAGAGAATCAATATTTCTCAAACTTCACAAGTGTCTGACCAGTAAAAACAAAATGGCTAACATGCAGCCAGGATCTTTTCTTCATTTTTGATCACTGATGCAGTTTCCTGAAATACTTCAGTTATCAAATAATTAAACAGCTATAGAAATCAATAATGAAAGACTTATGATACAAAGCCTAATTTAATGACCCATTAACTAAATGAATATCACATGTAGATCACCACCACATAATATATAAATGTGGCTGCTATCCTGGAAAAGACAACATCCATGTACATGTAGGTGTTAATTTATTGACAATATATATTGTATATACTATATACATCAGATACAGTGGAGACCAGGTGTGACAATATTCTTACCTCGTTAGCCTCATAGGTATGGTCATAATAATCTCCACACCCTTGGTAGTATCCCGAGTAAGACTCGAATCCACGGCGAGTGGGTGTGTATTCACTCTTGAAAAATCCAAGATGCCACTAAAATTAATTGAAACATGAACCTAATTATTATTTTTCTAAAACTGTTCAGGTATGCTTTCAATGTAAAAACTTTCTTTATCTTAAACATTTTACAGTAAAAGTTTCAAGTCATGCTATGAGGATATTCACTTTTTATACAATATAACTACATAGTTTTATTCATTATCATCCAGTAGCATGTATACAATTAATATAGTGATGTCAGACAAAACAATGTCATTCAGTGACAATGTGATGAACATTGTTCTTCATATCATTACACTGAAGTTATATAGTGACAATGGAGAGTAAATGGAAATTTAATTTATTACTGGATACATATAGATTGGTTTTCATGACTTATCAAATTAAATAATGAAAAGAGGCCTATACAAGTATTGTTGATAAGTAGAGATATATTTTTGTGAACAAAAACATACATTTATTTTTTTATATCTCCTTGTACCATAAATGGTGTATATATGGTATCTAAACATTCCATTCCTGGAGGTGACACCAGGAGATTTTAACATAAATTGATATAACGTGTTTCACACTTGTTGTAGAAAAATAAAGTTTACATCTGGACAAGCAGATAAAGAACTCACCTTTCCTACCATGTGTGTGCGATAACCTAGTTTCCTTAGCCACTGAGGCATAATGGTAAAGTTGAGAGGAAGGCCATAGGGCTGGGCCCCAACAATAACACTCTCTTGTAGCCCTGTCAGGAGAAGGAGACAGAGATTAGAGAACATCACTCACCTTTCCTACCATGTGTGTGCGGTAACCTAGTTTCCTTAGCCACTGAGGCATGATGGTAAAGTTAAGGGGGAGGCCATAGGGCTGGGCTCCCATTATAACACCTTCCTGGAGCCCTGATACATAAGTAAAACAAGTTCAGAGAGGATGAAAGCCAAATCTGATTATATACTGATGTAACTGTTGGCTTGAAACAGGCTTATTTCTGTATTAATCAATATATAGAATAAACTTTATTCGAACAAGACCATTCAGCAATTTATAGTCCCCTATCAGATGTGAAACTATAACTATGCCAAGAATGCACAGATGAATTTTTGTTGGAACTAATTATAATTCTACACACTAATTAGTTTGACCCATCCACTGCATTCAAACTACTTTTAGTGGTATCAATATATATGTGTGCATTTATCTTGACCATAGAACCCGGACAGTGTCTGAGAGATAGATGATCAACGTATATACCTGTATGGATCGGGTGGCGACCAGACATCAGGGCTCCTCGTGTTGGGGTACATATTGGCGATACATAGTAGTTATTAAGAATGATTCCACTGTATGCCAGGCTGTCTATGTGTGGAGTAGGGATCTGGTTGGAACCGTGAAAACTGATGTCATTCCATCCCTGAAAAATGTATTGATCCAGTGACCATTACTACAGTTTAAAAAGAATATTCAGCTGATCAATTTAATACATCTACTTTAGTAAATTGTATGTAATGTACACAATAATTTTACAATAGACAGTTTCAAAATTACTTATCAGGTATATTCTCTGGGGTTTTTTTATACTCAAAGTAAGGAGATCCATCACATTTAACTAAAGACATAATGCATGATGCAACATGTTTTCATATACACCAAAGTCAAATAGTGGTGCAATAATTATTTCAAAACATTCTTACCAGATCATCTGCTACAATAACTACTATGTGTGGCCTCGGTGATTTGGCTTCTACGAAGGTCAATATCACCAAAATAATCAGAATGCATTCTCTCCTCCATCTCAAACGCAACATGACTGATGATTTCTGAATGAATAAAATTATAAGAAATAGTCAGAATTATCAACTGTCTACTATAGGAAAAGCAGAGTACTAGCATTACATAATTTTTTTTTTATATATTTCTTTATAAACTATTTCAACTGTACATGCAACTATATGTTACATTTTTACCCACATCATAAAAGCTATTTTAATAAAAAAAAAAATTTCATGTTTCCTGATTGGCTAATGAGTATCATGTGATTTCCAATAAAACGTACATCACCCTGACGAGCCATGCACAGAAAGCTGGTAGACTGCAGGGTATTCATACTGACTAGTGCTCTGTTCACTATGTATACATTGTAATCCATTGGTTTTTATATTCTGTCCAGATGGAAATGAAGTGGAGGTTTATAAGTGATATGTATCAGGCCTTTTTTTTTTTTTTTTTAACTTTTGCTTAAGTGCATATATGACAGTTTTTGAAAGTTTGACAGCAAGCACAAGAAGCCAAACTCTACTGTATAGACAAGTCTATTCAATATGTCTTGTCAAGTAAGGTCACCATATGATAAGAATACTTCAAAGATTATGCCACGTAAGTCTGCCCACAAATTATTGGTTATAAACCTAGCAGAACTGGAGCTGGGTCGATCATTGGTGACCATGATGCAGGTAGCTCAGATCGCAGAGTGTCCCTCTAGAGTTTGGAGGCCCGGAGGGTCCTGGGTTCAAACCCCAGTCTGGCTGCTAAGTATAAAATTGAGGAGCTTGCATTGCCAACCCTTGTTTAAAGCATTGGGAGTATATGCTAAGCACAAGGATATCGGAACTTGTAGTCTTCGGCACTGAAGACTTGAAAAAGAGGGAAGAATGTAGCAGAATTGGACTGGGTCGATCATAGGCAACCAGGTAGCTCTGTTGGTAGAATGGCTGTCTATACAGTAGAGTTTGAAGAATCCCAGGTTCGAACCTCGGTCTGGCTGCTACATTTTCCCTCTCTCTCCTGTTACATGTCTATCAATCATATTTCTATGAAACTTGCACTTCCATATCACCAATTTGAACATTTCACCTACATGTGTTCATGATTTTATAGATAGAAAATTCTTAATACTTTTATTAAAAAAAAATCCTGTCTCTGGTTTGAACAAAAGACAAAGATTAATTTATTGTAGTTCGTGGTCAAACTGACCACCGATTACATTATTGATATTTTTCATAAACACTCTATCATGCTATATATGACGTGCGAAACCTCAAAAATATGTGAATGCAACATCAAACAGTCAAAGGCAAACAATGTTGCGGATTTCCAGTCACCGTAACTCGATTATAATAATATAAGAGACGACACGTAAAAATTAAAGGCTAACTTAGATCTAGTGCAAAAAATACAACTACACATCGAAACTACAACTTGCACTTTTCAGCTTCTAAACATTACAACTGTGTGTAAGAACACGGAAAGATGAACTAAACATCAGGTGGCAAATTACAGTGTCACCTATTATATTTACCTTCCGTTCGCAGCCGTCATGTGTTTCTCATGTGACCCGTGTTCACTCTAATTGTAGGAACGAATGACGGAAAGAGCACCGTCCGGATTTAAATCGATCAAAATACATGTACCTACTGCTGCGTTAAAACTTTCCAACGTTGAGGACTATTACCTTGACCTTTCAGCCATATTGAAAGGCTTTGTAGTAATTTATGAAAATCTGCACAAATAACAGAATTACAAATAGACAGCTTTATAAAGGGGAAAAGATGTAAAGACCACTCACTCTGTCGATCGTCTGTGAACATCCGTAATCGGTATAATACGTTAAGTACCACCGTGAAAGTTGATCCCAGGGTATCCCTCTCAAAATGACGTTCTCGGCCCATCAATATTTATCTCGGTACATCATTTAAGATACAGCTAGCTCAGCCAGACAAAAAGCTACCGAAGAAAAACTTGACATTAAATCCTGCCTAGTCAACTATTTTGGTATTATTATTTTAATAGGGGATGGCTATATCCTGCTATTATCAGATGGCAACAATAAACTCACACCCATATTGCAAAGCAAACTAGAAGTTTTCTGATTGTCAATAATTATTCACGTGGCATGTTTGTGCAAGTTTATGAGTATTCGTGTACCATATCTTGTTTAAGACCTCCAAAACTGTTGCATGGTTTATATTTTCCAAAGATCGTATAGTGTCCTCTTGTCTATTTATGTGGTTATGTGAGGGCAAGGATTAAAAAAAAGCGGTAGCTTTTGAACAAGTACCTTTTGTCACTAGGGCCTTTTGGTCTCATTTTGGGAAGAACATTGGTGATTTGGAAAATATTTTTCATGAGTTAACTGAAAATTATGTGAATCTGGCTTTAATATGAAATAATTTCAATTGGGAATTAGGTCCATTAACGGCCCCAAAAAGCCCCCAGAAAAGACCACGGCTTCGTTTCCGGTAATTACGCGAAAGTTTTGCGTTTCTTGGAGAAATTAACACATTTGTTTTTCATACTATTCAGCTAGCAAGAAAACATTGAAAATATTTCTAAACGGTTCTCAAATGACAATAAGAAGACAATAACAACAAGCCAACGGAAACGTAATTCTAACCCAGAATCGAAACAACAAGTGCAAAATCCGAACAAATGTAGAAACACAAGGGAACTCATATCAAGTGTTACGAAAGTGTAAGCTGCTCTGTAGATCTAGGTCGAGTCCAGGTCAACACGAGAACCACTTCATATTCCATAGGGAAATATATCATCTAATGAAGTCCTGATGTCGACCTTTAATCTTTTCCATGATCTTTATCAAATTCTATCCTTGGAAACCTAGATTAAAATTTGGTGAAAATGACAACCCTGGTGTTCATATAAACGTAAATATAAATATCGATCAATATCGTATACATTTTAAATGCATATCATATTACAGTTTGAATATATACCAAAGGTCATTATATGGGTCACCAAAGGTCACAGGTCAAATTCTTAATTAATTTGGACCAATGTCGTATACATTTCATATGCATATCTCATAACAGTGATACGTTATACAAAAGGTCATTATCTGGGTCACCAAATGTCAAAGTTAAATTGTTTATCAATGTCGATCAATATCGTGTACATGTCATATGAATATCTTATAACAGTGATGAGTTATAGCAAAGGTCATTATATGGGTCACCAAAGGTCACAGGTCAAATTGTTAATACAATGTCAATCAATATCGCATACATTTCATATGCATATCATATTACAGTTTGAATATATACCAAATGTCATTATATGGGTCACTAAAGGTCACAGGTCAACTTCTTATTTAACTTGGACTAATGTCATACATTTCATATGCATGTCTTATAACGGTGATTAGTTATACGAAAGGTCATTATCTGGGTCACCAAAGGTCACAGGTCAAATTGTTAATCAATGTTAATCAATATCGTGTACTTGTAAAGGGACATCTTATTTAAAGTGATGCTAATGGTCATTATCTTGGTCACTAGTTAAAGTATTGATCAATGTACATAAGTATTATATACATTTTATATACACTTCTCATAACAGCCCAATGTGATATCAAAGGTCACCTAAGGTCACAGGCCATTTTATTATACCAATGTCCTTCAATATCGTTTATACATTGTATCATGTAAGCATATCTTATCGCAACATCCATGACAATATAAACTGGTACCGAGATCCAAAACTTTTATGTGGTTCACTATTCAACGGGGTCCAATTTCAACGGGTATGTAAAGAAAATTTAATATTTGGTTCCGTTTTCCACGGCATCCCGTTTCCATTTTCAACGTTACATAGGCACTATCACCTATGCACCACGCCATTGTGTTAATGTCGTTCCGCATTTTCAATCATTCAATTCAAATCATATTATTTTATGTGAACAAATTGCAACAAAAACACAATATTTTCATAATTGAAAGGCGGACTATTTTTTTGATGGCGTATTAATATGACCCGATTAATCAGGTGATTTGCACGAGAGACAATGTTTTCATACGGTTTTCATAGTGTATTCATGGTCATATGTTTGTTGTTTTCTCTTGGTATGTTCATATCAGCAAACCACATTAGGAATGTAAATATATCGTAATAAGCTGATTTTGTCTTATCTATGGCTCATCAGTGTTTTTTCCTGTACATGGGTTGAACTGAGGCACGTTTTAGCTTGTCAGGGGAAATTCCAGAAGTGATGGTAGTGTTCATGAGTTTGGTTAAATTTGGAACAAGGGGGTATTGTCTCGCTTTGATGTGGTCTACGCATGGTGTTGGGTGTGTGTGTGTGTGTGTGTGTGTGTGTGAGTGTTCATATATGATGGACTGTTGTGAAATCAATCCGAGTGTTATGAGTTGACTTATGTTTGAAATTTGTAATGCTCTCGTGAATGTCTGGGTCAAAGTTATGTTAGATTGTTAGCGACGTCTATAATACAAAAACACTTTAAGGAGCGTTTCACTTCTTCCCTATTTGAAATGATTTTCTTTTCTTACAAGATAATTAAAAAATATGATTTGTGAAAAAAATGCAATTTATTATGTTTATTCTGAATGTTTTCAAATAATTGACGATGGAAGGCTTAAATGTACAGGAAAGTAAGTGTTACACACTCTTTCGAAAGGATATACATTGTCCGAGAAAAGTAACGGAAATGAAGTCAGCCGACATATATTTTTGTACAATCAGTACACTCTCGATACTTCCTTCAGCTAGGAACAATGTTGATCCGTTACACTAGATACAATTTCTATCTTAAGATGTGTAAGATATCTTTGTAAAGACTTTTTTGATAAGATGGTAATTGAACCGTTATTCATAAGATATGAAAAACTTTTGTTTTATAAAAGAATTATCATAAAATACACTGGATATCTTTCAAAGTGGCTTTAAAAACAAGATCGACATTATATTTGGAATAAAGTACTTCTTGCTTTGTCCATAGTTTCTTTTTTTACAAACCAACTGAAGAAATGATTAAAAATCACATGACGTCATATCATGACATATATTTTTGTACAATCAGTACACTCTCGATACTATAGGGCATACCTTGTAAAATACAAGATATACAACTAGCTATTTGATTGATGTTAGAAAAAAAACCTAACCAATCGCAAAACTGAAGCAACCTTTTGTCAGTACGTTTGATGTACATCCAACCTACAAGATGGCGGCGACTGAATCTTCGATTTTGTCATGACATATTCCAGGGATGCGGAGAGCAAACGCACCTGGGATATCGAACAGTACACGAACTTGGTACACAGCTGTGTCGTCATCACGACCACGTGCATGTAACTCACATTGTGTCATATCGTGACGTAGTTATATTGTTCAACGACCAACGTGTCCCAGGCTCGGTTTAACCGGAAAAGGGATGTTAGCCATGTCCGTTATCGACTGATACACTTAAATATGCATCACTTGTGATCTGTGTTTTCAATTACCTTGCGTAATCTAAGTCCCTGTCCGTATATTAGTCAATTATCTTTACTCAAATCAGAGTATTTGTTACGGATACAGACACTTGTATTTGATTCACGTGCTTTACGTCAACCACAGAAAAACATTACGCATTTGAACTTTGTTTATTCTTGTACACACACACACATGTATGAGTATTAAATGTAAAAGATTTTGATTTATTTGTTAAGTGGTTAAAATAGAACATATTTCGTGCTCTAGTGTATGTTCCATTTTAATATACTAATTCCATCAATTAACCTTATTTCGTCAGGGCAGCCTAATATTTGACATGCAGTGACATACCACTGAATTTGATATATTTTGGCAGATTTGATGACCTTGAGTTTGTGGTCACTGCCCACCCTAGCAAGCTGAAAGCCCAATATCAGATCCCTGGGCCTCTTGGTTATTATGAAGAAGCCATTTAAAGATTTTAGCATATTTGACCCCTATGACCTTGAATGAAGGTCAAAAATATTCATTTGAACAAAATTGGTAGCCCTTCATCCCAGCATGCTAGAGACACAATATCAGGTCCCTGGCCTATCGGTTATTGAAACTGTTTACGACGGACGACACCGGACAAAAGGCGATCGCAATAGGTCAACTGAGACTGTTATTTGATCACTGGCCACATGAAAGTCTCTGCAGACAACAAACCGATAAGCATTAACCAACCTAATTTATTTTCAACAACAATAACAACAACATGAAACTACTGATCAAGCGGTTATACATTTTTGCACCTTCCATGACCTTAATTGCTTTAGGATAATATAATCTAGCTCCATCTTAGACTACATTGCTATTCTACTTCCTTGTTCGATATGAAATAAGACGTGTTTGATTCTTGTTATGGCTTGTGGTTTTGTTACCCTGCAAGCAGGGCGTAAGAATTGTACGTGCTGCCCCCACTGCATGATTGTAAGAGGTGACTGAATTTGGGATATTATCTTTTCTAAGCTTCTTCTTGATGTCTCTTTTGACAATGCCTCACTTTTTGCCTTTATTTGAGCGTTCGCCCTTTTGAGGAAAGCTTTGGGCTCTGTCCCCTGGCTTAGACATACCATAGTCTTTAAAAACGGTTGTCACTACTCCTGATAAACGCTCTGCATATTGTGAGTGGGACGCCAGGTTCGCCCGTTGTCGATACACTGTGACCGGGTGGGTGTTCGGCTGGCTGTCTTCGACAGTATGCTTCTGTGTGATAGCACTATAAAGTCATAAGTACCGCGCTATCGCAAGAAGACATTACACGAACATACCACAGCCTCCAAAAACATACAAACATGCACAACATGCATGCATATCGCATGGGAGGTCGTCCTTAAATGACCATATCTATAAGTAGGACATTTAACAATACAAATCGAACCAAACAATTGTTACCATTCTAGTTCTCATTTTGAGAATGTGACTTAACCGGGAGTTAACTTTGATTTTATGACGGGTGGCGTCGATGACGCAGAAGACGCCTACTCTCCCCGAACACCTGGTTATATTCTCCTTAATGCTGGTATTCTGTGTTGTTTTTGAGAAGAACTTTCTTTAATACCCTCACATTCAGACGGAAGGTACCCATATTAAACATAAGCTTTCATTACAAATTATTTGACGACAGTCCCATTTAATGCATTATCATCATTAAATCGAGTTAAGTCTCACGGCCGGTAGGTCACTGTAAAATGTGACATTCATATTTTGTCATTCTCCATAAAAACAAAAACAAAACAAAAAACCCGTGATAACTGTTTACCACTGGTTTGGACTGATCGGCTTGACATTTTTATAAATAACTAATAACGCCAACACAACATACCGTAACTCAATCGATGGATTCTGACGTCTATATTACTAACATAAATATTTTGATCTATATAAATTGCTTTTATGATTCGGAGTGATAAGTTGTACATGAATGATAAATACTAACTTTCCCTTTTCGGATTATTAAGCAGTTTTCGTGTCTTTAACAGAAATGATATTTTATTTCACTGGTATGTTAGTCCCCTACCACTAGGACCCATAGAAAGTACACCGAAGATGAAATCATGGTAATGATTCAGACTTCGACTACTGACAGAAAAAAAAGAAAAATTATAATAACTAAATAAAAATAATAATATTTAAAGTTTCAATAATGCACACCATCCCAAAATGGTTGATTTTAAGAAATCATGATTTCTTATGCGATATGTGTTTGAGGTTTGTAGATATGCCTAATGATTGAGTTGCCACCGCCTTAGTTCCCATTTTTTTTTCAAAGCAGAAGACGTCTTCTCTTATGGAACATCTGGTCTTAATCATCATGTTTTTGTTCAGTGGTCTCTTTACAAATCTATGTTTTGCTGTCAAAATATGCCCTCGTTTTGTGTTAAACCTACTTTGGTTTGGTTTGTTTTTGTTTAACGTCCTATTAACAGCCAGGGTCATTTAAGGACGTGCCAGGTTTTGGAGGTGGAGGAAAGCCGGAGTACCCGGAGAAAAACCACCGGCCTACGGTCAGTACCTGGCAACTGCCCCACGTTGGTTTCGAACTCGCAACCCAGAGGTGGAGGGCTAGTGTTAAAGTGTCGGGACACCTTAACCACTCGGCCACCGCGGCCCCGTCTGTTAGACCTACGATTTTGTTATTATGACGGTAATTTCGGTTGCTTTTGTTAATATTTTAACCTCGTTATAGCAAGTTTGAACTATAATAGAAGTACGGATTTATTTACACTTCAATATCCTTTTGTTCCCGTTTTAACATTGCGGAGAGGAAATAATCTGCTGAATTCGCCTAGATAAGAAATATTTTACCAGGCACCATAGTTGTCGAAAGAAAGTCAATTTATAACACTTGATACAATAAAACAAATATAAACAATCTTATTCGCATTATCATTTTGGATTCCACTAAGGAAGTTATTGAAGGATTAATATTGATAACTATAGAACTCCTTCCGAGGACAAGGACATGATACTTAAACCAAAAACGGCGACAACAACTCTGCGTTGACCCTTACCTGTACATTTCTACACACCATATAAACACATTTATATGAACCGTATAACAAGTTATTGTCTTTAAGCTTCGTTAGCTTAACCCATAGGAAAAGTTTGTCAGTCATAACCAAAATGATGTTTTCTTATTCAAAGAAGAAACTACAGATCACTACATTTATGTACTAATTGCTTATCAAAATGATTAATAATTACTTTTACTGGGATCAGCTTATCTGTATAACGAATGTTTGTTTATATGTATTTAGGAAGTGTAGATAATAGCCTACTTTTAAAACAAAGATTAAAACAGGGAAATCTTTATGTAGGTGATGTTTACAAAGTCAACAATCTCATTGTACATGTGTTGAAGGGTTGAAGATTTGAATGTATGACACACGTTGTTGTTGGTGGTGTAGTAGACTACTTATATACCATCCTATGCTTGAGTACACACGGATGTTGTCTACGTAAAGGAGGGAGCACCCGTACGTTGAGAGCAGGTCATATATATCCTTATAAATGTATTACTTCCTCAATTCACCAAAAGGACATCAACTGCCATGGCAGCCCGTTTTTGCTGTGTTGTTGTTGTTGGTTTGAGCGTTATGACTACTTGTATTGGTAAGATTTCATTTTACTAGACTCTCATTCAGTAAATCGTTCCTTCTCACTATACACAGGCGTGTATACTTGTGACAAAGTGGTTTATTGCTACAATTTAATGTGCACATTTGTTAGTTTAAACACAGTGCGATATACATGTATTGTATGTACCTACAAACACACACGAGATGTAAGTGACAGGTAACAGAAATAGCAATTCTAAACATATGGTAAGTAATTCATTAAATTGAACTGAGATAAAACCCCTCTTTGTAATAATCAGATGATTAGGAAATAGCATAGTGTCTGCTGACTGATTTGTACATGTTTTACATGCGCAGACTTCGTATAGATATCCATACCATATATGGACACACATTCACAGTCCCGCGCTCATGAAAGACATGTGTCGGATGAAATCGGTTCAAATCTAAAACGCATCACGTTTTAAAGAGAGTCGCTAAGTGCCGTAGTCGATAATGCATTACCAGTATATTTCACCAAGACGATCGGGGTTCGATTCCTCTGTCGTTCCTGAAATCTTCTCCGGTTTCCACCGAAATGGGGACTATCTTCATGTTTTGTTACGGCCAGGAAGAATGATTAATGAAAGTTGATACAGTAAAATTTGTGTCATAGAACTTTTCTACAAACGAATGCAGGTTTCATTTTATTAAAAACTCGGTTGTGACAACGAAACCACATGATACGCCAAGGAGTAGCATTATAGGTATATATCAGTGTCGCCCCAAGATTTATGTTGACACGGATCATTTCAACCCACTAGTGTACGTGTCTCTGTTAGAGCAATTATAATTAATTCACTGGCGATATTCGGCCAAGTCCCCAATATTCTAAATACAACAAAGGTATGGGACCTAATTTTGAAAAGACGTCAATTGTGGCAACGCTTTACGTTGAACCTCAACATAAATAAAATGTACTGGTAACTAGGATTCAATCATACAATTTTATAATCTGTTTTATTCTTGGCGTATTTCATGCATTTTTCTGATCATGCTCTTTTTAATGTCTTGCGTGGAAAATGGAGAAACAACGATGCATTATTAATTAATCTCTGGAATTTACTTTGTTAATTGTTTGTGTGACGTCGTTTGGCCATATCAACAGTCAGAATTTCCCTAAATTGACAGGGGTTCTAACACCTGTAAAATTGTTCTTTCTTTCTTTCTTTCTTTTACATTTATCTAAACAGTAACATAAGAAATTTTAATGTACAATATGAATACATAGATTCGTTGTTTTCCTTTCCTACATTTTTATTTACTTTCAATACGAATTGGTATAACATAGTACCGTAAAGCTATAAGTATTTGACAAGATAGTACAGTAAAGCTAGAAGTAATTGACAGGATAGTACAGTAAAGCTAGAAGTAATTGACAGGATAGTACAGTAAAGCTAGAAGTAATTGACAGGATAGTACAGTAAAGCTAGAAGTAATTGACAAGATAGTACAGTAAAGCTAGAAGTAATTGACAAGATAGTACAGTAAAGTTAGAAGTAATTGACAGGATAGTACAGTAAAGCTAGAAGTAATTGACAGGATAGTACAGTAAAGCTAGAAGTAATTGACAGGATAGTACAGTAAAGCTAGAAGTAATTGACAGGATAGTACAGTAAAGCTAGAAGTAATTGACAGGATAGTACAGTAAAGCTAGAAGTAATTGACAGGATAGTACAGTAAAGCTAGAAGTAATTGACAAGATAGTACAGTAAAGCTAGAAGTAATTGACAAGATAGTACAGTAAAGCTAGAAGTAATTGACAGGATAGTACAGTAAAGTTAGAAGTAATTGACAGGATAGTACAGTAAAGCTAGAAGTAATTGACAAGATAGTACAGTAAAGCTAGAAGTAATTGACAGGATAGCACAGTAAAGCTAGAAGTAATTGACAGGATAGTACAGTAAAGCTAGAAGTAATTGACAGGATAGTACAATAAAGCTAGAAGTAATTGACAGGATAGTACAGTAAAGCTAGAAGTAA
The DNA here is from genome assembly GCF_902652985.1 of Pecten maximus. Lineage (NCBI taxonomy): Eukaryota > Metazoa > Mollusca > Bivalvia > Pectinida > Pectinidae > Pecten > Pecten maximus. The sequence continues at coordinate 28,596,340 of NC_047016.1, read as the reverse complement.
TTGACAAGATAGTACAGTAAAGCTAGAAGTAATTGACAGGATAGTACAGTAAAGCTAGAAGTAATTGACAGGATAGTACAGTAAAGCTAGAAGTAATTGACAGGATAGTACAGTAAAGCTAGAAGTAATTGACAGGATAGTACAGTAAAGCTAGAAGTAATTGACAGGATAGCACAGTAAAGCTAGAAGTAATTGACAGGATAGTACAGTAAAGCTAGAAGTAATTGACAAGATAGACAGTAAAGCTAGAAGTAATTGACAAGATAGTACAGTAAAGCTAGAAGTAATTGACAGGATAGTACAGTAAAGCTAGAAGTAATTGACAGGATAGTACAGTAAAGCTAGAAGTAATTGACAGGATATCACAGTAAAGTTAGAAGTAATTGACAGGATAGTACAGTAAAGCTAGAAGTAATTGAAGAGACTTGTAAGGAGGGTCGTGCTGCTACATAGAACAGATATATATACTAAGTTATCTAACTTACAGAAGGAACCTTACGACTCATTGGAGGAGATGACCAATATGAAGGAAGACTAGAGGTATACCACGATGGCGAGTGGCAGTCAGTTTGTTACGACTACTGGAGCAATGACAATGCCATCGTCGCATGCAGACAACTTGGATTAAAGTAAGAAAATTACTCCTAGAACTGACGAAAAATTAGCCATAATGATTCACTTTGTAGTCACGGTTAGATTTTCAATATTTGAAGTTTGTGTACTGCCAATCAGTCTCTCTTCTTTATGCAGGCTTACGTACATATTTATGCGTATCAGAGTATGTTTACACTATCGTTACCCCTGGAAAGACTACGCCTTCGATTATGTATAAACATTTTTTTTTTATTTCGAAGTCCGATACACTTGTAGTAGTTGTTTTATTTGATGTGTACTGTTGTAGAGGACGATCATGGAAAGCTGACAATTCAGGTCGTGGAAAGTTTTGGATAACAGACGTAGATTGCGATGGGACTGAAGATCGTCTTGAAAGTTGTAACTCTAACCCAATCGTATCTACCGAATGTGAGGACAAAGATGATTATGTTTACCAAACGTGCACGCCACCAAAAGGTATTACAAACCTGGTAAATTTTGCAAGATATGTTTAACCTTGAAAGGGTTATCTATCGACCCTTGATATAATTATCTATATTTTAAGTGAATTGACCTCTCAATAAGTCAGTCACATGCTGCATATAACTAGTGTTTTTTCATTATACAAGGATATCGAAAACCCCCCAGATTTTATTAGCTATGAAATAAAAGAAATTATATCTAATTAGTTCACGGTTTAGTAACAACTAAACAGTTATAATTTGTGCTAATGCGCTAGTCTTGAAGCTAAAACACCTTTGCTGAACTGAAACCAAACGTACATGCCACCAAAAGGTATTACAACTCTGCTAAATTACGTAGGATATATGTAGCAATGAAAGAGTTAACACCCTTGATACAATTATTCATATTTTGAATGAAATGTCCCGTGGTCCTTAATGTGTAAGTGAATAGACTTGCACCCCGAAAGAAGGAAGTTGTTTACATGTTTGTTATGATTAGGTTGATCAAATTACTACCAGAGGGCCATTACTCTAGCTAAAAGTGTTACGTAGGGGACCGCAATGCACTCTGGGAGAAATTGACAGATAAGAAGAAATGAGACGCTATACCTATAATGAATATAGTTTATATTACGATTTAACCAAAGATAATGATTGTAGATATACTATTGTATATGACTGGATGTAGGGAAACTATTATGCGACAGTTGAATATTTGTACTCTATCTCATCTAAATGATGTCGAAGATGATTATCATTTCATTCTGTTATTCTGATATGCGTAATACATTTTTGAAAAGTGTCTTCTGTTAAAAAGCCTAGCATTTTTTAATCAATACAGTTATCTAACGGACAAATAACTCAAAGCGACCAATTCATGAATTTATTAAATTCCTCTGAGTGTATCGTTTTTTTTCATGTACATATTTATGTTGGGAATGGCAAATATATTTCTTTAAAAAATGCTCAATAAGCATGCAAATTTATAAAACAGAGATGGTTTTATTTGTTATTAAAAACAGTGTAGTCGTAATCAAGAAAAGGGAATCTTTTTGAGTAATGTTTTATATAACAGTTCAGTTCCTGTTTTAAAGTTCCGAATTGAATACCTTGAGATAACGTTAAAAAAGACAGACGTATTTACTGTTTGTTTTGTCTGAAACAATGATATAATACCTTGATATTATATTAATATCGGTAGATTTAAAGGCTACATCTTTATTGAAAGATTAAAAAACAGATTTACTAATGCATATTGTAGATGGCGTTTTACGGTTACAAAAAGGACCGATACAAAATGAGGGCAGACTAGAAATATATCACGACGATAAGTGGGGGACGGTATGTGATGATGAATGGAAGACACACCCTCAGAATGCAGAAGTGGCATGTCGTCAGCTTGGTTATAAGTACGTAATGTATCAGTATTAATTGTATTCCCTGTGATAAAGCCTGAATTTGACCTTGATTTGTATGACCGGTGATGTCGTGATGAAGCCAAAGACGTTCACCTTTCTTTTCACTTGGCCTTATTCCCTTAAAAAAAAAACAATAAAAAAACAAATAAACAAACAAATAAACTATCATTACATAGAAAGTGTCCAAATGTCTTTTCAGAGTAAAATAGCAGTCCATATATATTTATAGGATACAATGGTTATAACAATACGACATAACGTGATGTTTAATTTCTACCACAATATGCCATGTTATTCCACTCTCAAGCCATTGTATAAATGTGCCAACGGTTGGATAAACATATGTGATATATCACTAGTGGTATATGACCTTCCGGTCTTTTGATTGGTCAAGAATTCGAACTTTGACCCAAGCTTCAATTGTTAATGACGTCATCAATAATCGAATGACGTCGCGTCACCTGGTCTCGGACGTCACCGTTGCACTTTATTTGCATTCGCGAAATTATACTTGGCCACGTTTCCCTTTGATTCAAGCCGATATTATTGTGGTAGAAATAGGTCACACGACTCGTGATTGTTGGATATGGAAATTATTTCACACTCGCCAAAGCTCGTGTCTTTTGTTACTTTTAAGAAATAACTCACTCGTGTGAAATAAATTCCATATCGAACAACCACTCGTTGTGTAACCTCTATGTATATTATAACAGAGGCGGATCAAGTCGAGCAGCTAAATCCCTAGAACAATCCAGCAGTAGTGATAACTTTTGGATGGACAATGTAAAGTGTGTCGGTAACGAATCTCGCATTCAGGATTGTTCCTTTAATCGTTGGGGTAAACACGACTGTCGCTCCCACGAAGAAATTTATCTTGAATGCGACGAATATAAAGGTAGGTCCTTGTTTATTTGTAAACCAGTGTTTCGATTATTGTTTGGCCTCTGGGGTAAAATGTTGCACCAATGTTTCATCCATAGATGGTCATCCTCAAGGCTTGAATTTCGCCACCCAACTTTTTTCACTGAAGTATAGGAAGGGACATTTTCCCTTGGTGTGACTACCATATCAATATGTATATCCTGAAATGTAAACTTTTTAAAGCAAATAATGGATACTGCTCTTTCACCGATTTTGTCAATTTTGCAAAAGCCGCTTGCTACCTCATCGATATAAATTAACCAAATGAGACCAGTCCTTAGGTACACGGCCCTATATAGTCAGAGAATAGTAGGACTTAAAAAGAACATCCTTGAGTACCTCCATCAATAGGAGGCTAACAACATATCAACCACCCCTCGCATAAACCAATAAAAATACATAACGACACAAATTGACAAACAAAAGCAATTTGGATTGATGAAAAATGGTCCCTGAAATCAGGATAAGGCTAATGAATATGATACATTTTCCTTAGCTTAGAGACGACGTGTATACGTTGGAAAATAGTTGTTGATAAACTTGTGGGCCCTATTCAATTACAATACCTGTGTGATAAAAGTCAATAATATTTAGGGAATATGTGCCCTCTTATCTTGATTTATAAATGGCCCACTCCTTTCTGTTTGAGCCGTCTATCTTTGATACGGGGTTTCATGACTTCTGATACGCCTTACCATGTATACATGTATATCCATTAGATGGTTTCAGATAAAAGGTATGACATGATTGACAATTGATGTGATTTTTTAATAACGAAGTTGAATTTAACTCCTTTATATTCTTACTTTAGATAACCTGACCCGGCTTGTAGGTGGTTCTGACCAGTACGAGGGCCGACTGGAAGTATATCACGCTGGTCAATGGGGCTCTGTCTGTATTGATCGATGGGATAACTTTGTGTTAAATGCTCATGTAGCCTGTCGACAGCTCGGTCACACGTAAGCTCAAATATTTCGGAATAATGCAAATAGTACTTTTCTTTACGTCATGCATTTATAACTGTTATAACTAACGTGGCTGTTTCCTTGGATGGGTAATTTTTTGTGTTATAATAAAATTCATAGTTTTGAAAAGAATGTTGTGGCCTGTAAAGGTCAATGTCTGTACAAGAAATTAATTGATTAAGACTATGGGTATATCGAGACTTGTTTGTTTATCCATATGTTGTCTTCGTCTCATATTGAAATCACACCACAATTATGAAATGTGTCACGTGTCTTGTTACAGAGGTGGTTCGTTCAGACGGGTCACTGCCACAGAGCGAGGTGAGGGACAGTTCTGGATGGACGGCATTGAATGTAATGGCGAAGAAACTCATTTGAACCATTGTAATTTCAACGGATGGGGAAGCGAGAACTGCTTCCATTCCGAAAACGACGACGTATTCCTTCAGTGTAATCCTAACAAAGGTAGTTGATTTGGACACCTATGTCGAAACAAATATATATTGTTTGCACATTTAAATTAACAAATATATGGCATTTGTACATTGATTCCAAATATGGAGTTTTGAATCGTAATCGAAGGCATTTCACATTCTCAAATTGATAGTAGAGGTATTGATAACGGCATAAATGTGTTTACAGGAAGAACATCAGTCACAGGCGTATAACATAATGTTTTTTTCATTATATAAATATGTCAAAATACATGTACTGATCAAGCCCATAGAGAATGAAACGACTGGAGTGTATCAGGCAACTGCTATCAAATTAGATCGTAGTTCAACTAGTACATTATAACCTAGTGTAAGGGTGCTATGATATCATCATTTAATGGACATTTAGAGGAACCAACGAAAGAAATGAGATCATGTAAAATTAGTCCACGGCTTATAACTTAAATGCCCTTGCTGAAGCACACCTGCAGGAGGGTGGCTGACGGAACTTATTACCGAACACGCCGTCATTTGTTAAGCGAGGCGTGAGATGGGCGGAACTTGATACTGAATGAACTTTCTTTGTTTTTGCACTGTCACGATTTCTGCATTAGATGAAGGCGTTTTTAAAAATCCTGGAGTACACAACAAGGTTTGAGGCACCTGTTGTTGTATTTCAAAATTCGTTGGAAGCGAAGGGAAAGAGGAAAGAGGGAATGACAGCCGTCAGGTTGATTCCAAATCACTTTCCCCATACACGAAACTAGGACATCATCCTTTGTGAAATTTTAAAAGGGAATGTAGGTCAACATAGCCTTTACATTTTAATTCACTCTGAATCTGGTTCCATTGCCATCCAAATGACGGGATTTACATATATGTTAAAGTTAAAAGATACACCTACTTTCTGTTTCGGTATATAGATATTAAGTAGGGGGTTTTGGGATATAAAGCACCTTTCTGTTTTCTCGCGACCATCCTGATTGTCCTCGAAGTCTTCACGGGAAATAAATATGGTCTCGGGAAACGAGAACTTTGCTATGTATCCCTCAACCCTAGTGTTGATACTATATCAATATCAGCCTGAAAGTAAGACGCATGTACATTTGACTAGTGGATAGAAACAATATGTACACTATGATAATGTAAAGCAAATTACATTATGCATACTCAATGTATATGATCTATGTAATAAGTGAATGGTAACAAATGAAAACGTAAATGATATGATATTGGGAAGTCTGTAATAAAAGGTCGGTAAACGTTTGCCTTAGTCTGAAATTAGGGACATTATCCAAAACTAACGTTATACCGTTAAGCGTCGATGATGATTTCGTTTTAGGGGCTGTTCAGCTTGCCGATGGAACTAACCGCTACAATGGACTTGTACAGGTTTTTAACCGTGGGAACTGGATATCACTTTGTAATGATGTCTGGACAAACGATAACTTGAATGTCGTATGCAGGCAACTTGGAACAATGTATGTAATTATATATAGAAGGATAGTTGATGATGTTAATGATTAATATGCATGATATATATATTTTTTTCATTGATTGCCGCGGACTCATAAATGGCAGAATTTTGCTACAAAATTGCACCATTTGAATAACAATACATTAATTTTAATACTTAAGAATAACAAATGATAAAACTTCCTTGAGTGAATATTTTCCAAATCTCTGTTTATAATAAGATACTCAGTTATAATCCCACTGTTTGCCTTTCAAATAGACATTAAATCTAAGAAGTTTTATTTGAATCATACAGATGATTTATCATGGAATATTACGTGTTGCAACAAATTTGAATGATGCTTCCATTGTTGAAAACTTTTCATTTTACATTGCGCTTCAAAACACTATTAATACAATTCTGTTTATAGTATGGTTGGTATATAAAATACTTGCTAAGCCTTGCAATGTTGATATTACGTCAGTTATTGTTACTTTCTGATAACAGAGGAAAGAGAAGCGACGAAAAAGTCTATTCTCAAGGATTATACTATCCTGGGGATTTCCGATGCGGAGGTTCTGAAAAATATCTATTGAAATGTTCGTATCGCCCAAGAACATGTTCATTTCATGAAAGAGTCGTGGTGACATGTCGAGTTCCAGGTAATCTTTCGGAAAGAAAAAATATGATATGAATTAGCATACATACACACTGTACATATATTTTGCTGCATGTTGTAAACTATTGCAAATGGCAGCTTTACTTGTTACTGTAATGTTTATATCAATAAAAATCATCTTATTCTGCATAAAAATAAAAGCTTTAAGGGCCAATGGATCATGCATTGACATACATCGATCATATTTTCCGGCCGATGGGCGTGTTTCTTCTAAGATTGTTTACTCATTTCGGTTTTGCATTTCAACTAATAACGTGTCAATTTTACTTGATAATTTTTATGCTTAGAAAAATACAATAGTCACTACGCGTTTTAAATTATCTTAAGGCTTTTGGTGCTCATTTTCTTCCATAGCTTCTCCTCGAAATGGAAGGTGTGAAATTGACATACAAGAGACCTGTGAAGAAACTCTTACGTGCCAGGAGGTTAACGGATTTGGCAGATGTGTATGTAATAACGAATCTTTTTGGGATGGAAGTACAAACAAATGTAAAAACAGTAGGTATCTTCTCATATTAGTACTTTATCATAATGCATTTCTCTCAATGTGTATACATATACTTAATATCTCACGTTTCATCAACATTTGTACATGGCGTCTTGTGTTTAAATATGATATAATTGGTAAAGCATAAAAGACATGAATAACAACATAAAGCATAAACGAATAATATAGAGATAATATAGAGATAATATAGAGATAATATAGAGATAACATACGCCATGCAAGTTCGTCATCTCTATATATGATCTGGATACATTAATGTCGTCCAGAAACAAGTTATGTCTGTGATATAAATTCTTTGTTTTAATCTATAAATACGTGACGTGTTACCCTATGGGATTCATTACAATTTTTGCGATAAGTTTCTGATAAACAAAATGATGCTAACTAATATATTGATAGGAATACAGCCAATTTTGCATAACTCATATATTTGTATATTTGTTGCAACGCTTGACAGGAAAAACAGCCCAGTGATTCAGGTACATATACTTCGAATACATGGTCTTATTGTTACGCTATAAACGGTGACTGGTTCTGTAATCTTATTTGGAACCGACTCTGACTTATAAAATTGTTATTCGTATTCTGTTGAATATAGTATAATATCTATTCAAATTTAACTGATTAATCAAGGAATAATGTTCACATTGAATGTGAAAAAGTGTTAACGTCATTGGAGAGTTTAAAATCGTAGTGTTAAGAAATGGAATATCTATTCAGGAGCCGATATTTTTTTTTCGAGGGGAAAGCGCGTTGAATACATTCTTTTTCATTTGCAAATCAACGTTTATATTTTATTCAGAGGTTGAAAATTGTTGAAATATCTAACTATTGCTACGCATTCTTGAGAATATCCAATAAATCTCCTGACTCGGGAGATGTACGGAGCATCAAAACCCTATATGTTCCTTTTATTTGTTACATATTTTCATAAGATTATTTTTAATACATTCATTTATTGTGGTATACTCAACAGAGTTGCTGTTCAATGAAATGTGTGATCCGCTCATCGATGACGTATGTACCAGCGACTTGTCATGTAAACCTACAAATGGATCCACAACATTTAAGTGCACTATGTCAGGAGGATAGATTCTGGGACATCTCTATAAAGAAATGTCGTAGAAGTAAGTACTTTCTTTTTGTTATATGCATAAATTGTTGTATGACCTATATCATGACTAAAATATTGACTCGAAAAAAAAAGTTACAAAAGAAAAAAATGGTTTTACTCTGATGCAGATTTAATCTTTTTGTGTTTCGCAAGGTAAGGTTGCAATTTTCAAATTTCATTTTATAAATAAACACCTTCCCGTTTACATTTTTATGTATCATACGTAACTTCTATAGCAAGCAGAGATAACGTTTGTAAAAAAAACACCTTCCAGTTTACATTTTATTGTATCATATTTAATTTTTATAACAAACAGAGATAATTTTTAATGACGAATGTGACCCTTCCTCTGGAGACGTATGTACCAGTGATTTGTCATGTGAAAGAATCAACGGAACAACACCAAATCTCTATAAATGTATATGTCAAGATGATAACCATTTCTGGGATTCTTCATTGAGGACATGTCGTAATAGTGAGTACGCGTTGAAATATTACATTTTAATTCAGAAGCATCACCAATCGACATATTTCAAACATATCGTTTTTTATAAACCGTATATCCGTGAACCTGACGATGTTTTTGCTCTTTTGACGGACATAATTGATGTTTACACAATTAGTGTAGGAATATTATTAATACAATGATACCACTCGTTGCAAATGTAAAGCTTTCCTCTTTGTGCGTAATACGGTAATGGCTGTTATGGCTCTGTTCCACTCTGAATCATTCTTAATGTGCCAGTAGAAATTCATACAATATACACCTATATCGAGGGTGTGATAGAGAAATCTCCAACCCGAGGGGCGATATTCTTGGTTGTCTAACCGAAGTTTTGCCGAAATTCTCCCATCTTTAAGCCTTGAATACGTGATATGGAAGCATATGTGATTCAATACAATTTTCGCGAACAGTTTCTGGGACACAAAACTATACTTATTAATACCTAAGTTAATCAGTTACATATACATTGTACTTCGAATACATGGTCTTATTATTATGCTACTAATGCTGGTTGGTTCTGTTATCTTATTTGGAACTGACTACGACTTATCAAATTGTTATTCGTCTTCTGTTTAATATGGTATAATATATTTTCCAATAAAACTGATTAATCAAGGAACAGTGTTCACTTTGACTGTAAAAAAGTATCAACGCCATTGGAGAGTTTAAAATTGTAGTGTTAAAATATGTCATATCTATTAAGGAGAGCCGTTAACCTTTTTTGAGAAGGAAAACGAGTTTAATGCCTTTTTTATTTTCTTGCAAATTAACGTTTATATTTCATTCGGAGGTTGAAAATTGTTATTTTATCTAACTATTACTACGCATTCTTGAGCAAATACAATAAAACGCCCGGCTCGGGAAATGTACTGCTCATCAAAAGTATTTTATTTGTTACATATTCTGATAAGATTATATTTTAATACATTCGTTCAATGCGGTATACTCAACAGAGTTTCAGTTCAATGAAATGTGTGACCCGCTCATCGATGACGTATGTACCAGCGACTTGTCATGTAAACCTGCAAATGGATCCACATCATTTGAATGCAAGTGTCTGGAGGATAGATTCTGGGACACCTCTATCAAGAAATGTCGTAGAAGTAAGTGTTTCCCCTTTGGTATATGTTTTCCCCTTTAGTTTATGCGTAATGTTGCATAACTTATATCCTAACTGGAATATATACTGATAATAAAAGATATAAAAGGAAAAATGATCTGTTCTAATGTACTTTTATCTTTGTTATTTTCGAAACACAAGTTAATAATTTTCATTCATTTCATTTTGTAAAACCATATTCATATTGATAATTTTTATGTGTTATATAGAACCTTTATAATAAAACAGAGACAACGTTTGATGACGAATGTGACCCTTCTTCTGGAGACGTATGTACCAGTGATTTGTCATGTGAAAGAATCAACGGAACAACACCAAATCTCTATAAATGTATATGTCAAGATGATAACCATTTCTGGGATTCTTCATTGAGGACATGTCGTAATAGTGAGTACGCGTTGAAATATCAAAATTTAATACAAAAATATCACGAATCCTCATATTTCAAACATATCGTTCACACGTGCAAGTCAGTTTAAATTGATTACGGTAATGGGTTTGGTGGTATTTAGTTGTATAAGCCGACATTTCCGTAAGCCTGTCGATGTGCTTACTCTACACGCGGACGTAATTGAGGTATTCTCAATTAGTGTTGGAATATTAGAAATACAACGATATCAACTTTCGTTATCTTCAGGCCTGGAGCATATCGTTGCAGCTCCTCTTTGTGCGTAATACGGCAATTAGTATGGCCCTGTTAGAGAATCACTCCTAATTTGACAGGGGAGATTAATACAATCTACACCTATATTGAGGGTGTGATAGAGAAAACTCCAACCCGAGGGGTGACATTCTTTGTTGTCTAACCCGTGGTTATTTTATATGCCGAATATTCTGTCACTTCCTTAAAGATATTTGGCAATTATTTTTCAACAATATTATTTTGCATACTCAAGGTTCAGTTTATTAAAAAAAGATCAAATAAAAAATGTAATGCATCTGTTAAAACTCTAGTGATTGATAGAGAAATCACACACTAAAGGATGACCTTGAACAGGTAAAACGGGAGAAAAAATCTTTAATTGATGGGAGAAAGAACAATCTTTCAGCATTACGAAGAATTTGATTCAGATGAAACGTGCAATATCTCAAAGAGAGCGATTTGTAACCTTTTATTACTGGAACAAACGAAATGGCTAATTAGGAACCTTTGATTATGTCTTGAAATTTTAAAGGTATAGAGAACTTCAAATATGCTTTAATATGTTTAATCAAACCTGCCTGTTTTTAGATAAACCATTTACCTTATTTATAGCGTTTCCGCAAAATCTGAATCAAGAATGTGTAAATGTATATGTAGAGAGGGCGGTATATTTGTCAATTTGTAATGGGGAATTCGGATGTAGTGGGTAGTTAGAAATACATACATGGTTGTTTTCGTTGTTGATCATCGTTGGATCTTTACGAATAAATGTGTAGTATTAATAATATATGTTCACTCGAAAAAAATTGCATCGTAAGCTTTCCATAAGATTTATTAACTCTAATATATGTATCATTCGTAGTGTTAGGAAAGAACTGAAAAAAAATCAACTTTCTTAAAAAAAAACAGGAACCGGTTTGCAAGGAATATACGTCAAAGACAGGATGAACATCACTGATGCAATAGCAATTTGTGAAAATGATTATGAAGGACAATTGGCTACAGAGGAACATCGTCTACATGTATTTCCGAATTGCATGGACTTTGCCGAAGAAATCTGGGTCATAGACACAACCTATTTCATTGCAGGTATGGCATATAACTTATTAAATCATATGATTGATTGCTGCCTTACAAATTGCTTTTAATACAATGAATAAATATGGTACAATATAAAAACAATTATACTCTGCTGTTTCAGAAAATCTCTCTGAGAGCTGTGCAAAATTAAACCAAGTCGGGGAATTGAAAATTGGAAGCTGTACAGAGAGAAAGGCTTTTGTGTGTATATCAAAAAGTAAGTAGTGTCATCTAAATATAAACGTAACTGATACAATACACAGATTATATTTTTGTATACAACGCGAACACACACACGCAATCTTGAATGTAGCATAAATGTTGAATGCAATAACATAACATGTAAAACAGCGCGATGTACAAGTGACATATCTTTTTTCTCCTGGCCAGAAAACAACCAAAATGATCCCCCATGTGTTGCATTCCCAACAACGCTTGGAAACTCGTTTCTCGATGATTCCTCCAAGAGCTCTGGTAAGACTTTGAAAATATATGGAAATTTATTTTATCAATTGTATAAAATATTTTGCAAATACAGTTGCATTGTTGTTGTTTCCATTACGATAACAAACCTTTTCTATAGCAGGTTTAATTGGTGGTCTTTTAGCTGCTTCCATAATCCTTGCTGGTGTGTTGATGCTCGTGGTTTGGTTGAACATTCGCCGAAGAAGGTATATAGTACATATTGACATATGATTGTCATTCTCGCGAGCAAAAACCTTAGCGCAAAACTGTATTATAACAATAACGAGCAACAATGTATTGGTTATCCACAATACTTGTGCGTGAAAAAAAATAAAGAAACTGCAATAAACGAAATCGGAATTTAGTGGAATGTTTTAGCGCTAAGAAAAGAAAACCACGAAAATATGTACGACGTATTTGTGATTTGTAATTATTGCACCAACCTATTTATTCGAATATTTCACTGTCATTTAGATGCATAATTTGTGCTACTTAAAAACATACCTTGGTATCATGTCGCGCTTATATTCACAAGGAGGCAAACACAAACAAATTGCAGTCTCCCAGAATGCATCTCGCACGCATGTGAGGCCGTCAGTACTAAATCATACAAATCGTAATACAATCGGTGGACTGAAGCATATATTCTCGCTACCGAGAGCAGCCATATTGTATGTTATGATATATGTAGAGCTATCGAGACTTTAGTTTCGTATTTCCTTTTGGAGCGCTTCTGGTTGATTCTCCAGAAGCGAGTTTTATCCGAAAAATAGCAGTTCATTAAAAACAGTCAGGGTGCGTCTATTTAGGTGGGTGCTGAGCGATGGACCAATAAGTGTAGGAGAATACAGCAACGACGTATTATCAGCAAACAAACATGAAATATTATTCAAATTATCAACAAAATCATTTTTTTAAATATGCTTATATAATGTATATATGTATACATAAAATTTGTTTAAACCTTATTTCAGAAATGACAAATGTAATATGGATGCCACTCGCGTGGGAAACCAAGTATATGACTTAGATGAAGCTGCTTACAAAAACGCAATTAAGATGGAGAGTCGGTCTGTAGTTAAACCAGAGATCCGATACGAAGAGGAATATGACTATGCAACTGGAGCTGCAAACCAATATACACAGGATCACAATCACTTGAATATATATGCAAATGACCAAGATGCGAGTGATGTGACAGAAGAACAATATGAAACAGCAGGAGAAGTTAATCAAGTGTATTCGTTGTCCGAGGATCTTCCTGATTATGCAAACTACACAAATGACCATGTACCTCCGAATGACGTATCTCAACATTATTCCTTGAAGAAATCTTTCATCGGTTTTAAACAAACCTGTACTCATGATGATCCTTCCCCAAGTACTGACAATCTTACCGAGGGGGAATATAACACCTTTTCAGAAAAACACAATGACCTACCACCTTCTGATACATATGACCATTTTCACAATGTTCAGGAGGGCGAATATGACCATTTCCAAATGAGATCCAATGACCAATCAAAATTCACCCAACACGATGACCTACCACCTTCTGATACATATGACCATGTTCACAATGTTCATGAGGGCGAATATGACCATTTCCAAATGAGATCAAGTGATCGGTCAAACTTTACGCAAGACGACGAAAACGGATATATGCAGTCAACATTTCCGGTGTGAACAAAACGATGTTGTGACTGTATGTCGCTGGATCTGTATGTGTATTTTTTCATATATTTGTAATGTATGGATTTTGTTTTGTTTTTCTTGTTATTAGTTTTAAATATTTACTAAGCCAAAAAAACGTTCTTAGCTGCGAACATCGAAATTATTCAGATACCTGGTAAACTACTGGCACGGAAATGTGTGTTGTTTTCAAAGACAATTCTTGGCTTATGATTCAAGAGCAATATGTTCTATATATTGGGAATTTGATGAGCCACCAAGCTTAATGGCATTTTGTATTTGTTGGACGTTTGTGATGAATGAGACTTGGATGTGCTAGCATCGTAATGGTATTTTTTATGTGCATTACATCAATATGTTCATGCCTGTGGCATTCTTGTATTCTCCATCAATCCAAAGATTACAACAAAGATAAATTAATACAAACATATGATTGGTCGAATAGTTTACATTTTAATCTAAATATAATTTTAATGTTTACTAGATGCTTTTATTTGGTTCACGTGTTTTGAATTGGTTTGTATATGTGATTCGTTGTCGGACGTCATGACAACAATTATATATATACATGTAGATATCACCATTCATTTATAATATACATTCATAACAATTTTTATCTGGTTGAGTACGGGGATTTGTGTCGAATTTGTTTAGCTTTATAAAGCGGAATGCAATTATGTCATATATATTAATATAACAATATGTTTTTCACGCCTGTTGACTTGTTATATTTTACTGAATATCTGAAGGAAATATACGGAAGCCGAATAGGACCAATGAAAAAAAATAAACTTAGTTGGTATCATTAAAAAATAAATGAAAAATCTCGTATATACGACTTTCTTTCTCGTATATACGAGATTATTTCTCGTATATACGAGTTTATTCCTCGTAATAACGAGTTTCTTTCTCGTATATACGAGATTATTTCTCGTATATACTAGTTTATTTCTCGTATATACGAGTTTCTTTCTCGTATCAACGAGTTTATTTCTCGTATATACGAGTTTCTTTCTCGTATTAACGAGATTATTTACCAACTAAGTTTATTATTTTCATTGGTCCTATTCGGCTTCCGTAGAAATAAGATATATTCAAAAAAATAATTTGAGGATTTCTGCTATTATTTTTGAATACAAAATATTTTGTTGGGCGAATGGTGTTAAACCTGCGGTTTCCAGCAATTTTGATTTCCCATAGGGGTCGGCCTAAAATTTACAGTTAGATACCACTCACCGATACATTGCTTTATGGCCTCAAAGTTGGTTCCCTTGACAATACATTTAACCCAAAGCACTTGCCCAGTTATCTATTAATGTGACTTAATTACTGAACTTCCTTCTTTTAGAATATTCGATGTCAGCATCGTAGTTGCTTCATTCCTTGAATGATTTTCATCAAACTTCACACACTAATTAAGGACCATAATATCTCAGGCCAGGTCTAGTTTCAGAGTAGTTGCGTCAAGGTTACCATTGTTATTTACAGAAACTCATTGCTATAGAAGACTCCTTCCTTGAGGATCAACCACTTTTAAAGGACCATAATAGCAGTAAGAAATGTATTGCTTTAGCAATAATCAATATGCTTATTAATTTATTTGGTGAATGAGTATTTGGTCGTCGTTTACCAATCAGATACATTAATAAAATCATATTGTTTTTGAAATATCTTAAAAAATAATCTACGTATGATCTAGGAAGATGAGGAACATTTACATCCTATTTTAATGCTTTGGTGGCTGAAAATTACATTTATGTTCTTAGCATGTTGGAAACATCTTTGTGTACTTGTTCGGAATTCTTTGCTATGAATCATGTTGTGTTCTTTCTATTGAACTCGTAGATTTTTTCAATTTTTCGTAGATCATATTTGGTATATTCCATGTGGTTTCGAGGCCACCCTCGTTCTCATTTTGACAACGAGTTTGTTCTAGTCACGTACTGGGTGTCGTTGACAATGTAAAATACCCTTCCATAACACGAGGTCATTTGTCAAATGTCTCTATGCATTTTTTTGTTCTGTTTTTGTAAATCTATTTAGATTCAGATTAGCCAAAGGATATTTTTGGTGAGAAAAGTCGTTCAACTAAACCTGAATACAAAGTCTTTACTACCATCCATTTGTCCAATTAAGCATTAGGTTAATGTTTACTCCAAAATTTGAAATCTATATTATCCGAGCAACATTTAACCAATTTTTAACCACTAGGACCGATAGAACATACACCAAAGATGAAATCATTAGAATGCTTGAATTGGACCAACAATATCTTGGTTGATTTTGGTGACAAGATCTTAAAGTAGACTACGCATGTGGGTTAATGTTGCATTTATAATTAAAAAGAACAAAAAACGTCATGTTTTAATATAAATTCAATATTTAATGATTTCCCGGTTAGTTCTGTTTGTTTTTTTGATCGGATTTTAATGTTAGGTGTCCAACGTCTTTATCGGGATGTTTTCGTAGTTCCTCGTGTTCTCGCGTGGTCACGTGACCGGCACGAAGGACTACATTAACACTTGGTCGGTAAATATGGCCAGAGCACCCGACCAACGTATTTTGTCGTACAAACAAATATGATACACTTATTCATCGTGCTAAGAAACCGAGAAAAAGTGCTGTACATTCTTCTATTTATTCAAGTATGGTTACATAACGGCGTTATAAACTGGTGTTAATTGAAGAAGTGCCGATTAATTGACTACTTTTTAAGTAATTTTGACGATGTTTGTCATTTTCATAAGAATGTACAGCACTTTTCGTTGTTCTCATACAATTACCTTCACGCTCTTACCTTTTTCATAAGTATTGATTTATGGTAGTCGGGTGCTCTAGGACGATTCATAGAGCAAGTGTTAATGTTCATTCTCCAATATTGGAACTCTTCAGTGTTTTAAGTATCGAAATCGGCATATAGAAACGAACAAACGTTAATAAACGAATGCAATGGATCTTAATTAATTCAATTAATTATTTATAGATGATTTAAAAAGACATAAGGTATAGTTAGAAGTTTTCGGCTGTACACATGCAAGTTTGTAAATTCGTCACTGTGATGAAACCACCGTCCTCGTCGTTGCCATGACAGCCGATCGAAGCTGCGATCACGAATGCACTGACAAAGTAAAAGTTGAAGTATTTTTCGCAACATGCGGTTTAAACTTAAAATTACATTCACACCTCATATTGATTGGGGTTGTTTAATCATACCTGATCAATTGAATTATCAGAAAACTAATAAAAACACTAAAAAACACACAATGAAGCCTTCGTTTCAGGCAGTGCAGACACAACGCGGGATCTGTAAACAATGTGACGTCATTGGAATGTACAAGTTGCAACAATGTACAACAATGTATATTTTACATGAATACACTAATGAGCAACAAAACGGGACGCAACATTAACCCACATGCGTATTGACATACCCATGGGAACAAACTATGTCCCTCTGTTATCCGACTTGGTTTTGTTTTCATACAAAGCCTATGATGAGGAAGAGTTGAAGAACAGTTAACAAGGACGAGTACCATACAAAGCTGTTAAGTTTCATCAATTGACGTTGTGCTATCTTTAAATAACAAAACACTTTATTGACTATATACCCTGTATAATTCGAAATGAAGACACAACATCAATTTTTACTTATAACGTAACAAGCAGGGACAGGTTACACATAGGCAGTATGATAAGTGTGATGCTTTCAATTGTTATTTTACCATTTCAAGATAGTAACATCCTTCATAAAGCTGCCTTTAGTGGTAACATTTCTCATTTGATTTATTTTTCAAACAACTGTTTCCGTTATCAAGACTTCCGTGGCAGACGTCGACTACGCACAGAAAACAAATCCAATCCAATCAAGTAAACTATAAGTTTTCGAGAGATGCAGAAAATGGTCGGTTTGAGGCACCGCGCTATTTCTCATTTTGAGATTTTTGAAATGTTTGATATTTCGAAGCAGAAGACGTCTACTCTGACGGAACATCGGTTCTGAATCATGTTGTACTTTATCAAGGGTCTCTATGCAAACCTGTGTTTGCTGTCAAAATCTGCCCTTGTTTTGTGTTAGACTTACAGGTTTGTTATTATGGCGGTATCCTCTGTTGCTTTTGTTAATCTCGGTTTTGATCTTTTGAATTAGAATTACGTTTTCATGATTATGTGGGTATTCTCTGTTGTTTATATTAACGTTTTAACCTCGTTTTCGCAATTTAAGATTAGAGGTAGGGATTTATTGACACTTCAATATCCTTTTGTTCTAGTTAGTAGCCTTACTGAGAGGGATTAATCTGAAGGAATCACCTGGGTGATTTAAAATACCTGATGCAATAATAGCGTACTTACTCGCAGTATCATTTTAAATTCCACTAAGGAAGTTATTGGATGATTAATACTGATTTTCCAATAATAGAACAATTTTACATAAAACGAATTCCTCCGGAGGACAATGGAATGATATTCTGGAACATTTTCTTCGGGCTGGTAAAGTAAATATGATAAAAGTTATATGACACAACCAATATAAATATCGTATGGGTTATGTTATATAACTTCTATCCCACAAGGGGATGGCACGAAATCGGTGACAATAACTCTCTGTTTGGACCCTTACCTGTACATATCAACACGCCATCTACACACATATAGATCGTATAACAAGTTATTGTTTTTAAGCTTTGTTAGCTTAACCCATCAGAAAATAGCTTGTCGGGCATAGCTAAAATGATTTTTTTCTTGTTTCCTGTTTTTCTAACAAGAAATTATAGATCCTTCCATATCCTTACCTATTAAAAAGACAAGTAATTACATTGTAGTGATTAAATAATGTCTGTTTATATGTATATAGAGAGTGCAGATAATAGCTTACTGCAAGAAAACAACGACAAACACATGGATATATATGTGTATATGTATATTCGTTCAATTCATTACCTTAAAGTAAATAGCCTCATTGTCTTAAAACACACGTATGTTGAAGGTGTTAAACATTTGTTTGGCAGAGGTTCTTCTTGTTAATGTAGTAGGCGACATGTACACCATCGTATGCTTGAGTACACACGGGTATTTTTTCTACGTAAGAGAAAACTGTACGCTGAAAGCAGGTCACGTGTCTCCTTATAAATGTACCACTTCCTCAATTCACCATAAGGAAATCAACTGACATGGCAGTCTATTTTGACTATGTTGTTCTTGTTGGATTGGTCGGTATGACTACTTGTTTTGGTAAGATTTTATTTGACTTTATCTACTAGTAACGACTTCATTCGGTTAACTATCCTTTCTCACTATACACATGCGTGTGTACCTGTGACAAAGTGGTGTATAGCTGCAATGTAATGTGTACAGTTGTCAGTAACACATGGCGATATATTGTATGTACCTATAACCATATATGTGACGTAAGAGGTTCGGTAACAGCAATAGCAAATTAAGTTAATATTGATTCCTTTTTGTAATTATTAGAGAATTTGGGAAATAACATAATTTCTTTGTATAAATATCCGAATAGCATATGGGCACAAATACACTCTCCCACAGCGAAACACACTCATAAAAGACATATGTTAGGTAAACTCGGTTTAAATCCAAACTACGCCATTTGTAAAAACAGTGACTTAGTCAATTAATTACATTACCAGTACATTTCACCCGGAAGATCGGGTATGGGTTACACTATACACAGGCGTGTGTACCTGTGACAAAGTGGTGTATTGCTGCAATGTAATGTGTACAGTTGTCAGTAACACATCGCGATATATTGTATGTACCTATAACCATATATGTGACGTAAGAGGTTCGGTAACAGCAATAGCAAATTAAGTTGATATTGATTCATCTTTGTAATTATTAGACAATTAGGAAATAACATTTTATGGGTGTATTTCTTTCGCCAGTCCGGTGTGTGCAGAACATGTTCGAGCCAATGAAATGCACCATTACAGTACGCGCGCACAACGAGAATCGTCTTCCGCGCGCACCACTTTTACAGCTGGTGCAGAAAGAATTAAAGATGGCGGTGTCGGAAGCAACCGTTTACATGTGCTCTAACTGCGGAGTGTGTTTCGCAGTTAGAGCAAATTTCGACGCTCACCAGTGCACATCCAGCATAGAAATTAAATTTTGTGAAGTATTATTACTACTTTCTTTTAATTTTTCAATATACATGCAAGATAATGCTAGCTAACAGATAAAGAGCTAGATTTACCTATTAAATCAATAAATTGATAAATAATAAAATTAAGAATTATGTCTTACTTGCCGTAATAAATTAAATCCTAGTTTTTGTTTGGGTGAGGAGGGGGCAAATTATTTACTTTTTTTATTTTCATTGGAAACAACTGTCTGCTGATGCTTAAAAGCACAAAATAATCCATGTACTATCACATCTTATGATGAGCTTATGTTATATTTACTTAACAATAAATAATTGATACTAATCGGTGTATGTTATATTGACTGAAATTGATACAAAAAATAATGTTGTAATACATTTATGTCAGGACAAAACCCAATGGAAATAATGCCAGACCTACACTACAATAGTGCAGATGAATTTGCTGGTGAAATGAACAACACACCTAGGGAAAACAGACGAACCATGTTTGAGTGCAAAACATGCAAGAAATATTTCTTCAGCATGGACATTTTCGCACAGCATTCATGTTCTTGATAAAGCGAAACATTTTCACAAAGTGTTTCAAATGTTGTTCTAGACACTCGGAAAATTCGCTTAAAATCATCCAGAAGATACTGGGGCACAATTTCCTCTGCATAACCGCTTATCTTTATTTTCTCCTGCCTTAAACTGAAAAGTAAAAATTATACTAAATTTAATACCATACCAATTTAATTTAAAATATGGTATATCTATTGTTCAAAAACGTTTTGTCACTGACATGTCGATAGTTTTGGAATAGAAAAGAATATATCATCATACATGTATACATGTATTTCTCATACGTTGTTTGAGTAGGCCACATTCTTGCCTAGCTATATGACAGAAAATCTATTTTCCTTTTAAACTTTGTGGCAAAACGTTTTTAGCAATGCTAAAAATGTATTAAATTTCATAATGAACATGATCAATCAACTGTGCTCTTTTCAGTATAAAATTTATAGAACGATGACTTTGAAATCAACGCTAAATGAATGGAATAAAAACGTCACCAACTGAAAAAAAAAAAAAACACGAAAAATTGCAATCTTTGACAATAACTTATAATACAAGCTTCTCAGATCATGTTACGTTGATGCGGCAATAATTACGATAACTGTCTCATCAGTATCATCACTTTCGTCAACATCATCATCATCAAACTCCGTAGCGAGGAACAGAATCGGAGTCTTGTCCACCATGTTTACTACTCTCGCTGTCTCTATGCGTTTCATTGACCCGGACGATCTCGGATGTTCGGTACACATTCTGTACCGGCGAAAGAAATGCACCCTATGTCTGCTGACAGATTTTTACATGTTTACATGCATACACTTTGTATAGATATTCTAATAGCAAATGGGCAAACATACACTCTCCCACAGCGACGCAATCTCATAAAAGACATATGTTAGGTAAACTCGGTTTAAATCCAAACTCCGCCATTTGTAAAAATAGTGACTTCGTCAACTTATTACATTGCCAGTACATTTTTTACCCGGAAGATCGGGATTAGATTACGCGCTCGAACGTGAAATCTACTCCGGTTGCCATCTTGAAATGGAGACTTTCGTCATGTTTTGTCACGGCCAGGAAGAATGATAAATGTAAGTTGACACAGTATAATTTGTGCCATAGAACCTTTTTACAAATAAGAACAGGTTTCATTTCATTAAAAAAATCAGTTGTGACAACAAAACCACATGATACGCCAAAGAGTAGCATCAATCAAATTGTTTATCTAAGTGTCATAAACATTGTACAAGTGTATAGTTACAAAGTATAAAACATAGTTCAATATCGGAGATAAGTCATCTGAACCATACTATAATATAAGATGTTGATAATCTGAAGAACTGTTACAATAATATATTATTATAAATGAAACCAATATATATCAGTGTTGCCTCAAGACTTATGTTGATAACAAAACCTACAGTCTTCGTCGACATGGACACTTCAAAGCAAGTGATGTAAGTATCTCTGTTAAAATAATCACAATAGATCGCTTCAATGTTGATATTCGATGCAAGTCCACAATATTCTTTATATAACAAAGGTAAAGGGCGTAATTGTGAAAAGACGTCAATAGCGGCAACGCGTTACCATCGCCCATGAACCTCAATACAAATATTCAATCATACGATTTTTATCTCTTTTATTCTTAGCATATTTCCTGCATTTTTCTGATAATACTTTTTAAATGGATTTCAACCTGATATGTTTTACCACTGCATTTTGATATTTACTTGTGCTTTTCGAAATACATCGTATTCTATCCTTGTTGGTTGGCTTTGTGGTTTCGTTGTCATTATTACGGTTCGTGTTTTCAGGTATTTGATGACTTTTAATTGACTTAGATTACAAGGCGGAGACTTTTACCATAGTCTCCGTCCTCGTTAAGAGTATTCTCCAGATAGACACTGATTTCTTGAATACAGCGGTATGTTCTGTCTTTCCCCCATCACATTTGATCAGTTGGAGTGATGGAGTTGCAGTCATGAATTTTGGAATTTACCATAGTTTAGTACATAAAGCTGCAACAATTCAACTGTAGTTTGTTCTATGGGATCGACGAAGCCTTCTTTTATATAGATTTTTCTTTCCATTTAAGTTCGTATTATTTAATGCATTATACATTTTAATAAAAAAAGAAGAGTTTTGTATGGAAAATTGAAAAACAACAATGCATTGTTAATTAACTTCAGAAATGTACTGTTTGTGCTACGTCTTGCCATTACAACACTCAGATTTTCCCGCGAAAACAGAATATGTTTCATCAATGTATAGGCGTGCAACACGAATGTAAAACAACATCGTTATTTACAATATGAACACATCGGTTCGTTTTCCTTTTCCTGCATTATTTGCGTGTATTACGCATTCGCATAAACATGGTGCAGTAAATATATAAGTAACTGAGGAAAATGGCACGCACTTGATACAAGTTAAGACTGTTGTGCTGCTATATAGAAAAACATTATAATCTAACTTACAGAAGGGACTTTACGACTTATTGGAGGAGATGACCAGTATGAAGGAAGACTAGAGGTTTACCACGATGGCGAATGGCAGTCAGTTTGTAACGACTACTGGAACGATGATAATACCATCGTCGCGTGCAGGCAACTTGGATTAAAGTAAGAATACTACTCCTAGAACTAATAAAGCTCTGATTTGACATCTCCTTAATTTACAATAAGTACCGCTATGTACTCGTACATTAATTGTTATATCGTCGAACAAGTAGCTATAATGATTCACTTTCTGATCACACTTTTCAATGTTTGTAGTTTGTGTAATATCAATCAGCCTCATTTTTTTCTTTATAACTTATCATTTTATATTCAATACAATGAACATGATACATGATAAACAGAGCACTTTGTAACACATATGTATAGTAATAGATATGTGCTTACACATACCTACATAACACCACCTGTACATCTGCTCATACATACAAAATCTGTATAATGGTTAGCACGCACACTCCAATTAAGCACGAGTAGGTATCATGATACTCAAGGCATGTGAAGAGATCATGGCACACAAGCACCAATATATGTACATAATGATTAGACACCACACAATAGAACATACATATTCTCGCATACCAATATAACACATATTCTAGTATAGAACATACATATTCTCGCATACCAATGGAACATACATATTCTCGCATACCAATAGAACAAACGTATTCTCGCATACCAATAGAACATACATATTCTCGCATACCAATAGAACAAACGTATTCTCGCATACCAATAGAACATACATATTCTCGCATACCAATAGAACAAACGTATTCTCGCATACCAATGGATCATACATATTCTCGCATACCAATAGAACAAACGTATTCTCGCATACCAATAGAACATACATATTATTGCCTACCAATATAGAACATACATATTCCCCCACACCAATAGAACATGCATGGTCTCACATACCAATAGATTATACATATTCTGGCATACCAATAGAAACATACATGGGTGAGGTGATAGTGATGAATTGTTTATTCATACAACAAGAGATATCTCGGCTATTATATGTGAGGGACAAATAAAGTCATAAATTTATATAAGCAATAACAAAAAAAATGAGAAAAAGTTTTAATAGATTAGAACCAATATGAACGCTAATTAACTGTTATAATTTTATAAGCTTGTCCCATTTCTTTCATTCCTTCTCAAATGTACATTTAACCTTGTCACCCTTACTATCAGCAATACACTGTTGAACTGTGTATTGTTTTTTTAACTGTGTTAACTGGGGCATTTAGATTTAATTAACTATTCAGACATCTTGTTTTATAAATATACTGCTTTAACATTATAGTAATTTCATTATCTACTCTGTTTCTTGTAGGATGGTTGTCAAATAATAAATCAAAGTTTAAAAGGCATTTGGTTAAAGAAAAAAGGGATGAGCAAAGTTTCCAGTAGTGTTTCAAAACTTTGCAGTGACATTTGTACTTCTGAATATTCCCATAAAATATGAGAAATGGTTTCTCTTTTAAGATAACATAGTATACAGAAGGCGAGGTAGCTACTTCAATTCTACACAAACATGAGTCAGTTGTTAATACATGGATATAAAACTCTGTATTGGAACCACTGAAGTTTTGTATTAGTAGTTACAAGTTAGATTTGATCAGAACGTCAAAGAACCTTTTTGAACTTTTTTGTCTCTTAAAAGAAGTTCCAAATTGATCGGTAAGGATAGGATAAACAGGGACTATCAAGTATATTATGAGATGTGATGCAATCTTTCACTACTGATATAATAAGATGATACTACAGAACGTTTGTGTTGACATGGCATTTCTGAATATATTCAGCTAATGAATAGAATGAACCAGTGTTGGTGTCTTTGAGTAAATCATTGATTATAGATACATTATTCTTATGGCATTCTTTGTAAACAAATTGGTATTCCTCCTAGTTTAATATCAGAATTGTACCAAATTGGTACTTTCAGCATGTGATTATGCACAGTTTTTTTTCATAGTAAATAGCATTAAAAGAAAGCAATGATTTGAAAACCTCCCTCAAAAAATCATTTTTGCATTTTCTTAAACATATATCAATATATTCACTCCACATTTTGCAAGAAAGTCAGTATCTATGTAAGATCTTAGTATATACATGTATTGCCAACTTCCCGCACTGTGAAAAAATCTTCTAATCAAATTCAGTTTTAAAGAACTTATGAAAGCTGTCAAGTTCACCTTCTTTAGACCTGCTTTTGTAAACTCTTGAATGATTATTTCACTTTAATTTTGTCTTATCTGCCGCCCCATAAATAATCAAACAGCAACAAATTAAGTTTACAAATACATGTTTCTTTTTCATAATATAGCTTTGGTCGATCCTTCAGGTGACTACTAACACAAATATTACAGTTCCTATTCTGCTTCGTTTACTTATGTCCGGAGATATCCATCCAAACCCTGGTCCAGATAACATAAACATATCTACTTTTCACTCTTTAAACCTAATGCAACTAAACATTAGAAATTTACGTAATAAGATAAATTATGTTGAATCGATATCAAACGATGTTGATATCCTCTGCATTACAGAAAGTCATTTAGATTGTACAATACCAAACGAAGATATTCATATACATGGCTTTAGTGACGAGCCATTCCGTAAAGACCGAAATATGTTTGGAGTTGGTGTTCTTATGTATTTCTCAAATTCTATTATAGCAAAGCGAAGAAATGATCTTGAATTTGCAAATGATGAAATTATCTGGGCACAAGTATACTATAATAACCAACATATATAGTTGCAAATCTGTACCAACCTCCAAATATAACAAATTCAAATGGTATTTGGCAACGCTTGAAACACTCACTAGACAATGCATTTGACATTACTAACAATATAATATTAATGGGAGACTTCAATGTAGATTTTTTAAACTTAAACCGAGGAGAATTATATAATATACTTACATCATTTAACCTAACCAACGTTATACTGGAACCAACCAGAATGGTTGGAAACTCATCTACTTTGATTGATCCCATCATAGTAAGTGATACTATCACTACAACCCTTTCTGATGTAATTAACGTCGATAACTCAATAAGTGATCACAAAGTAGTTTTTGCAATAATTGATGTGAAAAGAGATTTTGAAAAATCAGTTAAACGTAAAGTGTGGATCTACGATCAAACAGATATCGATCAGCTAAAAACTACCATTAATAACATACAATGGCAAGAACAGTTCGACTCGTGTACCGATGTTAACGACATGTGTGACTTCTTAACTACTAGTATTACGACTGCTATGGATATGTGTATACCGTCAAAATCAGTGCAAATACGCAAACACGAGAGACCATGGTTTAACAACAACATTAAAAAACAAATACGTATACGAAATAGATTAAAAAATACAATGATAAAACACAACAATATGCATAACATAACGAAATACAAGAAAGTACGAAACAAAGTTAATAATATGATTAAACACGCCAAGGAAATATTCTATGAAAACATTGATAACCTTATTGATAGATCCAATTCTGACCCTAAAACGTATTAGAAATTGCTCCAATGGATACACACAAAAATGCAACCTTCTAAACGATTACTTTACATCTATATCGATACTAGATGACCAAGGCAAACACCTACCTACATTTGATACACAAACTGACTCCATACTTACCGATATAGTTATTACATCCGACGAAGTGAAAGATATATTATGTTCTTTAAGTATAAATAAAGCAACAGGGCCTGATGGAATAAGCCATATAATGTTGAAATTGATTATTAATGAGATTGCTCTACCTTTATCTATCATATTTAATGTGTCCCTTCAAACTTGTTCCTATCCCGAAAGATGGAAAATAGCAAATGTTATGCCTATATTCAAAATGATGCCCTTAAAGAATGTTCAGACCCGTCGAGTATAAATGAAGTATCATCAGCATGGCTGACTCACAGCTGGTGATCATGATTGAGGTATCGAAATATCATACGGTGTATGTAATGTATGTATGTATGTATATGCGAAATCAATGTGCGAGATGCAATCAAGTGAGTGACGTAATAATTAAATATATATATATGGTGAATGAAATTACTTAGGAAGTAATGAATCCAGGGCAGTGGGTACATGTGCAATGTATTATGTAACGACGGTGTGCATATATTTGTGTATGAATGTGTGTAATACATTGAATGAAAATAAAGGAATGAAATGTGTAAATGAATGCATGAGGACATATTTGTCAGGATACTGAATCCAGGGCCTCAACCCTGGCAGCAGTCCAAATTGTTAAATGTTTTGGGGCATTAAAATGTCTTGTACCTTAAAAAAAAGAATAGAGGACGCAGAGAAAGCCCCAGATGCAGGGGAGCTCATTTTCTGTATGACAAATACAAAATACAAAATACAGTAAATCTTACTATTTGGCACTGGCGCTTGCTTTTAAGTGAGAAGGGACATTGGTCACTGATAAATACATCAATACACGGAAATGGTAAAGTGGCGAGGTAAACATACATATCGTCGGTTACCTGTGATCTCGACACTTTATCACTAGCCTTCCACCTCTGGGTTGCGAGTTCGAAACCTACGTGGGGCAGTTGCTAGGTACTGACTGTAGGCCGGTGGTTTTTCTCCAGGTACTCCGGAGTGGCTTTTCTCCACCTCCAAAAACCTGGCACGTCCTTAAATGATCCTGGCTGTTAATAGGACGTTAAATAAAAACAACCCAAACCAAACCTGTGATCTCGGTTATGAGTAAGGGTGTGGATAAACGTCATGTTTCACGTTTACGGATTAGAGTCATAGAGAGGATGCTATATCGAACACAACAATATTAGTGTTCATAGATAAACAAAACTTCAGTTAGTAAATCATATCGACTCAATAATAAGTGACAAAAATGTTATGTTACTGTCAGTTCTACCGGAGTCGGAAAATGAGTTTCAATTTAATATTAACTTCCTGGTTTGAATGATTTAATATAATTAAACTATTAAACAATCTCGTTAAACAGGTTTATAAACATTTTTTGTATAGTTCCCTACACACACCAGCGTTTGAAGTTTTAGATTTCAATCAGATTATGGCATTTTAGTGTCACTGTACGATGGTATAAGGGTCTATTGTTAAGTTAACAATATTTAAAAGGTATGCGGTTTTCAAATAAAAAAAGTATCATCAGCATATTGTGACAACAGAATCGTACAATTTTCAATTTCAATACCCTGTACATTTCTATTATTTCTCACTGTAATATTTCGGCACAGTCTCATTTCTTAACATGCATATCAATTTCGACATTTCATGTAAAAGATTTTTCATAATCATTTAACTTCTATTGCATTCGTCAAAAAGCGTCAAACGGTAAGTCATGATTGATCAAAACCTTCAAATGTTTCTGAACTCGACTAAAGTGTACTTTGCGTATAGCTTTTATTTAAGTTCTTTTCTCTCTGTCTTGACCTGTACAATACATTATATTTGCGATAACTTAATGATTCATTGGAACATAAATTTATAAACGAACTGCAATGCAATTAATAAATGAAGCCATTTTTGTTTCCATGTGTTATCGTATATGTCACAAAATTTGCATATTCAAGGTGATAACCTTTTAATAATTGATAATTGATGTTTTTATGTACATACATCATCAAATTCGAATGGTCATTGTTCAGAAGGTTATTTTTTTAAAAGATATACCAAATGATATGATAAAAAATACAAAATGAATATTGGTTTACCATGAGGTCCCTTTAACTTTGTTTCGTTTTTAACTGTTTATCTGCATTTTGTATTGACCGCTACATTGACCAATCACATACTTCATCTTGACCAGTAACGCCACCTGTCGCGTCATATCCGGGGCCAAAACAAAATTAGACGGCTATGCCGAAAAAAAAAAAAAAAACAACTCACCCCTTAAAGCGAATTGTGAGCTATAATACCATTCCTGTTGCCGATTTTATGCAGTAACGCATGGTCATTAGAATTATTGTTATTCTAACGATTGCATCATATCATGACTCTGTCTTATCTCTTCAGATTCATTTCAGGATTTAATTGGGCTGGTTATGCCATGTCACGTTAGGACGAGAAATCAAACCCCGGCCGCCAAGTGGCCGCCACTGCCTGCACGCCCCCCCCCCCCCCCCGACTATCTAGATGACCTATGGTTATAAAATGAATCATCGCCTCCCATTAAACGAGGATGATTCAGCAAAACATGTTCCTGGTCAACTCTGGAAAACATGCTTCGAGACGTAATATTACTGATTATGTGTCACAAACTAGGCTTTTAAAGTTTATCGAATCATCGATTAAAACTTATTTAGTTCAAGTGAATCCATCCTGAAGGTGTATTTAATCTGCCTATAGCATCAAGACCTGCATCCGGTCTTGGGCAAGTCTATGATCTTGGTTCAGTAATTTAGGAGAGTCGCGGATTAAGCTATGCATGTATCTCGATGACATAGCACTTATTCTTGGCATCAAACAGTAGGCAGACAGTATTGTGTTGACAAATTTGGAGAACCAAATCTGTTGGCTTGTTTTAAAAGCAGAGTTATGAGTCCTAAGACCAAGAGAAAGAATGTCAGCTATACATACTGGGCGGATCAGGAAACGGATTACGTCTAACTAGACTTCCTCGAGTTCGCAGATACAGAGTTCTGTCTAAGATAGTCGGATACTTTCATAAAGGATAACGAGTAACGCTACACTCCATTTGTTAGATAAATTTAGATGAATTTCAAGATACATATGGAATACTCGGAAGCCTACACCTTCGATTCCATATTAACTTAAATGGTTTTAAGTTAGAGAAACAAAAAACTTGTACTTATTTTTTAATTTAATATGTATTGTTGTAGAGGAGGATCATGGAAAAATGGAGATTCGGGTGATGGAACGTTTTGGTTAACAGATGTAGATTGTGATGGGACTGAAGATCGTATTGAAAATTGTTACTCCAAACCCATCGTATCTACCAAATGCAAGGACGAGCACAATGCCTATGTTTATCAAACGTGCAAACCACCAAAGGGTAAATGTAACCATGAACTGGTTATCGACCTTTTGATACAATTAGGTATAATTTAGGTGAAATGACCCGTGGTCCTTAACATGTAAGTGAATAGACACGTACTTCATTGTTTACATGTTTGTTATCATTATGTTGATGTTAGTAAATGACTGATAAGCTATCCCTACCAAATGTTCAATACGCTAGCTAAAGATTGACAGATTAGAAGAAATGAGACAATATATCTAACTGAATATATAACTGAAGGTAGGAAAAAGCCGTTGTCAAAATATCATTTTTGAAAAGTTTGTTATTTTAGAAAGTCAATCATGTTAAAATCAAACGGATACAAAAAAAAAAAAAAAAAAAAATTGTCCAAATATATCGAAGCGGCTAATTCAACAAGAACTTGCATTGTTTCTTTCATGTACAAATTTATCTTCGAAAATGGCAAACACATTTGTTTTGATAATACTTAATAAAGAGTATGCAAATTCAAACAAAGACAACGTTTTTGTTTGTGATGAAATACAGTTTATTCAATGATCAAGAAAAGGGAATCTTTAATAACTTGAAATTTTCCTGTTTTAGAGCTCAGAACGAAATATCTTGTGGCAACTAAATGACAGACAAACACACAAGGATGACATAGTAAACAATATTTTGTGCTGCCATGTGTTCTCAATATGTATTTATATAGATGTCGTCAGTTGTAGTAACGAAATCGGGACATATAAAATGAATTTAAATTGATACATTTCTTTCTATGAAACAATGATATACAAATACTGATTTATATGACAAAGGCAATATAATTTATTTCGCAAAGAAAAATAAAAATTAAATTTTACCAATGTGTTTTGTAGATGGCGTTTTACGGTTACAAGATGGACCGATACAAAATGAGGGCAGACTAGAAATATATCACGATGAAGAATGGAGAGCAATATGTGATCATAAATGGAATACATTTCCTCAGAATGCACACGTTGCATGTCGTCAACTTGGTTATAAGTAAGTCATGTATCAGTACTTCTACAACAATACGCTGTGTTATTCCACTCTCAAGTTTTTGTATAAATTCCGACTATTCGATATATATATGTTATATTCCACTATGACCTTCCGGTCTTTTGATTGGTCAAGAATTCGAACTTTGACCCGAGCTGCAATTGTTTTGGACGTCATCAACAATCGAATGAAATCACATCACCGGGTCCCGGCCGTCACCTGAACACTTTATTTGTATATGCGAAATAAGACTTGGCCACGTTTCCCTTTAATTCAAGCCGATATTATTGTGGTAGAAATAGGTCACACGACTCATGATTGGTGAATATGGAATTTATTTTCCACTCTTAAGTTAGTTTTTAAAAGTTACAAAAGACACTCGCTAAAGCTCGTGTCTTTTGTAACTTTAAAAAAAGAACTTACTCATGTGAAATAAATTCCATATCCAACAACCACTTATTTTGTAACCTCTATTTATTGCATTCCTTGTGACATTGCCTAAAACGATGAAGCATAAGACTTTTCTTTTCATATTGCCACCATCTCTAACTGTTTAAGACTCTTCAATGCTTCAATTACTTTTAAAACAAGTAAGGCTAAAGAAAGTATCATAACTAACGTGAAAGTCCGCATGCTTTTTCTCAGTAGGATAACAATCCGTACATCTCCACCTATATAGAATACAATGATTAAAACAATAAGACAGTCTAAGTACTACGTGACATATTAATGTATATTATAACAGAGGCGGATCAAGTCGAACAGCTGGATATTTAGAACGGTCTAGAAGTCTTAAGTTTTGGATGGACGATATAAAGTGTCTCGGTAACGAAACTCACATACAGGACTGTTCCTTTAGAGGTTGGGGAATTGAGAACTGTTACTACTACTTTGACCAAATTTATGTAGCATGCGACGAATATAAAGGTAGGTTCTTGTTTATTTGTAAACCATCAATTACTCTTGAGATTAGTTTTATGACACTTCAGAAAATATTTTTAGTTCTCTGATATTAATAGGTACATTCTAATTTTATAAACAACGAATGCTGTTATCATATCATTGTCGATGAAAATATTCACACGGTCTTGTGCATGATGTAAGCCTTAAAAACACTCGACATTTGTACTCAAGCCATCGTTTACGAAAAGAAAATATTAACAATATTCAGTATATTACATCAATTTAGATAGTTTTGCTACTTTGGTAATTTCTGTTGGAATAACTAAGGTTAGCCAGGTAATTAATGACAAATAGTTTGTTGTGTTAAATCCACTTCAACAGAACCATCCGCTAATATATCGAAATGACATTTATATCAATACAAATGTTTAGGATAGTAGTATAACAATAGTGCAAAAAATGAATATATAAGGATTGCCAAAGTGGATGTGACACGCGTTTCCATGGAAGTTGGGCGATTTGGATTGCCACACCTTTGGTCCTTAACATCACTTAAGGACAACTGTATGGTTCTGTAATTTGGTATTTACTATATGTAACCGTATATATTATGTAATGCGAATCCCATATTTTTTCACTTGCAATTTGTGGCCAAACATGTTTCGAGTTTCCTATAAGCGATTAAGCTGACATTCGATTGCTAAGCAATTTAGATACATCAAATAACTCTGGTACGAGCTGTTTGGTTAATCTTCTGGTATACCAAATCAAAACCGACATCTGTACTTTTTACTTTACTTACTTGTACTTTTGTCTTCACTTTGCAAACTTCTTTGATTATAATTTTCTGATTCGCCACATTAATAATACGTCTCATAAATAGCTTATTACATATTCGTTCTTTACCTTTTATTCGTTAATATTATGACGTCACAATATCCGGCCATTCAATAACTTAGCATTTGTGATGTCATAATCCATGCTAAATCTGATTAACTTCATGTGTAAATTTTGATACATATCGGTATCTTAATCCGTAGACACATATACATATACGTATACATATGACCCTAGCGTGTGCGGAGACCTAAATCGACCAACAAAGGCAATTTCGATTAATGAAAAAGGTCCCTGAAATCAGGATAAGGCTAATGATTATGATGCATTTCCCTAAATTCAGGGACGTGTATACTTTGGCAATAGTCAATGATAAACTCCAATTCCAATTCCAATACCTGTTTGCTTAATGAAAGTACAGACACGTCCTCTTTCTATACTCTATGCCCTGTTTTCTCCATCTTCTCTGGAAATGACTCCTATTTTCTGTTTGAGCCGTCTCACATTGTGAAGGGGTTTCAGGACCGCTGATACGTCAGGACTTGTAGATATCCATTAGATGTTTTCAGGTAATAGTTATGACATGATCGACATATAAAGTGAACATTTGATATGATATTTTGTTGCAAAGGCGAATTTAACCCCTTTATATATTTATTATAGATAACCTGACTCGGCTTGTAGGTGGTTCTGACCAGTACGAGGGCCGACTGGAGGTATATCACGCCGGTCAATGGGGCTCTGTCTGTATTTATCGATGGGATAACTTTGTGTTAAATGCCCATGTAGCCTGCCGACAGCTCGGTCACACGTAAGCTAAATTAACTCGAATAAAACAAATAGTGTTTTGCTTTATGTTATATATTCATAAATGTTCATCGTACAGAAATGATATCCTAAGATCCAATAATTTAGGTGACTGTTTCCCGGGATATGTTATCATTTGTGTATTATATTTAAATGTATGGCTATATTTAAAAAAAGAATGAGATTTCCTATAAAGGGCGATGCCTGTATAATTGATCAATTAATCAAGACCATTGGTATATTGAGACTTTGTTTATACATATTTTGTTTTCGTCTCATATTGAAATCACGAGACAATTATAAAATATGTCATATAATATCTTGTTACAGTGGTGGTTCGTTCAGACCAGTCACTGTCACAGAGCGAGGTGAGGGACAGTTCTGGTTGGACGGCATTGAATGCAACGGCGATGAAGTTAATTTGAACGATTGTAATTTCAACGGTTTGGGGAGTGAGAACTGCTCCCATTCCGAAAACGACGACGTATTCCTTCAGTGTAATCCTAACGAAGGTAGGTGATTTGTACACCTTTATCAAGCATATTAGGTTTGTACACTTAATTAAACAAATGTGTGACATTCGTACATTCTTTCCACGGAATACCTAGGTTTTTAAATTGTTATCCAAGGCAGTTTCACGTTCTGCAATTTAGAGTTGAGATATAGACAACGGCAGAAACGTGTGCGGTCCGCCACATGCATATAACATAAGTTTCCACCTTTATACATGAATGTTAAAATACATGTATTGATAAAGATCATAAATAATGAAGTGCCTGGTGTATATCATCCAACGGTTATCAGTAACACAATTTTATAAATATCTACAGCAGATGTTTATGTTATATAAATGAACACCAACGAACAAAATGAGAT
This sequence comes from Pecten maximus, assembly GCF_902652985.1. Classification (NCBI taxonomy): domain Eukaryota; kingdom Metazoa; phylum Mollusca; class Bivalvia; order Pectinida; family Pectinidae; genus Pecten; species Pecten maximus. Next base: position 28,561,632 of record NC_047016.1, on the reverse strand, counting down.
GAACAACTCAATAGTTGTAACTTGTGATAGGGCGCTAGTCTGGGAACTAAACCACCCTTGCTGAACTGAAACACATATTCTAGTGCATTTTCGCCGAGCCAACCAGGCGAGTAGTGGGTGGAGCTTGATATCGAATGCTTTGCCACCCTTTTGAGATGCCAAAGTGGAGATCTCCCACCAAGAGTTTGTTCAACTTGGGAGATTTAGCGCGGCAACATTTAAACGACATAATTTTTTTTGGTTTTGGTCTAACTAACGATTTTTTAATCATTTTATCTATTTTAATTTCCCAATGTATTTTTTCTTTCTCTTTTTTATATATCTATCTAATTTATTTGTCAATCAAAAGATTCAACTCCTTCTATTTGAACATGACATAAAAATCCGGAATTTTTATAGAGGCTTCCGGCTCTTCTTTTACTATTACCCAATCAAAGATGGCGGTCGGTACAAATGTTCTGCTACTGTCAGTACGATGTTGTCACATTCATATCATTTTCATGTGAGTAAATCATTGCTAATTGTTATTAAAGTATTTGTTTTCATGTGATGGCCTTTAATTCTTATCACAAACGTTATTAGTTAACCGTGCCATTGCTTAAATGACCAAAGGGACCGAGACTTGACGCATGGCTGATCCAAGCCGGCCCGACAACGGACTGCCTACTCTTAATTACATTTTTTTGTATGTCAGACTAATTGCCTTCACACCTGTGTATACACAAACAAACCACGGTCCAAGTGTATTGATAAAGGCCAGACATAATTTTTGGATGCCATGCAATCTGGTACATTGATTAGTAATGGCTTAACGTGATTTAGAGGGAGAATTTTCTGAAAAACGTGAGATTTTGTCTCACGTCGCGTGAGAGAGGTCTTCGTGGGAGAAAGCTATCAATATCGTGAGTCTCCCAACGGGGACGTGAGAGGTGGAAACCCTGCTGAACGTAAGATTCATGTAAACATGATTAGTGGGTAGAAACAATATGTATACTCTGATAATTTAAAGCAAATTACGTTTTGCATACCGAATGCATATGACGCATGTATTGAAAGAGGAAAACGTGATGTGATAATAGGAAGGCTTTGATAAAATATCAGTATATTTAACTGAGTTTGAGAAAGGGGACGCTATCAAATGCCTGTATATGAAAACGTCTATATAATAACTGTAAGCGACATCGATGATAACTTTGTTTAAGGGGCTGTGCAGCTTGTCGATGGAACTAACCGCTACAATGGACTTGTACAAGTTTTTAACAATGGGAACTGGAAATCCCTTTGCAATGATGTCTGGACAAACGATAATTTGAATGTCGTATGCCGGCAATTTGGAACAACGTATGTAAATATATCTATTTGTATAGTGAATGCATTGAATATTATGATAGATATTGCTTATAATAACCTTAGCAGTTCGGATATTTAGGTCTTACTTTTCCATATGCGAAGTACATTTGTAAATTGTAGCAAATTGCAATATACTGTATCCCGAAAACATTTTTTGATGCAAGAACTTCCTGAAACACAATGTAGGGGAAATACGGGTATGTAACGGGAACAAGCAAGAGGTGCACCCTGGTTTTGAAGCTATAGGGTAGCCCAAGATTTTCTCTTGCCCTGTCACTATGTCTGGTGTAGGGCCAGAGCGCACTACTATATGAAAACGTGGAATTATCCGACACCGTTTGGTGTCGCTAAGAATTTGGTGCAAATACAATAAAATTGGGTGTGACATAACACCTACCTCACATATATGGATAAATGAGATATTTATTTACCTCAAAACACCCATTTAGTCCCACTTAGGTGTTTTATTTCGTCTATATAGACCCTCGCTGTACGCTAGTCAAAATTCCATACTTGACTCGATGCCATATTGCTAACTATGTAGGTCGCGGTCGGCCTAATTACCCTAATCAGTGCGCGATGGAGCGAGAAGAAAAAAATACAACATTTATATTTTTATATATTTTACCGCTTACAATTTATAAATAATGAATTTTTAAATTGAATATAACAGGTTTTGGGAAATAATAAGCTTAGTTTTCTTATTTTAAATAATGTAAAAAGAAAAACACAATAAATGATATGTGGTCTTTTCGGTCCATTGCGTTCCGATTCGGGTAGTTAGTCGTACTGTCACTTACAAAATGGCTGGTCAACATTTCGAAATTTTGACTAGCGTAAAGCGAGGGTCTATTCGGGCGGAATAAACCACCTAGATGGGACTGAATGGGTGTTCCGGTGTAAATAAATATCTCATTTATCAATACATATAAGGTAGGTGTTATCTCACACCCGATTTTATTGTATTTGCACCAAATTCTTAGCGACACCAAACGGTGTCTGTGCTGTCCAATAAACAATGTACAGCCAGTTTACCTCGTACAACATCCTTTATTTCCAACTAGTTTGTTTTACATATAGTTGTAGTGTTTTGGTGTTGAAAGGTGTGAAAAATGTTGAAAAATGGTAAAAGTCTGTAATAAACAGAAACAAAGAAACGTAAGAATACGCGTAAAAAATTGAATTTACATGTATAGCAATTTTAGCATTGTCAGTTATATGGTAACTATGAGCTTCCATGCATTGAAAATTTTGACAAACTGACGATTCCTTCGATCACGAAAATTCCATAATCTTAATAAATGTCGTAGTTTCAATGTTCATCAATGATTGGCATCAATAAATCTTCAATTCAAATAGCAGCATTGTTATTAAAAGTTCACAACTGAGAGTCATAGCTCCGTCTGCACATCGTATAGTGACACCACATGGTACGAGCGCAGAGGTTTCACAACTGTTGAAATAGTCGTACTTTGTAAGAAATAACAGTCATAAATGAACAAAAACCACTTATATTACTTATATAAGTTCTGATAACTGAAAGTACTTACACCGTGGATGCTGCAAGTTACATACAACATCTTTTTCTTTACACGAAGTATGCATCAACCGTAGTAAACAACATTGTCAATATTGAGAGTTCTTCAAAGGGAGATAATCGCGAGACTACTACGGAAGCCGCGGCGGCACACTCCTCGCCTGATGTCACTAGACAACACTACCGAGTACCACATAATACACTTTCTATGACACATTCAGCCTTTGTTGTCTCCAAGAAGTAAGATCAGTTCGTTGATCGGTCGTACATATAACACAGGCTTTCCTTGTCCGGAAGTAATCTTGACCTCTGCCGTTCGAACTAAACCGTCATTGCTTGGGAAGACCCTTGCGACATAACCCAATGGCCAGTTGTTCCTTGATACCTCCTTGTCCCTCAGTAGCACAATATCCCCTATCGCGATATTCTTGCGCTTGTCATTCCATTTCCGTCGAGGTTGTAGAGTATGGAGGTATTGGGCTCTCCAGCGCTTCCAAAATGTGTCGGCTAGAACCTTCACTCTTTTCCACTGCGCCTTGTGCAAACTATAATTATCAAGAGGCACAAATGGTTCGATGATGGAGTCTGGTTTCTGTGTCAGAAGTGTAGCCGGACTGATTGGAAATGGATCCTCCGGATCTGAAGACACGGGTACTAGTGGCCTGGCGTTAACGATCGCGCAAACCTCAGCTAGGAAGGTAACGAGTACTTCGTGAGTCAAATTAGTGTCCATCACTGTTGTCAGCATTGACTCAAGAACGCGACGTGAGACACCTATCATCCTTTCCCAAGCCCCGCCCATATGTGATGCGTGCGGTGGGTTGAAAAGCCAGGTAGTTCCGCGGTCGTATAGGAATGTCTTCACTGCTTCTTCCTCAACCTTAAAGGCGTTAATCTGCAGATCATCCACCGCGCCAATGAAATTAGTGCCACGATCTGATCGGATCTGTTTTACATGGCCCCTCACAGCGGTAAACCTTCTGAAGGCATTAATAAAAGACGACGAACTCAGATCTTCTACCACCTCTATGTGGATAGCCCTGGTGGTGAGGCATGTGAACCTAATTGCCCAGCGTTTTGCTTGGGCTGAACCACCACGAGTACGCCTGCTAACAATCTGCCATGGACCGAAAGTGTCCACACCGACGTTGGTGAATGGTGGGCCAGGTTGAAGTCGGTCGGAAGGTATGTCTGCCATCAATTGGTGCTCCAATTTCCCTCGAAGTTTACGACATTTCACGCACGCATGCAAGACCGTTGATACCAAGCGCTTACAGCCCGTTATCCAATATCCGGCTGTCCTCACGGCTCCTTCTGTGAAATTTCGCCCTTGGTGTTTAACCTGTTCATGAAATAGTCTCACGAGAAGTAATGCGACATGATGCTTCCCAGGGATGATGATTGGATTCATTTCATTCTGTTGAACATGGCTTTGATTTAGGCGTCCGCCTACTCGTAGAATTCCATCCTGATCCAAAAATGCGTTCAGTGACAGAATCGAACTTCCGTTTGGAAGAAGTTGATCGCGTTCGAGACTGTCTAGTTCTTCCGGATATGCCTCTTTTTGCACCTCCTTAACCACGAATTGTTCGGCCTTGTGGTAAGCAGCAACACTTCTGTCCTTACTGCAAATATGCCAACCCCTACACTCGGACTTGCTGACAATGGACTGTGCAACATGCGTCAGTGTCATAATAGCCCTGATCAGGTTCCACCAAGTAGAAAATCTTGCGAAGCGATGAGAACCAAGTGGTGACTGTTTGACGTCTGTCTTTAGACTTTGAACCTGGGGCCTTACCTCTTTGTCATCTTCTGGTTCATGCAGATCAAACATATGCTCTGATGTCATATCATTAATCGTAGTAAGACGAGTAGGTCCATTGAGCCACATGCTGTCTTGAATAGCCTGGGCGGGTACTGATCTTGTCCCTTCATCTGCTGGATTTCTATCTGTTTGCACATACGACCATTGATCTGCGTCCGTCACGTGTATAATGCGTTCTACCCTATTGGCTACATATGTATTAAACCTCCTTGTTTTGTTGTATATGTAACCAAGTACAACTTTGCTATCGGTGTGGAATCGAAATTTCTCAAGAGGGATATGTAAGTGGTCAGATACTGTCTCTGCTATGTCCACGGCCAATACTGCAGCACACAATTCCAGTCTCGGTATCGTATGGCCATGGAGGGGGGCTACCTTAGCCTTGCCAAGAATGAATCCAATATCTTGTTTTCCGTTTCCATCCTTTGTATGTAGATTACTTACTGCAGCGATAGCTTTCTCGGAAGCATCAGAGAAGACATGGACGGTACTGTCAATAGATAGTTTGAATGAAAACTGTGCGTAGGTCCGAGGTATACGAACATGTTGTAGGTGTTCAAGAGAGTCTCTCCAGAGTTCCCATTGTATGCGATGTTCTGCGGGGAGAGGTTCATCCCAATCCTTGGTTCCATGAATAAGAGATCTCAAAAAGTGTTTCCCATCGATTACTACTGGAGCCAAAAAACCTAATGGGTCGAAGATCCCGTTGACAGTTGACAGTATGCCCCTGCGCGTGTATGGTTTAGCTTCTGTTGAGACTTGATAAAGAAACGAGTCGGTTTCCAAACTCCAACTGACTCCCAAGCTACACTGAATAGGCAGTGGTTTACATCCTAAATCGAGATCCTTAACACCTTTTGCAAGGTCGTCTGCAGGAAAAGAGTTCATAACTTCATCACTATTGGAGGTAATTTTGTGTAAGCGTAGTTTCCCTCCTTGGTGAAGTGCATGCTGTGTTCTTTTCATAAGGTCAACAGCTTCGTCGACAGTTGGTAATGAGGTAAGCCCGTCATCCACGTAGAAGTCATTAGTGACAAAGTCGGAAACGTCATCATCATTTCCTTCGACTGACTTTCGAAGTCCTAAGGTGGCAATGGCAGGAGAAGGACTGTTTCCGAAGACGTGGACGCACATGCGATATTCCACCAACTCATTTTCCGGATTGTTGTCCTAGTACCATAAGAACCTTAAGTAGTTCCTGTGGTCTTCCCTTACTTGAAAGCAATAGAACATTTGCTCAATGTCTCCTACTATAGCTACCGACTCCCTTCGGAACCGCATCAGCACTCCAAGTAAGCTATTTGCAAGGTCTGGACCAGACATGAGGACATCGTTCAATGAAACTCCATTGTGCCTTGCCGAGGAGTCAAACACTGCTCTAAGTTGCTCCGGTTTCCGCGGGTGGTATACACCGAAAATTGGTAAATACCAACATTCTTCGCTGTCCTTAAGCGCCGGCGCTAACTCGGCGTGGCCACTACTGAATATCTTTTCCATGAAGTCTACGAAGTGCTGTCGCTTCACGGGGTTCTTTCGCAGACTTGTATCCAGGGTTCTTGCTCGTTTAACAGCTTGTGTTCGGTTGTTAGTCAATCTTGGTCGTGGATCGCGGAATGGCAGTGGAGCTATCCATTTACCATCATCACCTTTCACAAGCTCTTCTTTCATGATGCCGAGAAACCTTCGGTCTTCCTGTGACATGCTGACTTTCTCATCCTCTTTTGTACGATGGAACGCATGTTTTCCTAATACATCAAGCTCCTTTAAGGACCTGTTCGCATCGTAGATGCACTCAAATTCGTTCGGACAGGGTTTGAAGAGTGATGGTCGGCCATCTGCTAGGAAATTGATTTTACAAACATTTACTAGTTCTGGAATGTGAGTCCTTCCTAAGCAAGTCTCTCCGATTATGACCCAACCGAGAGGGAGTTTCTGGGCATATGGCGTGTTTGATGGTCCTATTCTCTGGTCCAAAACATGATGAGCTCTAATTACGTCCCTTCCAATAAGCATCAAAATGTGAGCAGTGTTGTCAATAGGAGGAATACACTTGGCAACGTCTCTGAGATGGGCGTAGTTTTCGGCTACCTCAGGAGTAGGTATTTCATCGCGAATTTCAGGGACGCGGTCACATTCTAACAGGATGGGAATGTCAAGACTTATAGACCTGTCTACAGGTTCAACGATAACCTTAGTCGAGTTTCTGCCTGTGGTCTTCGAAACCCCGGACACCGAAGATAACACGTAGTTGTGTTGTTTTCCTTTAATGCCAAGTTGGTCAAATAATTGTGATTTGGCCAGTGACATGTTGCTCTGGTCGTCAATCATAGCATAAAGTCTGATGCGGTCTGTGGGTCGGTCTTGATGGAACGCGTCAACAAGAACAATTTTGGCACATGATTTCCCTTTGAACTTATTGCCACAGATCTGCGTGCAGTTAACTTGGACAGGAGATTTAGATACCAGTGATGCAGGCTCCTCGCCGTACTCTCAGGAGCCTGAATTCGACTGATGCTCAAGATGGAGTGCTGTGCAGTGCCTTTCACTATTACATTCGCTACAAGGTTGTTTCACATCACAGTTGCGACTGATGTGTGACGTCGATTCACAGCACCGGAAGCAGACCTTCTTATCCCGCAACAACTTCTTCCTCTCCTCCATCGACATGGTAAGGAAGGCCCTACATTTGTTGAGAGTGTGGGAACTAACGTTGTGTAGAAAACAAGTCTTTCTGTTTATGTCACTGTTTTGTATGTCGTTTAGATTCGGGTCCACACCATTTCTCAAGCAAATCCATCTCATCTCTTGGGGTGACGTTAAGATCTGCCATGATTGACTTAAAGCTTGATTTCCAGGTTTGGTATGACTCTGGTCTGTCATCAAAATTTGTTAACCTTGAGAGAAGAAGATCCTTCTTCAACAGAAAACGGGTGAGGTCCATAGCTATACCTGTGTCCGTATTGGTTGCCGTAGTAAAAACAGGTGCATTTGGATTCATAGGTAAATGCAATTGTGGGTCTGCTGTCACCGGGAGTTCAGCACTATGATCATGAAATACTGTTTCTTCGACATAGGCTCTTGTTCGTTGCTGCGTGTCAAATTTCGGAGTAGCTTCTAGGTCGGCTTTCTCCAGTTTGGCTGCTGCGCTAGCTCGAGCACTTTCCAGTTCAAGCCTTGTCTGCCTCTTCTTTAGGGCCGCCTCTTGTTCAGCATATTGCAGGCGTGCCTTCTGTGCTTCAGCCTTTGCCTTTTTTCTAGCGATGACAGAAATCACACTTGAATTTTTCGAACTAGACCCAGCACTGGATTGTCTCGAAGATAATGCAGGCTCAATTGACTTTTGCTTCTCTGCCCGCTCCATACACGTGCCTTATTCCTTAATAGATTGATCTATGACTAACGTATGACTGTGCCATCTCAAACTCTGGTTATCAAGAAGTTCAAGGCTCTCTTCTGTGTTTTTGCGTTTCAGATAATCGAAGAAACTGGATTGGAGTTTATCAAGGCTACCAGTACATTCCCGTATGTTTCTCTCAAGGTCGATCAGGGAATCGAGATCTAATTTCCTACCTTCACCTTTTACACGTCGAAGATGGGAATCTAATTCTATCCACATATCCTCATAAAATTTGTTGTGACTTTGGACTGCATCCTCGTACAGTTCCTTAGCTTTGGGAGTTAACGTCCTTACCCTAGGCTGACTGGTGTGTGTTGCCTCACTGAGCTCCGTTACTTGATGTGTGTTGTCTGTGTGGTCGTCCATGCTGTATGAATTCGTGTAGGTGTAGACCGATGTCTGTGTCCTTGACGTAGACGTTGTCCCGTTGCCTGTTGAAACCGTAGCTGGATCTCAACTTCAGCCGATTGGGTACTTTTACTGTGCTGTCCCATAAACAATGTACAGCCAGTTTACCTCGTACAACATCCTTTATTTCCAACTAGTTTGTTTTACATATAGTTGTAGTGTTTTGGTGTTGAAAGGTGTTGAAAAATGTTGAAAAATGGTAAAAGTCCGTAATAAACAGAAACAAAGAAACGTAAGAATACGCGTAAAAAATTGAATTTACATGTATAGCAATTTTAGCATTGTCAGTTATATGGTAACTATGAGCTTCCATGCATTGAAAATTTTGACAAACTGACGATTCCTTCGATCACGAAAATTCCATAAATCTTAATAAATGTCGTAGTTTCAATGTTCAACAGTGATTGGCATCAATAAATCTTCAATTCAAATAGCAGCATTGTTATTAAAAGTTCACAACTGAGAGTCATAGCTCCGTCTGCACATCGTATAGTGACACCACGTGGTACGAGCGCAGAGGTTTCACAACTGTTGAAATAATCGTACTTTGTAAGAAATAACAGTCATAAATGAACAAAAACCACTTATATTACTTATATAAGTTCTGATAACTGAAAGTACTTACACCGTGGATGCTGCAAGTTACATACAACATCTTTTTCTTTACACGAAGTATGCATCAACCGTAGTAAACAACATTGTCAATATTGAGAGTTCTTCAAAGGGAGATAATCGCGAGACTACTACGGAAGCCGCGGCGGCACAGTGTCGGATAATTCCACGTTTTCATATAGTAGTGCGCTCTGGCCCTACACCAGACATGGTGACAGGGCCAGAGAAAACTCGGGCTAGCTATAGGGCTAATTTTTTGTCCTATACCATGGACTTATAAACGGCTGCAAAAATGCACCAATCGAAAACCAAAACATTATTTTGTCGACATCTATATTACATATTTGAGAAATCCATGTTTGTGCTTCATTAAGACAACACTAACTATTTGAGATAACGCTACATATATTGAAGTATCTATATAATTTATATCTCCAAAATAAAGAAGACATTCATAGCAGCGGCATAACCTCTGCATTTTGCTGTGTATACTTGTAAGGTTTTGTCCCAAATAATGAAACTTTGCCTTTATATGATTTTACGTATAATAAGGTTTTCTGTTATGATCCCACTGTTGGCCTTTGAAATAAATATCGAATCTAATAAGATTTATTTAAAACATACAGGCAATGTATCGTGGAATTTAATGTGTTGTAACAACCTTTAATGATTCTTCCATTTTTGGAAACAATTTTCATTTAACATGACGCAGCAAAGCACTGTTAATGCAAATTTTGTTTTTATAGTATGATATACTTGATAAGCCAAGCAGTGTTAATGTTACGTCAGTTATTATTACTTTCTGATAACAGAGGAAACAGAAGCGAAGAAAGAGACTTTCCTGATGGATTATACTTTTCTGGGGATTTCCTATGCCGAGGTTCTGAAGAATATATACTGAAATGTTTGTATCGCGATAGAGCATGTTCATCCCGTGAAAGAGTCGTGGTGACATGTGGAATTCCAGGTAAGCTTTCGGAAAGAAAAATATTATATGAATTGGCATACATACATAATTATATTTTGTTGCATGTTGTAAACTATTGCAAATTGCAGCTTTACTTGATACTATGTTTATATCAATACACTTCATCTGATTGTGCAGGGTACCTTATAAACAGAAGATTTAAAGGCCAATGGTCATGCATTGAAACACATCGATCATATTTACCGGCCTATGGGCATGTTTCTTCTAAGATTGTTTACTCATTCCAGTTTTGCATTTCAACTAATAACGTGCCAATTTTATTTGATAATCTAAAGAGTACAATCGTCACTACGAGTTTTAATTATCTTTTAGCTTTTGATGCCCATTTTCTTCCACAGCTTCTTCTCGAAATGGAAGGTGTGATATTGACTTACAAGAGACCTGTGAAGAAACTCTTACGTGTCAGGAGGTTAACGGATTTGGCAGATGTGTATGTAATGACGAATCTTTTTGGGATGGAAGTACAAACAAATGCAAAGACAGTAGGTACCATATCATAAAGTAAAGTCTTGTGATATGAATCCATTGTTTTAATCTATAAATACGTGACGTGTTACCCTATGTGATTCATTAAAATTTTAGCGATAAGTTTTTGAAAAACAAAATGATGTTAACTAACATATTGCTAGTGATACACCCATTTTTTACATGACTCATATATTTGTATATAAGTTGCAACGTTTGACAGTAGAAATAGCCCAGTGAATAAGTTACATAGTGTATAGTTCGAATGCATGGTCTTATTTATGGCATAACATAACAATAATTATGGTGGCATATTTCTGCCATCATGTTATTTTAGGTCGCGTTACGGTAACCTGACTTATCGAGATAATTATGTCGAAAAGTCGTGTTATTAACACAGGCAGTCGTGTTATTATGACGACCTGTCGCGATAATTTATCAAGACCGGTCAAGTTAGGTTATTGCGGATCTCGACCTAAAATGTACTTTTGCCCAGATATGCCATCTACTTAACGTTGTCGAGATAAGTTATAAATAGACACCCAGCCGTTTTGGAACGTCTCGGGCTTTACACTCATATTATTTATTGCCAAAATTAGTATTTTTGTATAATCTGTATTAATATTACACGATGTAAAACATTTCAAGTTTCACTACTTTGTACTTACGGTCAGTGCAACTGATCCATGTCAGCCATGCGCATTATGTACACGCGTGTAAAGCCCGAGACGTTCCGAAACGGCTGGATATCTATTTATAACTTATCTTAACAACGTAAGTAGATGGCATATCTGAGCAAAGGTACATTTTAGGTCGAGATTCGCGAAATTATCGCGACAGGTCGTCATAATAACACGACTTGCCGTGTAAATAACACGACTTGTCGACATAATTATCTCGACAAGTCATGTTACCGTAACGCGACCTAAAATAACACGATGGCAGAATTATGCCACCATACTTATTGTTATGCTTCTGATGGTACTTGGTTTTGTAATCATATTTGGAACTGACTCTGATTTATAAAGATGTTATTTGTCTACTGTTGACTATAGTATTATATCAATTCCAGTTTAACTGATTAATCAAGGAACAAGTTTCACTCTTTCATTCGGAGGTTAAAAATTGTTAATCGAACTATTGCTATGCATTTTTTTAGCATATCCATTGAATATCCTGACTCGGGAAATGTACTGCGCATCAAAAGCCTATACGTTTCTTTTATTTGTTACACATTCCTATAAGATTATTTTTTAATAACTTCGTTTAATGTGGTATACTAAACAGAGTTTCTGTTCAATGAAATGTGTGATCCGCTCATCGATGACGTATGTACCAGCGACTTGTCATGTAAACCTACAAATGGATCCACAACATTAAAGTGCCTATGTCAGGAGATTAGATTCTGGGACATCTCTATCAAGAAATGTCGTAGAAGTCAGTATTTCCCCTTTGGTATATGCGTAAAATTAGGTTGTATAGCCTATATCCTGCCGGAATTATTTACTCATTTTTAACAGATATAAAAGGAAACATGATTTATTCTAACGCAGTTTTTTTTTGTATGTTTTGTAAGGTAAGATACTAATTTTCAAATTCTCTTTTGTATCAAAGGAACAACACCAAATCTCTATAAATGTATATGTCAAGATGAATACGATTTCTTGAATTCTTCACTCAGGATATGTCATAATAGTGAGTACGCGTTGAAATTTGAAAGTTTGAAATTTTAATACAGAAGTATCACAAATCGACATATTTCAAAGATATCGTTCACATGTGAAAGTCAGTTGAAATTGATAACGGAAATGGTTTCTTTGCTATTTCATTTAATAAACCGAAACCGAAATTTCTCCAAGTAGAGGGCGATTATTTTTTTCCAATATTGTCTTACTCAAGGTCAAGTTTATGAAAACAAACTATATATATATAACTTAGCAACACAAATGACGAAGGAAGACAACTTTTTGACTCGTGCCCTGACCGGGCCTCGAACTCACGATCTACGGCACCCAATCGACTAGCCAGAAATACCTGCAGCTTATACCGCTGCGCCACATCGGTGTTCTTAAAAAGACCGTTTCAATGGCGCAGTGATGGCCGGCCCGATACCCTGACATGATCATTGTGGAAGTCGTCTATACGATGATATGAATACCTGGATCGCAATGTATTTACATACATGGATACGAATTGTACATATATTATATATATTTCTCTCGGTACAACTACGACAGGAAATTCAAATCTATATCTTCGGATCACCAACACATGGTGTATATGGTGTATATGATACAGTGTGCCAATAACTAGATATATAACTTAGCAACACAAATGACGAAGGAAGACAACAGTTGACGCGACATGATTGAACTGCCACAGTGACGTCATTGTATTGTTGTCAGTACGTCCTATCTGTCAAACCCTAGTGATTGACATAAATCACACACTAGGAGGTGACAGAGAAATCTGGAACAGATTAAATGGGAGACCATTCTGTGATCAAATGGAGAAAGAAAAAAATCTTCAAGCATTATGATGACATTGATTTATATGTAACTTGCTATATCCAAAAGACAACGATTGGATAACCTTTTTTAGCTAGAACCAACGAAAGGGCTAATCACGAGCCTTTGATTTCGGCTTGAAATTGTAAAGGTGTGAATGAGAACTAATTGCTATGATTTGTTTAAGTGATCTGCCTTTTTTGACAAGTGCATAAACCATTTACCTTATTTATACCGTTTCAGCAAAATCTGAACTAAGTAGGGTGTATATGTATATATATAGAGGGCGTATGTTTGTCTGCCCGTACCTGGGAATTCGGATGTAGAAGGCGGTGGCAAATATACATTCGTATTCGATCATCGTTAGAATGCAGATATTTACGAATAAATGTGTAGTATTGATAATAAATGTTCACTCGAAACGAAGATTACATCGTAAGCTTTTTATAAGATTGAAGTACACTAATTTTGCATCATTCGTAGTGTTAAGAAAGAACTGAAAGCATCGACTTTCTTTAATAAAACAGGAACCAGTTTGCAAGGAATATACGTCAAAGACAGGATGAATATCACTGATGCAATAGCAATTTGTGAAAATAATTATGAAGGACAATTGGCTACAGAGGAACATCGTCTACATGTATTCCCGAAATGCATGGACTTTGCCGAAGACATCTGGGTCATGGACACATCATTTTTTATGGCAGGTATGGTATATTATTTGTTAAATCGTTTGATTGGTTCACGCCTTACAAATTGTTTTTAACACAATGAATATTAATATGAAAACAATTATAATCTGCTTTTCCAGAAAATCTCTCTGAGAGCTGTGCGAAAGTTAAACCAAGACGAGGGAATTGAAAATTGGAAGCTGTACAGAGAGAAAGGCGTTTGTGTGTATATCAAAAAGTAAGTAGTGTCATCTATATGTAAATATTAACGTAACTGATACAAAACACAGAGTTTATTCTTGCATACAACGCAAACATATACGCAATATTGAATGTAGCATAAATGTTGAATGCAATAAAAATAATCATACTGATAATCAACTTGATGTTCTATATTCCATAAAACTCGATGCTGTAAGACAGCGATGTACAAATGACATTTCTATTTTCTCCTGACCAGAAAACAACCAAAATGATCCCCCATGTGTTGCATTCCCAACAGCGCCTGGAAAGTCGTTTCTCGATGATTCCTCAAAGAGCTCTGGTAAGACTTTAAAAATGTATAGAAATTTATTTAAAATACAGTTAGCATTTTGTTGTTGTATCACTTACGATAACAAACGTTTTCTATAGCAGGTTTAATTGGCGGTCTTTTAGCTGCTTCCATAATCCTTGCTGGCGTGGTGATGCTTGTCGTTTGGTTTATCATTCGTCGAAGAAGGTATGTAATACATCTTATTATTTTCGCATGCAAAAACCTTAGCGCAAAATAAATTGAAACAATCTACAATATTTGTCGTCGAACGAAAAAAAAAACAACAACACATAAACTGGAAAGTTGAAAGTGGAATGTCTTTTGCGCAAAGAACAGAACACCACGAAATATGTTACATCGACATTATTGCACCACAGTCAATCCCTTCGAACATTTCACTTTCATTGAAACGCATATAATGATCATAATTAAAAACATTTTGTAGCCTGTCACGCTTATACAGAAATGTATATATGTATACATAAAAGTGGTTAAATTTCATTTCAGAAATAATAGTATGGATGCCACTCACGTGGGAAACCAAGTGTATGGCATAGATGATGCTGCTGACAAAAACGCATTGAAGATGGAGAGCCGGTCTGTAATTAAACCAGAGATCCGATACGAAGAGGAATATGACTATGCAACTGGAGCTACAAACCAATATACACAGGATCACAATCACTTGAATATATATGCAAATGACCAAGATGCGAGTGATATACAATATGAAACTGCAGGAGAAGTTAATCAAGTGTATTCGTTATCCGATGGTATTCCTGCTTATGCAAACTCTACGGATGGCCATGTACCCCCGAATGACGTATCGCAACATTACTCCTTGAAGGAATCTATCACCGGTCTTAAACAAACCGACACTCATGATGAACCTTCCCCAAGTAAAGACAACCTTCCAGAGGAGGAATATAACACCTTTTCAGACAAACAAAATGACCTACCACCTTCTGATACATATGACCATGTTCACAATGTTCCGGAGGGCGAATATGACCATTTCCAAATGAGATCAAGTGATCGGTCAAACTTTACGCAAGACGACGAAAACGGATATATGCAGTCTACATTTCCGGTGTGAATAAAACGATGTTGTAACTGTTGAATGTTACTGGATCTGTATGTGTGTTTCTTCATATATTTGCAATGTCCAGATAAAGTATTTTCTTGTTATTTATTTTAAATTTGTGACTTAACCATAATTACATGATTAGTTGTGAACATCGAAATTATTCAGATACCTTGTAAAACGGATATTACTGGCACTAGAATGTGATGATTTCAAAGACAATTCTTGGATTATGATGCAAGTTCAATATGTTCTATATATGGGAAATTGATGAGCCACAAAAGCCTTAACGGCATTTCGTATTTGTTGAACGTTTGTGATGAATAATAATTGGTCTGTAGCCCATGGGTGAAGGGAATCCTTTTTAATGCTGGATTCAAAACTACAAAAATGAAATCTCGAGAAACAGTAGTAATGAATAGAAGTTTAGATAATACATATATATATATATAAAATGATCAGATATTGTCAATTTTTCCAAACACATATCTTATGTTTGATCGGTTTATACTTTATGCGTCATTTTTCTAATTACATTACATCACATTATATTATATGTATATATATATATATATATATCTATTTACTCATATACTAGATGTTACCTTTAGGAAAGAACTCATATAGGCTATGTCTGTTTTTTTTATTGTTTTTTGTTTCGTTTATGAAATAAAACGTGTTTAATTTGAATAATAATAATAGCACCGTAACAGTATGTTAATAATGAACATTACATTTATACTTTCATGCCCGTCGCGGTCTTGTATTCTCCATTAATCCAAAGATAGAAAGAAATAGATTCGAGATAAAACCCAACAAAGATAATTTGATATAAACATATAATTGGTCGCATAGTTTCTATCTCATAAATAATTTTAATGTTTTCTAAGAAATTATTCTAAGATATTTTTTTCATATGTTTTAAATTGGTTTTGATTTGTCATTGTCTGACGTCATAACAACAATTAAAGATATCACCATTCATTTATGATATACGTTTAAAACAATTTTATCTTTTTGATCACGGGGTTTGTGTCGAGATTGTTTAGCTTTCTATGTGTATTAATGCCATTTTTTTCCCGCACGAAATTCAATTATATCATATCTTAAGATAACAAGGTTTAATTTGAAATCTAATTTTGATTTGACTTAGGATGTTGAGTTTTGATTCGACGTAACGTTGATATTGAAATCATATGTCTGAGGAGTAGCTTTTCCTCGAGTCCTTTTCGATGTGTATGCAATTAATAAACATGCAAAATTAACTCAAAAGTAAATTTTTTGAGGTGAAGTTCTTAACATGCAGAATTGCAAACCCGACTTTAATTTTCCGAATTATATCTACATATACTTTAGTTGCATTATACAGATAATTTAGTCTCATTTGCTCTAAAGTATCGATATATGATTTTGACGAATTCTATTCACGGCACGATTTGTACGTTTTATATGCATTATATAGAAGCAGGAATTGTTCATATTGCCATCAAAGCAATTATTCGCCTTGAATAACCCTTTATAATGTTTTTTTTTATCATTTAAACCGTTAAATGAGAGATATTCACAACATATAGTGTTTGTGTCCAGCTGCTTATCAAATTGACGACGACAATTGCAAAAATAACAATTAAACTTTAATAAAAAAAAACAAAAAACATTGTGATTACAAACTCAAGGCAAGGTATCGGTTAACAATAATTACATCAAATTGGGCATGTAAATCAATGAATAGAGTTTCTACCTCTAAACTGGAAAACCTGGTGAATTTATATTTTCAGATATATCGTCATGTGTTTCGTTTAGAGCTGCTCCCTTTTGTCCATTAAATACATCATAACCGTTATTTCTCATTGTGTGCGTATCGTCATACGGGTTCTCATTTATATGATCAACAGATGCTTTTTTCATATCAGCAAACGTATTGTAAACACCGGGTGGCGCCTCTGGCCGACTACACAGGGTATAGCCTCCATCGCGTGCTTCCTCTTTACTCGTAGATGGCTTACACCGGATGTAATGACCACTTGGTGTCGCAGTACATGTATGCTGGCTGCATCCATCGTCTGTTGTATTACTAGACGGGGAAGTTAGCTTGCCAGTCATATCTATGTATCCTGTAGATGTACTCTTAACCTTCGTGTACTTATTCCCCTGGTTAATCTTGACTTGCGTCTCTTCTATTGCGCCACACTTACTATTCCCCTGGTTAATCTTGACTTGCGTCTCTTCTATTGCGCCACACTTACTTATAACGTTAGCGTAATCTGGTTCATTTATTGGACGAATTTCCATGTATGGATTCTCAATGAATGGCATATTAGTGTCGTATGCATTGTTGAGAAATGTCTGTAGTCCAGAATTTGAGGAATTGTTGTTGGCTTCCCATTTCCGTTTTCTATGAATAATATGTAAAGACACAAACAATAAAAAATGTTTTCAAAGTAATAAGAAAATTTGAAAATGTAAAGTTCTCATGTTGATCAATTTCTCTTCTGATAAAATTTTATACTATTTATTTTATTATTATATCTTTTTTTGAAAAAAAAAGAAGAAGATTAATATTCTTTTATTTATTCATTTTTGTGAATGACACCCTATTTTCTGTGTTAATTCTAACAATTTTTAACATGATTTATTGTATGTTGATCTTTAGGTAGTAATATTATAATATTTAGAGTACCTTCTGTATATAACAGCAGATATTGTAATGCCAGTTGACAGGAGAATGGCGGCTATAACAACTATCGTCCATATGACCGCTGTATGGAAACAAATCATTCAGATTTATATTCATGGTTTTATATACTACGTTATTGAAGTAAGTCATGAAAACAAAGATATGAAAATATAAGAGATATATAATCTATTTTATACATTACAGCAATATAGGTGTTATTACCTAATTCAATCAGATGTTAACATAGACAACTGATTTTACTATACATCAGATATCATATTAATTACCTTTAATCGACATTGGGAGTGGAATCTGCCTATTCATGTAAAGGAACGCCACAATACGACATATTTTTAAAATGTTACTGAACTTACGATCAACACTCCTTACCAGAACGGGATATTGTAAGACTTTTAGAAAACACTGTCTGTGATGGGAAATCCTTACAGTATTCTTCATCAGTGCCGTGACCTGTCACATACCATAAAATATATATACAGACTCGTGACATTCAGTTTTCAAAATAATTAAACCCTAAACATATAATATGTATTTCATTGCCATACTGGTCAATAAGTTTTTCCGATTTCAAATTATATATGAATCTTATTTATGTTAATCAGTTAATACTCATCTTCTAATAATGATACTATTATGTTATGTGTACGATAAATATGTATAGATATGAAATAATAATGAAAAAATGACTGATGGGAATCACTTAATTTACTTTGAACTAAAATGTTCATTTGTTCATCGAAAGCAAACTTAATGTTGATAATCAAAGAATTCAACAAAGCTAAAATTTAATATCAAACCATTAACGAATTGAATCAATATATTGTATAACCTTTTTATTAACTTACGTTTATATATGCAAACAAAATTAATAGTATCGGTACAGCTGGTGTTGTATAAATGATTTCCTCTTGCTAGCTGACAAGTTGAGTTACTGTGCGGCATTTCTGTAAAGATAGTTTGATGTTCAAAGTGATACTCCAGTCTCGAAATGTTTACTTTACTTGTATAGCAAATACTTATTTAACAGTTGTCTAGTCTAAAGTATAAAATATCACAATGCTCGCTGTTCGATTCCCCAATCGGACATGGACAGTTACAGGGGTTCTACTGTTTAATCTCAAGTCTCCTTTCACGGTAAGACCCGCCATGCAATTCAATCTGGGTCAACAGGAGTTGCTAGCATAAATTGAGCTTAATTATATGGTAATAATCTTAAAGCAAAACGTAGAACGTTCACAATAGTTTACTGAAAAGCAGTCAGTCCTTGATATAAGTTAATTCCTGATTAAGCGGAAGTAATGCCACTACCATGTTTCGCGAAGATTACAAACATAACTTTTTTTTGTGATAAAAAATACTTACCTTTTTGATGAACGGGTGTTGTTTGGGACCAAATATCTGCAATGGAATCCGTACAGTTTTCAAACAACATTTGAGAGTTGCTCCATGTTGCCAAGCTTCCATTGATTTCGTTAACACAATATGTTAATGCATCATTGTAAGTCAGTTGTAATTTGATGTACACCGCATTCAGCTGGTCCACTGTATGAACAGGAAATAATGTTTTAATTGATATAGAAGTGTATTCTTATGTCTTAGCTGTACAGAGCTAACTTGGAATGTCTAATTGTATTATAAACCAGCTTTGATTGCAAAAACCTTATATTTGGTCTATTCTTAGGAACAAATTATCGGTAAATATGTGATATAATGATGCACATATTACCATTAAAATCAAAAGAATTCATTTAATTCCTAAATTAACTCCAAATATCGATGGACAAAAGTGAATACTAATATAAACGGAGGTCTAGAGGACCTGAATCGCTCAAATGACCAGTTAGGAATAATGGACAAAATACTATTTCCATTCATTTTATGGTGATCATGATAATTATGTAAGTGATGTTATAGGGAAAATGTATACACTGATTCTTAACAAAAGATTCCTCTGTTTTTGTTTGTTTTTTGTTTTGTTTTGTTTTGTTTTTGTTTTTTGTTCTTGTTAAATCAAACTTCAAACCAATATAAAAATCCATTACATGTTGCATCATAAAGCGTGATGTGAAGCATTTTGTGTATCGCAATAACGAATTTCTATATTTTATGATTTGACCTTTAAAATAGACCAAGGTCATTTGTATGCTGATAGTTAACAGTTTTCTAGAAGAATTTGAAAGACCTCTTCCCACTTCATACCATAAACTCACTGCCACTTCGTGCCATGTAAGTTAACAAACTGTCAATACCTGCGAAGCAACGATTGTCATCAACGTGCCATACAGGGTAGACTTGTTCAGGACAGAGGCATCTGTTCATACCGAATTCCTTCCGACACAACAAGTTACTTTGGCAGTCCCCTGATGCCGAACACATGTCATTGTATGATATTTCTGTAAAATAAAACATACAAATTAAGGTATGATATGAATATGATGTGTTTACATGTTCAGATTTCCCAATTCATGTAGCTGATGTGAAGGTACCGAAATGAAAAACCAAGAGTAACTGAATCCGATATAAATCATCATATCAGTATTTACATATAGTTGGATGATTTTAAATTTTATTATTATAATTAATTCTTGCAGCTTTGTTTCTTATCAATAGCGACGAATTGATATGTTACGGCTTTATATTGTCCTATTGTGCTATTATTTCAGGTATTTACCTCAGACAATGGCTAGAATTGTATAATATTTTGTATCAAGGAATTTGTCAAACGTACTTGTCTGACATGAGGACATTGAATGATCCCAGAACAGGCTTTCCTCGTTCTCACACTGACACGTGCCGTTATTGTTCTGAGGTGTACACACCAGGTTACTCGCACAACTGTCAGGGATGTCTTCAAAACAAGACTCGTTATGAAGCGATCCTGTAACAAGTGAAAATGGTAATCATTTTGTCATACAGACTTCAACACTGTTATGTAAATATAGACAGCAAAAATCGCCTGATTGTTATGACAATTTTCAATGATTTCGAAACAACAACTGATACATTGAAAAAAGCTTGAAAAAAGTGAATGTCCAACTCATTTACAAAGCGTGTTAACATAATTTTCTTCCAATATCTCTAAAAAGTATGGATTTTAGGAGTTAAGATTTGATGACTACACTGTATCCTTAATCTGACAAACGCGGTCAAGCGTATATAAACTGACATGGGCACATGTACATTACGACATCGTAACGAAGCTGGCATATTCACTATTTTACACTACTATCATACTTATAAAAAGTTGGTTAATAATGTAAGGAACGTCGATGGTATTATAGTTAATCGAGTCTTGTATGCAAGTAATAGATGTAAACAATGAACTCGGTCTTACTTATCTTACATGCTGACGATGAAAAGTCCCAAAACATCTTATTCTGGTTATAACACTGACATGTACTTTTATTGTGAGTCTGACTGCATACAAGGTTTCCTATACAACTGTCAGAGGCGTTGGCGTAACATGTCTTGTTGTATTGAAATTCTGAAACGATTGACAAAACCCTACCAGAGTATTGTTTATCGTGTTATGAACACCATGACAATATATTTACACTTGCAAAGTTTTGTCACTATATAACAATACCAGACCGATTTGTTTACCATTCTTGCATGGAAACATTGACCTTTGAACTTGCGTATGACAATATGACAGGGTACGGGAACTACTTTCGCCAAGCACATGGCTTTGTTTACATTTACAATTTAAGTTTGTTTACCATTGTTAAATGTATAAAAATAACATGTTTGACAATATTAAATATGATAATCTTTCAAAATGTTTTTGTTATTTATGTTAATATCATAATAAAAAACAGAACTATTTTTTACCGAGGAAAAAAAGTCTCAATTTGTTGTGAAACGTCACCATTGGCTGTTCTAATAATTGACTCCTCCCACTGTGTCCGACTTTTATATGATTGTTTTTATTTACAAAGAAAAAATATTATAATCACAAAGACTTATAGAAACAACATCCGTAAGTGTAAATATAGGGATTGGATTTCGCTCCATAAAAGCATGGTTAACATAAAAGTGAAATCCAATCCCTATGTAACGTAAACAATGCGGTATTTGTATGTAACGGGAATGGATTTTGTGAGTTATGTACCTTAGATTGAGAGTTGTGTCCCTTAGCAGAAGTATGGATTTGTGTATGTATTAGAGTATTTTGTGGAATTATAGTTGATTTATTAATTGTGAGTGTGAATATATGTGTTCAGAATGTAGAATATATGTAGTATGAGAGTATGTATATAGTTTGAGAATGTGTGCGGGTAACTATGATTGTGTATTTTATATTGAAAACAGTGTAGGATAATTCATGTGCACCATTGTGAATGGAAAAGGACGCTAGTTTATATGTGTGAATGTAACGAGTATGTGTGGGAAGTTGTATGAAAATATTGAAGCCATTGGCTGGTATCTCTATGCATGTTGGTTATATCAAACTTAAAGAGGCTTACTCGCAGACGGACCGGTAAACGGCACATCTCCGATCACTAAATAAACTTCAGTACACGTTTCTATGTGACAAAATTAGAGGCTTTCCGACTTTATTTCTTAAAACAATTACAGAATATGTATTTAAAAGACGTCTTAAAGCTCAACCTGAGAGGGAAATGTATGGAATATAACGGCAAATCTTCTTTGTAAATCGCCGCTGCCTTTGAAGTTATCACTGTGCGGCACTGTGCACGTGCTTGTTTCTTTGATGTGTCAATCAAATTAGACTTATTGCGGGTTGCGATTAAATAAATAATATTTAAAAATGAGGTTTTAATATCACTTTTCAGCGTTTTATAAGGAAAATAAAATGAAAAACTCAACAATTCCAACAATCTGTCATGTGTAAAAAATCTTTTTCTATTAGCCAATTTTTCTGATCTCTCTGCGGGCAAGCCTCTTTAAAACAAAAAGTTGGTTGTTTACTTCCCTTCTATTCTTTCCTTTCACTTACAGAAGCCATTGGTTGGTTATTTTCCTTCAATCTTTCAGTCTAGGTTTTGGAGTAATAACTGCTTCGTGTATGATAGTGTGGAAGATGGTTTTATTCTGTGGTGAGGTAAATAGTTATTGTTACTAGTTGTTTTATATTGCCTATGATAGTGTTGAATAAATGTAGGACTTGTATCTAGTTGTTGTGTGTCTTATATATTCAAAGCATGGTACTATTAAGTATAATTAAGAACCTGGGTTGTAGGGAAATTCGAACCGTTACATGTCAATGGTTTTTGATTGCCGTGTTATGTATTATTTGTTTGGAATTTATCATATGTCACCATACCTGGTGATCATATTCAACCATACACTCGTTTCTTATAATTATGCGAGAGGACGGGAGGTGTATGAATATGAAAATCCGTTTTAAAGGTCTGTAGCGGAACTTAGCTGGGCTTAAAGTCGGTAGTCAGGCAGCTAAAATGGTTAGGGCGTCCGTCTTCGGAGGGCCTAGGGTTCGAGCCCCAGTCTTGTCGTTGTTTGTTTTCCTTTCGTGTTACAATATAGGTATAATATAGGTGTATAGCATTATATAACAATTGTGATTATTGTGACATTACTATTTATTATGTGAGTAACGGTTTTTTAGTCTTACGCCCCATAAAACAATTATTCATTACACACGTCATGTATAATAGGACTAATTACGACACGTAAAAAGGCAGTTTCTACGATATGAAATATCTTTCTGTTTTAACACGAAACCAATCAAATAAATGGCACTTTCGAAGAGAATTATTATATAGCAAAATGTCTTATGATATACCAAGGGAAGTTTTGTATGGAGATAAAAACACAGCAATAAATTCAAAACGGAAACTTTCGTCGTCACCAAACAATATTCGAAATATCGGAAACAAATTATAATAAAATGGCACTTTTCACGATAGTTTTAATTAGTTGTTGGAAACTGATGGAACATTCCACGTCAAAAGTTGCTCATGCTTGACAATAGTATTTGATCAATCTCAATTGATAAAAAATAATTAAATAAATAAATAAAATGATAATAATAATAAAAAGCCTTTTCATAAACACAAACACGACCAACGACTGACACTTGACTAAATTTCAAGTCATCGCCTCAGTTGTGACGGCATATCAAAATAGTTACAAGGTTTGCAGTTTTGTATGACACTTTTCCGACACATTGAAAATGGTTTCAAAATGAGGTGTTCAATTAGTCACATAATTATAACATCAGATTCGAGTTTAATAAATCGCTGTATCACAGTAACATGCTGTCTGAAATCGGTTAACAAATATTTATTATCCGTTGTTTGACATTTAGCAAACGACCAATGTTTTTCGCAACTCCCTGGAGAGCATACAGCCGCAGCTGCCATTTTGGCGCTAACAGCTTACGCACGGCAATTTCCTGCACTACCCTAACACGTACTCATTTACAGCTTAATCGACTGGAGCACAATTGGAGTAAAGTATCTTGTTCAAGGGTACAACACAACGCCGGTGCCGGGACTCGAACTAGCAACCCTTCGGTCACGTAGCACTGCGTCCTACCACTAGACCACTGTGCCTCCAAAAATCTTATTAAATTTTTCTCTCGACAAAATTAAAGAAAAATGATGAAAACTCATGTAACAAATCTAATAGGAGGGAACACTAAGTGATCATTTTTACTACCGAAATGTAAAAGTTTTGTTTTGAATATTTAGAGTGACTATGATACCAAGGTATTATCACTATGAAATATCGATTTGATCTGGTACGGTTTCTTAAGTGTTCCCACAAAATAAAATCCTCTCTGCAAAGTTAATAATATTTACAGCAGGGAAAATCTCAAATTAAGTTCTATATAAAATGTGTGAAATTAGGCTGGGAAGATATGATTTTTTTCTACTAAACAATTATTTTACGTCATATATATAATGATATTAAGATATATATTGACCATAAGTTATCATGACGTCACAACAGTGTTATTACACATGTAACTTCAGACATAGACATATAACATGGAAGAGCAGACCAGTGCTATACTTATAAACACAAGTATTTATTTAAAAACACTTACTTTCTTTACATTTACCCTGTCTGTCGTCCCAAAACATATCATTTAAACATAGACATGTGCTTGTATCTCCATGTGTGTTACAAATGAGTGTGTTTGAACATTGGCGTGAGTTAGCAGGTTGACAGGACTCATTGAAACTCGATTCTGAAACAGACATTTTAAGTACAGTGTATATACGATCACTCCATTAACAAGTCATTTACATTCATATACACGGAATTGTCTGCAAACAGCTTCACGTACATTTTAAAATTTGTATGTGATTTGTTATTATTCTTGATAATCTTACACCTTAACCATAACATGGCATACCGATATCAATACTGTTCAAGTTCTTACCCAATATTTTCTAGATAAATCGAAACCATAGTAGAAATACATCAGTTTATCCTTAAAAAGTACACAAATGTAAGCTTATAATAACTTGTTGGCCCAATGAAAGAAATTTCATACGGGCATATATATAATATAGAAATTCTATATATAATATATATATTGAATGTTTTTAACTTTAACATCGAACCCTATGAATAAGGATCAAAACATGTCTCTGAGTGGCTGCAGCATTTCCAGTATATTGCTGTATGTGCCAGATGTATTTGAATTTAGTCTCATGTAACATTGCCTTACTGATTTTGCAAGCTGATACTGCACTGTCCCAGAACATTGTTGTTTCATCTAAACACTGACACAGTTGTCTCCCTTTGGATAAAACACAGGTGGAGTTCCCTTCACACTGTTCGTCAGGCTCACATGACGCTTCATATGGAACTGTTTGGTAAAAGAGAATTGTTAGAATTAAGGATGGTGTAGATTCTGTGTCAAACGAGACGTTAACACTCACTAGCTTAGTCATTATATGTAGTACTGGCACCACAGATAGGAATATGATAGCAAACGTGATTAACATACCAAATACCAACCAAACTGTTCAAGGTTAGTAAAAAACGAAACACCAATTTATCATTAAATACAATGTGAACTGCACAGCAGCCAATGATATAATGTGAAATATTGGAGAGATTTATACCTGTATGAAATTTACATAGTTTGCCATTCAGTAGCGTATTCATAGTTTCTAATAGTAATTAATATTTGCTTTGTATATATACGTCTATAATAAAATAGTAATGATAACAATGTCATTGACCAGTATTCATTATAACACTTTACTCAGAGATGTACGGCAATAAAAAAGGATAAGTAACACACCTTTTCATAATCGTATCCGTAATAAAAAGTAAACTTTACTTATTTTACAACAATTACATGTACGAAACAAGTTTTATCAACCACACTTGTTGGAAGCGCGGGAGTTATCTTACTGTGGGGTGCAACAGAGGTATCTAGAGAAAACCCGCGTAGTCGGGCAGGTGACCGTATATAATATCGTAGCTTATGTAATTTATACCCACGCACACACACCCACAGAAACACGTACACAACAACATGTGCTGTTTATTTGAAGCATTTCTAACATTCATACTATTATACAGTTACCTGGGGCTTCACATATAACACCTGCTATATTACGTCGGCTACAGACGGCTGCCAGTCTTTTACAATCTATTAATCTATCCTCAGTATTGTCACAATTCAACGCTACTCTCCATAGAGCGCCGTCGTAACCTTGACCAAAAAAGGCATTATTTCTAGCTATTCCCCCGCTGCAAGCAAAAAGCAAATTAGGAAAATAAATAATAACAAAACAACTTCTAAGTATATACCGATATTAACTGTCGTATGATTGTTAAAATGAATATGGGTTTAACATTTTCACTTTATGTTCATTTCCGATGATTTTCCGAATCCGGTTTTCTTTTCAGCCTTGAAGACTTAATCTAATGTTGTTGCTTTTTGTTAATATTTCGAACTTGATTCACAGATCGATATAGAACGTACTTGTAACCAAGCTGCTTGCATGCAACCCTTGCATCCACTGCTCTCCAGCCGTTCTGACAAACCGAAAGCCAATTGCTTTCTAAGTATATTTCTACCCTTCCTTCGAATGCATCTTTTCCGTTCATCAGTCTTATGTCACCTTTATTATTACAATAAACGCATTTTGTAAAAAATAGTTAAAAAAAAAGCAAAAAAAAAGCAACTCAATTAAAGCATTTATAATGATCACTATATTTGCTCTATTCATTTTCGTGTGCTTTTGTAAAACAATAAAACAATGAATATTTATATACAATGAAATTGGATGTTGCCAGTATAAATTTACATCAGCAATGCAGATATAATGAAACCAATACATACATTGAAGCACATTCCCGAAATAACTTGATGGTATATAATATGACGGAAATAAATAAAATTATAAAGATTGGATGAGGTTCATTTTTAAAATTATGAGTGGAACAATAACGTACCTGAATTCGGTTTTGCAATATAGGTTGGTCGTTCACATATAATGTTCACTTCGTAGTCATCGCGTCCTGCACAATTTGTAGACTCGAGGACGTCATATTGGCAGGCACCAATTCTTCCCTCACTTCCATCGCAAATCACATTGTCAATCCGAAACGTTTTTTTATTTCTCTTGTATTTACTAAAATATCTGCCAGTTCTGTTGTAACAAAGATTACATGTATAACAAGAAAATAAAATCAATTTAAACTTTATTAGCACCTTTATAATTACAAATGGAATTGACCGATTAATGGATACGTCTCTCTGTAGTCCTATCAAATATGTTTGTATCAGATTAGTTTGCTACTCTCGTTTAATCAATTTATCTTGTCAATCATGCATATCGAATATTTTTAATACATTGTTTACAAATCATGACCATAAAATAACATTAAAATGCTTCACGTAAATAAAAATATCAAGAGAATTATTAAAATGAGGTGTAATTTTTTAACTGAAAAAAATCGTCAAAACAATAGGTCAATTACTGATAGAAATTATTGATGTATGTTGGTCTCGACCGATTATGGTGCATGCTATTACTTATTTGAATAATGACTGTAAGTATGGAGAATGACGAGAGTTGCTATGCGCTTTAATGTTCCTTATAATGACATAGGAAATGAAATAATGAATAGTTCTAACATCATCAAGAGATAACACGTGAAAAAGTTCTTGTTCTAATCTCTGTTTGAAATTCAAGGCATTGTAATGCGATCGGCGGGGTGATATGTTTTCTCGTTCACAAATGTGTTTGTCGAATGTGAGCCCTATCGATGTATATGGTTAGGTTACCACCAACTTGGCTATTGTTGCCGGGGGCAAGTACTTAGTGCACTCGATGAACTATTTGTGATCAGGATCCTGTGTTGTGGACCAATTAACCCACAAACGAAAAAGTAGTAAAAGTAAACTTGAAGATAATCTTAACGTATTTATTTGGTGAGTCTTGTGTACATTAACATAATGCTTGTTTCGGCTGCACTATTGATATGTACGTCATGAAATGCTGACAATTTCTTCTCTTTACTAATTTTATATCAAACTATGTACATCACACTGAAAACATTGGATAAATATATATTATTAACGTTCGAAAGTTCGATGTTAATGTCGGATATACATTTCATATATTTTAAGTCTCGTGATATATGGATATATATCATTTATTTTGATTTTAAGAAGTTTTGTATCCGTTCGAAGGGGGGATTTACAGATTTCTGAAAGTGCTATGAATTGAAATTTATCTGCCAAGCTATAACACGAAGGATTTTTTGTTATTACTTTTTATGATAAACGTAATTATGTAACTAAAATTTGATAAAATCGTACGCAAAACCAAGCTGTCTGCATACAACGGCGACATTCCCGGCATGGCGATTCCATCCGTTGTTACAAACAGTCCCCCAACTTCCCTCCTCGTAAACTTCCAATCGGCCTTGGAATTCGTTTATTCCGTCCATCAGACGAATGCTTCCTTCTGAAATTATAAATAATCAAATGTACTTCATACTGTATGCAGACTTCATCACAGCACCGATCAGTATTATTTTAGTTATAAACACACCGACACACAAATATATTAACTGCATGTGTTAAGTTTTTGTTAAAAAGTGGCATACAGCCTTTTTTCATGACTTGTTCAGTAGCATGACTCGGTGTGTTACTGATATTATATATAAATTAATTTATATCATATACACATTTGTAAGAAAAATACTTTAAGTTTCCTTCAATATCATTATCATCACCAATAAAAAAAAACCCGATAGAGAACAATATCTAATTTGTTAGATAATTCATGTCATCCTCTAGATAATTCATGTCATCCCCTAGATAATTCATGTTATTCCCTAGATAAGTCATGCCATCCCCTAGATAATACATGTCATCCCCTAGATAATTCATGTCATCCCCGTGATAATTCTTGTCATCCCCTAGATAATTCATGTCATCCACTAGATAATTCATGTCATCCCCTTCGTATGTAAAACTTTTAAAAAGTTGGTCATAATTTTGAGTCATTGAGTGCACATTTCAAATGAGTGTCTCGTCGTTGTTTTCTGGGGTAAAAAGAGTAACAAGAGACTAAAACATATCACGGAAACAAACAATATATTTACAAATTGAGAATTAAGGAATGTCAAATAGACCATGCACTAATTCGTGTGTTGCAAGTTATATTTATACACTTAAGCGACAAATTCAACTTGAAGTTTGACCTGAATATATCCCCTTAACAAGTAGGTATATCCGACGAGCGAGACTAGCGACAGAGTGTTAAGTGATGATATGTTATGTGTATGACAGTGACGTGTCCATGAGGCATCAGATGGTTAGCATTGTATGTACACTAAATGTGAGTTTAACATCAGCACAATAAAGGTCCATACACAAAGTATTTTCATCAAAAGTGCGATTTTCTTACATTAGGACACACACGAGTAAATTATTAAAAAACTAATGAAGGTATAAACTGTTGACCATGTATCTGTTCTGCTCCGTACGAAATAAGCTGTACTAAGTATTCATGTATTATAATGCCTAGAACATTTGACTTTTTTAAGTTTTATTTTTGTTGTTCAACATAATTCACAAAAGATCGGTTATGAATAAAAGTGATAGTTAAACAAAATTTAATATAAGAATTAATTTCAATAACTTCATATAGCTGAAAAAGCAGCACAGATAACGGACATAAAAAAAAAAACAGATATTCTAATTAAAAAGTGAAAAAAGAGAAAATATGATGTATGTGATAGATTTCCTTGAAATGAAGCTACATGTACAAAGTAAAACATCAGGTCGAAATAAAACATCACACGAATATCTTGCCAGTGAGAAACATACCGAATGGAAAATACTTTTTTTTTACTTAATATTCTATGAGTTTTCTGATAAATATTATCTTGAACTTTTCTTTAAATTCTTGTTCATACATTCGCCGGATATCTGGATATTTTGCTGAGTTTGTCGAAGGTTCAAATGAAATTAGAATCATATTTTATCGTTCAGTTTGATTTCAAACGTAGTTCAATTTTTGTTGAATTATTTTGTTGTATAAACGTATTTTTATTTTTTTTACTTCATATAGCGACCGTGAACTCAGTCTTTCTCAATAGAAAAATGCCTGCTTTCCGACTACTTCCATATCACGGTGTTAAGTGACCATTTACAAGCTGAGTTCATTCTGGTTGCTTTGTTGCCGAATTTACATTATGATATCAAATTAAACGTTCAGCAATACAGTTTGAGAGAGTTTGCTGGCTAATATCCGACGTTGTATACCTGATATTTTCCAATTTGATTCAAAACATATCAATTATGGACCTTAAGTGAGGTCACTAAGGTGTTATACCGACCTCGAGAAGCAACTGTTAACCAAGGGCGAAGCCATGTTGGCAAAACATCATATTAGCCGAATCAAAATTCCTTAATTCTTATATTAGATATGAAACTTGCTTGAAAAAGGGTGGAATTGTATAACATCTATCTTTATAGAAGGTGATTTATATATGAACGTTTTGACGTCACACTGATTATGAGGTTATAAACGCAATATCGTCATGTTGTTTTTACAAATAGAAATCCAGGTGAGTATATCAAATAATTGATCTCCATGTGACCATGTTTTAGCCAATGAGAAATAAGGGAATAGGATCATATCTAATATCACATGAAATGAATACAGTTTTTTTGCGTGTTTTTTTTTTTAAACTTACAATCAATAATGACTACGGAAGGTCAATATTTCACTAATCCTGTGACGAAGTGATGTACATGCACTAATTAGGCCTATCATTTATAAAATACATGCCTATATACAAGATACATCATTATAATAAACAAGTATGTCGGTATGTCACTAGAAATCATCGAGAACTATTACTGAACCTAAAATACATTATAAAGTTTGCAATAAAACAACAAAAGTAGAACATTTCAAGTTAATATAAGAAGCAATCATACTTATCAAGGCTACAAACAATCCAAGACATATGAGGACAGTGTAGTGCGCTCGATACATCTTCTATCTTCCGCAGTAAGTAAACAAGTAAGTCAATGTATCAACGGAAAATAACCTCTAAGGTGCGGAAGCACTAAAATCACTGACGCATCCTTAACATAGTGGACGACTTGTAAGTGATCACAATATAAAATATAAAGATATTAACCAAAGGGCTAATATATATCGTGGATCAAAGTGCTCCCTTACAAGTCTCTTAGAGATATACGAGTACAATTCACACAAGTAAAATATCAAGTATCTAAGAAAACTAAAGAACACATTCAGATATCAGAGTTTGGCTGTACCTCATCCTCATTTTCATTGAAGGGAAACAGTTATTATATTTTAGGAGATGATGCATCATGTTAGTCTTGCCACGGAACCCAGGCACCACCGTATAGTTTTGGGTTGCTGAATGTGTCCCTCGTCTGGTTACCTACCGTAACCATGGTATCTTTATACGACATGAGTCATTTTAGTAATCTTAATACAATAGCCTCATTACCAATATCAATGCTGTGTAATTTGCACGGATCGGAAGGTATATTGAAAAGATTGTTGTGGTCAGCAAAGTCATAATGAACCATATTGAAGAGATATTGCTGCCCACAAGACACACGTACAAGTCACTTCCGACACGTTCCTTTCTGCTTTTCATGTAAAATGCCTCGTAGAAAAAAATAATACTTTCGATATTACTCTCGACATTGAGGTAATGAAACCCGATTTCATTTTAACAAATTTTATTGTACAAAAATATAGGATCAGATAACAGGCTACGCCTATGTAAATCGTTTCCAGGTATAAAGAGATAATTCAAAATATAGATAAATATAACAAATTGAGCAGATTAATATGTACATATGATAAAGATGGGTCAATATAGGGAGGTCATATTTGTACTAATAAGCTGTTACTGGTTAAAGGGAGATAATAACTTAATTTAGATTTGCAGTATGTATATCCAAAAGTAGATATCATTATTTTTATTAGTAAAATTGCAAAGATATTACATGTATTTGATGTTGGAGTGTTTGAATGGCATCAAGTCTTGAATCTATCAACACATAGTTTCTGGCTTAAATGTCCATTAACTCCTCCTCCTCTAGCCTTCAAACAAGGTGTGTTAGATTCAGACCGGTTGCCCCATCACCCCACCAAAGCTTTAATGCCTATCATATTCAACAAGTATAGAAACATGGGCTGCGAAAGAAAGAGTATGTGTTCATTATCAAATACCACACAAATCAATTTAGTTTAATATCTAGTTCATACGATATCAATTTAAGCAATATGAAAAAAATAACCTAAAGGCGTTTTGAAATATTATATAATCACCGAATTCAGTATGATTTTTATATACATTTATCAAAAAGGTGATATTTTGCATCACGTATTGAAAAAAAGTTAAATTAAATCATAGGAAAAATGTGAGATCATCTTACAAATATCTTTAATCGTATGTCCTCTAATGCTTAAAAGGACATACTTTGACATATACAAGAATTGTAAAGCTACCAGATGGTCTTTTTATGTTGAAGACGTACTACTTTTGTAATTTCCAAAAATAATAGTTATTGACCAATGACCAATTATATAAAAGATAAAATGAATACGAGACATATGTTGCTAAATTTGTTATAGATAATGACGTGTATGAAGATTCATAGAGGATCAGCAGCCTCGCCCACCATATGTAATTGATACCCAAAAGCTTTCAACCACTGAGGCATGATAGGAATAATGGTAGACCATACAGATGAAAATCTTTGATGACACTTAACTGTAAACCTGAAATTACGTAATTTTAACTTCGAACCCAAAATTCCTATACCAAATTCAGCATTGAAACAACACATACTAATGGATCATAATTATTCACACATCGATATTTTCTCTTGTCTGTATTTTTGTTTACATTTGCCATTGATAACAATCAACAACATATGACCTACTTAAAAAGGAAACGTATTACGAACCTGATACAAGGTTTTTTTTTATCAAGTATCACTTGCCTAATAAGCTTTTAAAATGGAAACTGCCGTATGACGGCAGTGTATATGTTGAGTACCTACCAGTGTGGATTGGGTGAAGACCAGACATGGGTGCCCTTCGTGTAGGGGTGCATAGCGGCGAAACATAATAATTTCATTTCAACATATTTCATTGAAAATCAAATGGCACTGAACATCAGCCTTAAGTCTATATAAAAGTTCTCTCCAAAACATTTTACGTTTATTTCAAATAATTAGTATCCGGTTATTAGTCAAGAATGGAAAGTATAGTATATATATATATAGAAAGAGTATTTGTGAATAATATATAATGAATATCTTATGTTTTCTTTATGATATTTTACAGATCATTATTACATATATATTAGAACTCGTTTACTACGCAGGAGAGAGACAAATGTTTGATCAACAACAGAGTTTCCGACTATAATTTCCATTTGGTAATTACCATAGTAATTATTAACGAGTATTCCACTGTAAGGGAGGCTGTCAATATTTGGAGTAGGAATCTGATCTGACCGCTGAAAACTTACATCATTCCGTCCCTATAAACACAGGAGATATAAACTACATACAAGTCAAAGAGTGCGTGTGAAATAACCGTTTTTCGAAATAACATCAGTTCCGTATCTCGTGAAAAGATATATATTTAAAATTGAAACATATATATTTCCAAATCATCCTCTCCAACTTTCTCAGATGTACAAGATTTCATCATTCTGATGAATTGCTCTCCTTAACTAAACTGATAATATAATTAGGATGATAAACCTTATTATTTCTAAAGATAAAGATGTTAAACTGGACAAATCGTGCTGACCTTTTGTGAATGTTTTATTATCATAAAGAAACAGAAGATTCTCGTGTATTTTTTTGTTGGCATTTCGACTTCCATATGTCTAATTTGAGTCAGAAAAACGGGTTTGTTTAGATGTCAGTATTCCTGTTGTACATGTATTAATACAAATATTTTTTTTTAAATTAAGTAAACGAATAATATCATTCGACATGAAAAACAAGAACATGAAGTATCACAACAATATGCACGATGAGGTGAAATCTCTTCTCGTCGTCACTCCAAGTTTATACAGACTATTATACATCAATTTACATGACCGACAAGGGTGCTGTATCGTAGTGACATCTCTTGTTCCTCAATCCCCGAGGTTGTCTTGCCACAGAACATTTGGTATCTAATGACCTGGTTCCATAAACACAATTTCACTGAGGCAAGTTGACTGCTGCAGAAAACAGAAAACACCACGAGGATTCGGCAGATGTAAGTTGGGGAAGACTTCAGAAAGTTGATATGGTCTTTATCATGACATTATTAGGACATATTTTTCTACCATATGTGAAGAAGTATCCTCGACATCCCTCAAAGGTCTGGTAGTTCCCTTGATACCAGCGTTCCAACATGAGATAATTCTAATCCTCTTATTCTTTTCAAAGGTTTGTCATTTAAATCTGTCAGTCGTTCATGTATCCTACTGTTTTGTCGATTTTGAGTTGAACTACGTGACGTTTATATATTAAGATTATGTTGTTGTTGACTACTAATATTTTGATTTCAATTCAGAGACGCTCGCTTGGTCTACCGATTTAAATGAGCAAACATATTTTGAACAATTGTAACATTGGGTCAGTATTTGTTGTTATTTGATTCTAAGAAAGTGTCTGATTTCTGACGACAGTTTCTATCGTAACATCAGTATTTTGTTTACGTTTTGTTGTAATAACAGGTTTTCCTAAGTTTGAAAAAACGTAGCTTTAACTCGTATGCAACTTGAGTATTACAAAAATAATGTATAGCTACTGATTCAATAATGTCTTGTTAAGATGCGACTTGCTGAATTGCTCTATGTCTGCAATCATTGAATTATAAGGTCAAAGATTATATCGTATGATTCCCATAAGTCTTAGAAATGTCACATTCTCGAACATTAACACAAACCACACTTTCCAGTTTGGTCCATTGAACGGGTACTGTCATCATTGTTTTTAAGCACAAAGTAAGTATAAAAGCAAAGTTTACAGAAGAATTTTATTGTGAGTTAATTATTGATCAGCCTATGACGACACCTGTCCCCTCGGCCTCACTGTAAAAAACAACGGCATAAATTTTACTTAGTATGACTGTCTGACTCATTCTAATCTAACCAATCAAATAACTCAGCAAAATGATTTGTATTACACATAGAGGGGGAAGAGCTAAGATATTTCATATTGATATTTTGCTATTAATATGAAAATCTATATGTGATAATGTGACACACATATATATATATTTGAACTGTGAACGTTCTTATATTGGTGAACAAAGATTTTAGCGCATCAATGAACTTTACCAGATTAGCACATTGATGAATAAACGTGCAAAAAATATATTCTGTAGAAACAACGACAGAAACTATGATTGGCGAAATCATCACTGACATAAGGGTTTCTACACGAGAAGCCCTTAAATAAGATAATCGTTAAAATGTAGGTTTACAGTATACTGTTATCATATAATGAAATTGCTATTAAAAAAACTCAATTACCCCCTAAGGAAATAAAACACGTCAACATAGTCCTTGCTGTTTAGACACTGTTTTAGCAATGACGTAATGGTCACGAACGTGATATAATTGAATGTGTCTGTGTTGTACACTCCAAGTGGAAGTGTATTCTCACTCACGATGACCTTCCAGATGAGCTGGCTGTAAACTTAATGTAGCATACATACTTTGCTGACAGTTTATCACAGACGGGATGCAACACACCAATGTGAAAGGTGATACGCATAAAATTTTATTTGAAAAGTCTTCTTCCACGCATTTTAGCTTCAAATAGAAATAATTAATTTTTCTTTGTTTTCATGGTAAATACTCAAATGTGATTGGTCGAAAAACTATTTTCATTCTTCTATATTTACATTCCTAATGTGGTTTGCTGATATGAACATACCAAGTGAAAACAACAAACATATGACCATGAATACACTATGAAAACCGTATGAAAACATTGTCTCTCGTGTAAATCACCTGATTAATCGGGTCATATTGAAGAGTAGCTTCCCTCGGATCGATAACGTTGGTACGAGATAAGTGTTAAGAATATTGAATGATTGTATTTAATATTATTTTTACTTTAATACTTCTTTCTTTTTGTTTTATACAAAATTAAACAAAAAAGACCGGAAAATGCGGAACGACATTAAAACAATGGCGTGGTGCGTAGGCGGGATCTGCCGGCTGTTCTTATAATTTGGCGTTTCGTCGTATACATGACAAATTTTTCTTTTTAATAAAACTTCTCGTTTTCTCGATATAAATTTTTTAAATCAAGGTTATGTAAATATATGAATTGAATAGATTTTTTAAGTTTTCATTGCGGCTATGAATACCAGTAGCTAGCTACATATCCTCCGCCACGGGATATGTAGCTAGCTACTGGTATTCATAGCCGCAATGAAAATTTAAAAAATCTATTCAATCCATATATGAAAGAAATTCCGATAATGACGCGAAAAATGTGACGTCACAATACGACAATTGACGTTGCGTATTGATTTGAGAAAAAGAATCCCATTAAAAACCAGTTAAATTGTACATAAAACATGTTTTAAATTAGAAAATCATTTTCAAAAATTAATTATAAGCGTTGATGTCAATTTATTTTGTTTTGCTACGCGGATTCATACAGTTTGCAAACAAAATTTGTTTCATACCCCGATGAAACTAAAAAAAAAATGACATCAATTATATGCTTAAATAAAGCAAGTCTGCCCTCACAAACTTGACATTGAGTATGGACCCTTACCTTTTTTGACAGATGTAGAAAAATTTTCTTTCACAATTGTCATCCGCCATTTTAAAGCCACCCTGTCCCCAGAGGTTCATACAGTTGCCAGACTGTGCATTGTTTGGTTCCCCGCCAGCCCAGTTGACGTATGAAAGCGTCTCTCCTGTTTGAGCCCACTTCCAAACATTTTCTACTTCAAGGTCAGTTCCATCGATCCAATACTGAGCAGTCGATGCATCTAGATGGTAACAATCGTATGTAGTAAGACTTTAGAGTTTAGCATATTAGCATATCTGTGTGTTTGGCGTAAAATAATAATACTTATTTCATTGTTGCATTAAAAAATCTCTATACACCATCGCTTGGGTAAATAATTAAAAGCATCCTTCTAAATATGGCAGGGATCGGTATTAAAGCCTTATTGAAATAAGCATACTGGCCATTTCCAAAGCGATACATGTCCCATAGTATAGTATGGTATTTTATTTTTTCACCCCCCCCCCCCCCCCCCCCCCCCTCAAAGGAATGAAGCAAATAGGGCGCTGACAAACTTGTACGATCTAACATACATACATGATGGGCGAAGAGGAAACCTACAGTACCCGCGGTTTCATCAGTAGGGACTAATGACGCCAAAAACCTATTATATGCGTGTAAAGATTGGAAATAAGAACATATGAATAATCATTTTAACCATCTTTGCCTTTGAAAATTAAAGGGGCAGACAGAAGAACGGCTACAGGATAAAATAGAGTTAATGGAACAGACCGGGGGTAATGACAGTGATAGAGGGGGAAACTGCAATGGGTCAGACTGTGTGAGGGAGGGGCAGACCGGGTACATGTAACGATAACAATGATAGTGTGCGAGGGGGCATGCTTGGGGACGATAATAGTGATGGTGCGTGAGGGGGCAGACTGGTGCAGGATAACAGTGATGGTGTGCGCGGAGGCAGACTGGGGACGATACAGTGATGGTGAGCGAGGGGGCAGACTCGGAACGATAACAGTGATGGTGAGCGAGGGGCAGACTGGGGGACGATAACAGTGATGGTGTGCGAGGGGGCAGACTCGGGACGATAACAGTGATGGTGTGTGAGGGGGCAGACTGGGGACGATACAGTGATGGTGTACGAGAGGGAAGATTGGGAACGATAACAGTGATGGTGGGCGAGGGGGCAGACTCGGGACGATAACAGTGATGGTGTGTGAGGGGGCAGATTTGGGACGATAACAGTGATGGTGTACGAGAGGGAAGATTGGGAACGATAGCAGTGATGGTGTGCGCGGAGGCAGACTCGGGACGATAACAGTGATGGTGTGTGAGGGGGCAGACTGGGGACGATAACAGTGATGATGTGTGAGAGGGGCAGACAGGGAACGATAACAGTGATGGTGGGCGAGGGGGCAGACTGGGGACGATAACAGTGATGGTGTGTGAGGGGGCAGACTGGGGCAAGATAACAGTGACGGTGGGCGAGGGGGGCAGACTGGGGACGATAACAGTGATGGTGTGTGAGGGGGCAGACTGGGGACGATAACAGTGACGGTGGGCGAGGGGGGCAGACTGGGGACGATAACAGTGATGGTGTGTGAGGGAGCAGACTGGGGACGATATCAGTGATGGTGTGTTAGGGGGCAGACTGGGGACAATAAGAGTAACGGTGGGCGAGGGGGGCAGACTGCGGACGATAACAGTGATGGTGTGTGAGGGGGCAGACTGGGGACGATATCAGTGATGGTGTGTTAGGGGGCAGACTGGGGACGATATCAGTGATGGTGTGCGAGGGGGCAGACTGGGGACGATAACAGTGATGGTGGGCGAGGGGGAAGACTGGGGACGATAACACTGATGGTGTGCGAGGGGGCAGATTTGGGACGATAACAGTGATGGTGTACGAGGGGGAAGACTGGGGACGATGACAGTGACGGTGGTAACGTTAAGTAAATTGTGAAAGGCAGACCACGACTGGAGACGTGGACAAACTCTTACACGATCAATGTCGTTTGTATAATACACTGTATACACACCGCTTCCATGTAAATGGTACAGCTCTGAGATCAGGAAATTCTGTTCATCAGCTGAAGAGATAACTGCCAGATTTGAATGGAGGGCCAAACATGTCGCCTGAAGTAATCACAAATATACATTGAAAATGATTAGAACGAATCAATAATTTGATAATAACATTCAACATTTTATTTCAAAGCGGTATATGTTTGGTCGTGATATCGCCAATATCTTTGGTTTTCGGGGCGTATCTGATTATGTAATGGTCCCAGGGAGATATTTCATTGAAAAATAATGTAATAAACCTTCATATCACCAAAGATCGTTACCAAAAAACAATAAGAAATAATGATACTGAAAAATGGTGTTCAGATATGAATATAATTTGTATTGCAAAACCCTGAGATCGCTACGATCCGATTTACCAGTTTCCTTTCAAAGTCTAAGAAGTTGTTTGTTAATATTATAGTGTTCTGAGCGTTCTTGTTTTGCAGAACTTTATCTGTTACTTCAACTGCACGAAACAAAATTGTGCTCCTGTTCATTTGCCCTTAACTTTTGTAAACAACCAGAAGGGAGACAACCCCGCCTGGAATATGAGGGTTACTATTTTGGCACGCGCGTGAATATGAAGTTTTATTTATTGACTATAATCTATCTATCAAACTGGTTATATATAGTTCTCTGTTTATAGTCCTGCCATGTGATGCATTTCAACTAATCATGAACGCTGTTACCTGAGGTATAATGATATAAAACTGCACCATCCCCAGTTCTAGTACTTACAACTGCTTCGCCCCATGTCGACATACCATGCGAAAACAAATAGCATGTATTCTCAAATGTTACCCATCCGTTTCTACATGTCGCAAAACCTGAAAGAAAAAAGTTATGTATGGAAGGTGAATTAATTAATAATGAGAGCGAAACAAGGATGTTTTAAAATCAATTACGCGTATGGTTATTTATTTGTGATCTGATCTTTTCTCATTATGTACAAGTTTTATTAAGTTGAATATTTAGATGAC
Organism: Pecten maximus; assembly: GCF_902652985.1. Taxonomy (NCBI): domain Eukaryota; kingdom Metazoa; phylum Mollusca; class Bivalvia; order Pectinida; family Pectinidae; genus Pecten; species Pecten maximus. The sequence continues at coordinate 28,521,256 of NC_047016.1, read as the reverse complement.
AAAATATTTCATGATTTCGAGTCAAAATGTTTGCATATACACATATATACAAATGCATCATCATAGCTTGTGTATTGGTTAAACGTACACGGATGTCCGATTGTATTTTATTAATGTAAGTTATAATATGCTCACCCCCAGGGACACATAATACGAACACTGCCAAGAGAAGACAGATCCGGGAGTCCATTTTGAATTGTGTCACTTGCTTTTCCTGTTCGAAGAGATAATGACATGACCCAAGATAATCAGGTGTTGCTCTTCGACTGTTATATCACGTGGTCATTTGGTTCTATACTCTTCAATACATGGGGCATTATAAGACTTATATACGACTAAATTTAATGGGACAGTATCAGAAATCTGGGAAAAGCTACAAAACCTTCGCTAATGGAAACAAAATAGGTACTTTCCCGGATGTTACTTTTTTCAACTTTTGTTAAAATACAATGTCGTTTGCACACAACGTTAGTTTGATTGAAACATATTTTTTGTCAGAAGGAAAAGCAATAGGATTAGGCAATAGCTATTTCAACATTACCAACGACCTCATTTGGAAAAAAAAAATGTGTATAAATACTTTGATTGAGGTAGCGTTGTTTTCCGGGTCAAAAATAACAACATATCCAAAACAGTAAATTAATGTTCATGTTTACATCTAAATCACTGAGATTGTGAAAAAGGTAACGCTTCTCAAGATCAAAACAGGGACAATAACAAAGTGAAATGGGTTCTCACAAGGTTTACCACATAAACATATTCAGGGGTTTCTACAAGATTAACAGGAAATAATTCGTATATGAATGAACTATTTTGATGACAGAACTTTGTATATACCATGTATTATATTAGTTATCCTATCACCGAAACCCAAAAAAACCTTTGGATGTAAAAACTGGAGTAAAAGATTATTTCAGGCTACAATGTAAGGTGCAGATCTAGCGGTTAATATTGGCTATTCCATAATGAAGGATTGAAGGTAAAAAGAACGAATGTGTAGTAGAACGTAAGTAGTTTAGAATTTCATAATCATTTCTATTTCTAGGAGAGAATATGGGGTATTTATGTTCAACTGTATGTAAAAGAATAGCATTAAGAAAAGTTGAACTGTGTTTCATCTCATACAATAATTGTATGTTCTTCTCTTACTTCTATGAGAAAGTGTTTGTAATTAGGTTACAAAATGCAGAGCATCACCACTTGCGTATGAAGGTAAACCAGTTATGATCCGAGCAGCTGGGATTTTCATCTAATAAATTAGATTTAAACTCACTGCAACCACCAATAGCTCACTAGCATATTAAAAATGGTAAAATAAAAGTTCCATATATTTTTGATAAGATATGCCGGTTGAGCATAAACTTTCTAAACAATTTTCTAAGAACAATAACCTTCCTGAAAGCAGATATACATGTATTTTCAATAGGTCAACCCATTTCCCTTTAGCATTGAAAGTAACCACAAATATGTTAAAGAGGACAACTACTAAAGTCACATTAACAATACTAGACTACGATGAAGACATTCTCTGATAACCTATATTTCAATATGAACATAAAGCCATATTTAGAATATAGTAAAGGAGATAAGGAAAATCCGCTTACATTTTATTATGTTTATGTAATAATGAAATTCGGTTATCTCTCGTTTTATAGTAATTGTAGTAGTAGTCTATATTTGTAGTGTGACCAGAGATAGACTGTTAGCTAACCAGATAGATGTGTTTTATACAGTCATTAAAAGTAAATGGCAGCAACGTAGGTCTCTCCAGACGAGCAACAAACAACGAGATCTACCAACATGCCATGTGTGTGACTCTTCAGTTACAATGGAACAGTATAATGTTTTCCAATTTTAAGCACATTCCTGATAACAACCTTCGCGTCCCGGATATGTAAAACACGTTTCAGTCCCGTTGATTCGAAGGCACTATTTAGCGTTTTTAAAGTTATCTACCTATCTTATAAACTCTGATGTCCTTTTACCTACCTAATCCCCTTTAATTTTATAGAAATCACATAGTCCACATCATAATTTCGTTGTCTCTCTAATTATTTTACTCTCTTTTTATTCTAATGATCTGAACATAGATTGTTACAATGCAGATTTTTTTAAAAGAATGGACATTTTTTATATGAGTAAGTCACCAAAATGTTTGTTAATGATAGATAGTAAATTAACAACCATGACTTCTAAATTATCACATTAGTCGATGGGCCGTTAAACCCAAACAAAATGGTTTATTTGTGTAAATCACAACAAGACGAAGTGTTAGCTAATCATGGTCTAAGGTGGTTTTGTTTAGTAAACATTGCATAAGATAGACTGTTAACTGCCCAGTGTAGTACTTTCACTTTCACTTTACTTTTACTGATGGATATAAGATAGGCCATATTTGTATCATCTCAGTATAAAAAGTCAAAATATATTAAACATATACATGTTTTAGTCTACACTACATATATCATCGATTACCGTCCTTAAATGGCCATGGCTGCTGAAAGTAGGTTAGACAATATTAAACAATACTGAACGAATTAGCATTACCTAGATGTGTAGTAACACCGATAAAAAAGAAACCAAGTTTATCCTGTTTTGATGTATTTCAAAATTTCGTTTTCTTACCTTGGTGTTCGTCACATTCAGCTTCATGAAAACCATTTTGAGTTAGACCTACGATGTTTACGTGAATTATTATGTCTCATATAGTGTCTTTGTTCTTAACAAGACAAGGTTTATAGATGATTATAATCGTATTCATTGAATGTCCAGCATGTGTTAGAATTGTGTGAACGACATGCCAGTAAATAATACCTTTAAAGAAGCATTGCGAACATATTACATGCGTTTTAATGAAAGTCTAGCTTAGTTTAAACTTTCTTTTATTCAGGCATTTCAGAACATGTATAGTTACAAATTTGAATGTACAAAATAGGAAATAGAAACAAGTGTCTAAGACACTTATGTAAATCTATCACCTTATCATAAACAGCAAATATATTGAGGATTGACAACATATCATTTGCCATATAAGACCATATATTAACAATGAATAATAACAGTTTAGGCAAGGAGAAGAAAAGGAAAATGGCGAATACTTGGTGTAGAGTTCAGATTGTTGAGACAGACAACTTGACTTTAAGTACAAAAACATGGTTTTGGGATAAATAAAATTTTATGAAAACCTGATTGTTTTAAGCATATAATCTTGAAGAGCTAAGACGATGACCTTATTTTCTGGTGGTGAAAGAGATTGAACAATGTGTTTTTATTATATAAATAACTGTTTAGGGAACTCCATTCCATTCGTAGACGAGCATGATAAATTGACCCTTTCGGGTTCCAAATGTGTAGTGGATAGGTATTTTCCTGCTTAACTGTTGATTGAGGTAAGCTTTTAGAGCAAAAACAGATGGGTTTGATCGAACATGAGGTGGAAGTTTATTCCATTGATCTATTGTAGAGGGTAAAAATCGATTGTTTATAAAAAGCAGTTTTGCACAATATTAGAGTGACAAATGTTTGGTCAGAGTTTCTAGTATCATAGTTATGTCCCTCCGAAACTGTGTTAGGTATAAGACCATATAGATATTGAGGAGTATATTGATAGAACATTTTATGAATTTTTTTTTTTTTTTCCGATTTTGTCTACGATCAAATAAACTAGTCCATCCTACCTCATTGAACAAGTTATCAGTACTGGTTAGCTTTGTTGCGCCAGTTACTATACAGCAGCTTCAATATTAAAATGTTCAAGTTTTTTTCCAAATCTTTAGGAATATTTCCCCATACAATATCGGCATATTCAAGTAGTGGTCTTATAAAAGAGAAAAAGATAGTTTGCAAAGTTTTTCTGTCTAACAGAAATTTCAACGATCTCATTATATTGATTATAGATGAAGTTTTGGCAATTAAGTAATTTACTTGATCTATCCAACGACAATCTCCTGAGAAGAACACACCCATGTGCTTATGAGAAGATACATTATTTATAGGAGTATTGTTCATATGTATAGAGGGATTGCTCTAGATGGCTCTAGCTTTGAGTTTACAAAAACTCTGAAATACAAAATATATGTCGAACAGAATTTCAGATATTTATCTTATGGATGTTGTTGTGAATAGTGGCCTTGGCCTAGATTACTATCTGATGTTAAACATGGAAAATAATAGAATCTATCGCAAATACAACAAGTAAATCGCATTAAAACTGATTTATTGAAAATTGCGTTTACAATCAACCGATGATATTCGCTCCGTCACTGTAAATCAAAAACAAAACAAAGTTTTGTAAACTGTTTGAAGATACCATACATTTAAATATCAAACTTCTATAGTGTCTTAAATGAAACACGACACTTATGATCATCCATATGTTTTGCCTTAATTCACGACAGCAATATTTCTATAAGATCTCATAACAAAATGATATACAAATAAAAAGTAACTAAATTAACAGTTTTTAACAAGTTTTTTGCATTTTTATTAAAATATTGATTTAAATCTATAAGTTCATCTTACTTTTCCTGGCAAATATAATGCAGACGTAATTCACAATCATCATCTGCCATCTTAAATCCGCCTCCTTCATACAGATTCATGCAGTTGCCTCTTTGTGCATTGTTAGGTTCACCGTCAGCCCAGGCGGTGTAAGTAAGTTTATCGCCAGTTAAGGCCCATCTCCATACATTTTCTACTTCCAAATCTGTACCATCTATCCAGTACCGCGTATGAGAGGTACCTGGCAATCGATATAAAGAATATATTACTTATCTACAAACAGTTCTTTAGCTTCCGTAACGTAGCTGTTTAAAAGATATTAAGACTGAAAGTTCCAAGTTATCAAAAATCCATAATATATTGCTTGATATGGAGAAGGAAAACTTATCAATTACAAATTTAAAATAAGTAATTGTCAAAATTTGGAAATCTTTGATTATGACATCGTCGGACACCAACTATGCTACGCTTGAATAATTAGAGAATACAACTATCTAGATGTTATCACTCAAATATGTATTTAATTATGAACACTGATAAGGTTTAGCATAATTAATCAGATTTTTGTTTTTACCAAACTGACTGAAAATAGGCTTGAACTATTATCTAGACATTTCGATATGGTACCAGTTTGATGTAGCTGATCAAGTTGATCGATGAGGAATGATTGTTCCGTGTCTGAGGTAATCATTGCCAGATGTGAATTAAGGGCCAAACATGTCGCCTAAAATAACAAAGAATGAAGCACAGCTTTATATTTGAAATAAAAGCTCGCTTATGATAAGTAAATAAAGGCTAAATTTCTATCATACAAGTTAACATAAAGTATCTATGTTACACATGCATCAGGTAATATGTTATTCGAATTTAGTAAATGAACTATAAAAAATGTAGTTTTTTGCAATTTTTCTATTATACATATTAAAGGTATTGTTTATTGTTGATATATATGGGTCTATATGGTAAGCTCTGATATATTGTACAGGAAAATCTTTATATAAGTTAACGATCTCTATGTGTATATTATTGTTCAAAATAGTTCAAAAGGTAAGGGAAGCGGAATTTGGAAACTCAATAACAGTTATTTAGAGAATGACGAATATGTAGACTTTGTTAAAAAAGTCATTGATGATGTTATTAATGGCAATGAAAAGTTGAATCCAACTGATTTATGGGATTATTGTAAAGTTATGATTAAACATAAAACTATCGAATTCTGTAAAGAAAAGAGCAAGAAAAAACTATGCATTATAAATCGTCTAGAAAGGGAATTGGCAATTGAGATTGTAAAATTTGACGAAAATCCCAGCAAAGAAACACAAGATAAAATTAATGATTTTGAGAATCAGTTAAACCTCCTCTACCAAGAACGAGCTAGAGGGGCCCAGATAAGAGCACGGGTGGATTGGGTAGAAAACGGGAAATAAATACCAAGTATTTCTTGGGCATAGAAAAACATAGACAATTAAAAAACACGATTACACAATTAAGATCGGATAATGGGGAAATCGAAAGAGATCCAGAAAAAATCCTTCGTGAAATTGAATTGTTTTACTCAAAATTATACCAATCCGACAATCCTGATAAAAACAAAATAAACACTTATATCGGAAATTGTAAGGTAGATAATGTACTTAATGAAAAAGAGAAAGCTTCTTGTGAAGGAGAGTTGACCATGAAGGAATGTGAAGATGCTGTAAAACATATGAAATTAAATAAAAGTCCGGGAAGTGATGGTTTAACTGCCGAGTTCTACAAAACATTTTGGGGAAAAATAGGAAAAATTGTACAAGAATCCCTTAATAACTGTTATAGAAGGGGCGAATTAAGTTCTTCTCAAAAAAGAGGAATTGTATCACTGATTTATAAAAAAAATGACCCATTAAGTTTACGTAATTGGAGGCCGATTTCTCTTTTGAATACAGACTATAAGATAGCTGCCTACGCTTTGGCATCTCGAATCAAACCTCTCATGTCAAAGATTATCAGTACTGATCAAAATGGTTACATAAAAAATAGGTTTATTGGCTACAATATCAGGCTAATTCAAGACATAATTGACTTTTCGGAAAAAAATAACAGTGATGCCTGCATATTATTTTTAGATTTTTCTAAGGCCTTTGATACGATTGAGTGGGATTTCATGTTCAAAAGTTTAGAAAAGTTTGGTTTTGGGGTATCTTTTATTAATTGGGTAAAAACGTTATATAATGATATTAGAGGAAGTGTTAAAAACAATAATTGGCTAACCGGAAGTTATAAGATATCACGTGGTATAAGGTAAGGCTGTCCTTTGTCTTGTTTATTGTTTGTAATAGCAGCAGAACTTTTAGCTTGTACATTGCGTAATGAAAAAGAGTTACATGGCGTCAAAGTACGAAAAAAAGTTATAAAGTTATCTCAACTAGCTGATGATACGACGTTGTTCATGAAATATAATGACATTGAAATGGCGTTGAAGTTAGTGGAGGAGTTTGGTGAAGTATCTGGCTTAAAGTTGAACAAGGATAAAACAGAAGGGATTTTTGTCGGAAGAAATAAAAATAAAGATGAAAGTCATGCAGGTATCAAATGGGTCACTATGGTTAAATCGCTTGGGGTTTACTTTGGCAGAAACAGTAAAACATGCTCAAACCTTTGTTGGGAAAAAAAAAATAACAAGCATAGACCTTCTACTAAAGAACTGGAAGAAAAGAAAACTTACTTTACTCGGAAAGTCTATTATAATACAAAGTCTGATCAGACCAATGATAACATTTCTTGTAAACACCATCGGAATTGATAGCAAGACTATAGCAGTTTTAGAAAAGATGACTTACCAATTTATATGGGATGGAAAACCCGACAAGATAAAGCGGAGTATAATGATTGGCGATTATGCAAAAGGTGGGCTAAACGTTAGGGACATTTATTGCCATGTTAATGTATTACGCATATCATGGATAAAACGTCTGTTAGACAAACAGGAAGCTAACTGGAAACTAATTCCAAGTTTATACTTTGAAAAGTTTGGAGATGATTATCTTTTATTCAAAATGAACACTGGTACTATAAAACTTCTGCCAAAACACCATGGAATTACAGATTTTTATTTGGATCTACTTATTGCATGGTATAAAGCTCAGTCCGATACCAATGTTAAGAAAAACTTCAGAGAAATCAAACAGCAGGTGATTTGGGGAAATAAATACATCACTTTTAATGGCAAAGCTTTATTCTTTAAACATTGGTGCGATTCTGATTTAATTTATGTAAATGACATTATTGGAAAGGACGGAATTATCGATGAAAATCTTATACATCAAAAATTAACTTGCAAAAGAAATTGGATTGTGGAATTATTAACAATTAAACGCGCAATACCTAGAATTTGGTTACAGGAGCTGAAAACAGAGAACTCTAAATCAATTGTGCAGATTTTATGGAAAGAGGTCTGTCTATACAATTCTATTAAAAAGAGTGTAGTGTCATTGGCAAATTTAAATAACCATCACATTTACGCAATACTCAGAAAGGAAAAAACTTGTGATACCCTTAATTCAGTTATAAAGAAAGATATACTAAACATCGGAGAGGGGACTCACAATCTAAGAAACCTATTTCGTTTTGTCTTTAAAATGATACCTGAAAACGATGAAAAAATATTTCGCTGGAAATTGCTTCATAACATTATCCCTAACGGTATTCTGTTAAAAAGATGGCGCATTAAAGATAGCGAATGTTGTCATATTTGTAATATAAGGGATGACTACAATCATTACTTTATTGATTGTTGTTGTGTCGATCCAATTTGGCAACACATAAAGCAGTCGATGGATAGACTAGGCTACACCATTGATTTAAGAAACTTGAAATATATAGTTTTCGGCTACAAAATTACTTATAATGCATATAATGATATTAACACCCTTTTATCATTGATTGGTTTTGTAATATACAAATGGTTCCATCTCAGTGAGTCAAGAACGAAATACGTGGATATACTGCAGCTATTTAGGTACGAATTGAGAAGAAAATTGTACCTGACAGTTTACAAAAAAATGTCCCTATTATCTAACTTTCTGTAAAAGACTTGAGGTATAGTGCATACAATACATTTAAAAATAGGCAAGCATTGCTGAACTTACGTAAAATCAAAAGAAAAATTGTAACAATATAATAATTTTTTTATGATGCATTTCTTAAAAAATGTGAAAATTGAAAAATAAAATAACAAACCACTATGATGAAACGAGAATATGAAGTGTGAGCATTGTATCATTTCAATAATAAATTATGAATATTTCAATGGATATATAAATATAATAATACAATATATGTATGTATGTATGTATGTATGTATGTATGTATGTATGTATGTATGTATGTATGTATGTATGTATGTATGTATGTGCAAGTGTATGTATGTACGTATGTATGTATGTGTGTGTGTGTGTGTGTGTGAGAGTGTGTGTGAGTGTGTGTGTGTGTGTGGGTGTGTGTGTGTGTGTGTGTGTGAGTGTGTGTGTGTGTGTGTGTGTGTGTGTGTGTGTGTGTGTGTGTGCATGTGTGTATATGTGTATGTATGTAATGTGTACCATTCCCATGTTTGTAACTACATGTGTGGTGCTTATATGGGTGTATTTATATGATTGTAAGGAAATGTTAACACAAAATTAATGTAAAGAATGATAAGAAAACTGATCACATCAATGAATTATTCTCTTGTGCATGTGTGTATATGTGTATGTATGTAATGTGTACCATTCCCATGTTTGTAACTACATGTGTGGTGCTTATATGGGTGTATTTATATGATTGTAAGGAAATGTTAACACAAAATTAATGTAAAGAATGATAAGAAAACTGCTCACATCAATGAATTATTCTCTTATCTGAGTGAACAAAAAAAAAACAACAAAAAAACAACAAAAATATTATTGTTGGTAAGGTAAAACGTCTGGTGAAATATATATCGAAAGTCTAACATCGGTACATATACATGCACACTATGTATATACAAACCGATGCTTCAGCCCATGTAGATGTTCCATGGGAAAATAAGTAGCATAGACTCCCATTCTGTGTCCAGCCAAATCTGCATGCAAAGCCTGAAATAGTATTTGCTTACGACCTTTGTATTATGCGTTGATTGTACTTTTGCCTTAAACACATGTTTTGATTATTTTTAGGAGTTTAACGCCCTAGCAACAGCCAGGGTCAAATTGAGTACGCATTACATTTACCAAGGTGAAAGTAAGCAGTAGCAGGATAGAGCCTTAAAAAGAACGTGTAAAGGACACTGTATAATATTTTGTCCAATTTAGGATTCACAAAAGTACTAAACGTCATAGGGTGGCGATATATGTCTTTAATACAAATTTTAAATATGAAAATTAGTATACTTGTATATAAAAAAAATAATGATTAATTATCACAACATTTTATTCAATAAAAACCTTTAGAAATAAATAGCATGGGTTTATTGCTAGTCCGACAGTTCTGTAATCGTTTACAAGCTGAAAATCCCTTGGTGACATTACATTATCAGGCAAAATAAGTTTGATATTGAAGCGTATGACCTATAGTGACATTATTCGTCAATAATTTTAATCATTTACAAAGTATAAAATCCTTATAGAGAGTACCTCTACTGCAAATATTTCACATGTAAAGGATATTACGCAGCTGCATCTTTTATCATGATGCAGTGAAAAGTACGTTAAGAATAACTGTCTACGTTTCAATACAGTAAATTACATTCACAATGATTGGCAATATAAATACCTCCATTGGCAAATATTGAAATAACGAAGAAGATCAGTATCCGTACGTCCATTTTAGAGAAAATCTTGATCTGTCCTGACAGGAGAACTGATAAGGTCTTGTTGTCACTGAAGAGGCCCAAAACAGGTTACATAAAGCATTGCTGGCTTTAATTCTCCCTGCTGCTGGGCTTTTTGTAGCTTTATGAAGAAAACAATATTGCTGTTAGACTGTTTAAACACATTTTATTAAAACTCTATGGGTTTGAACTTTCTATACAATTATCTCAGAAGGGAAGGGGATTAAAGCCATTTTGGAGCTTTTGCATCAATAGAAATTTTGACCAAACATGCAGGTCATTATAGTCACTAGGGTTACGTTGAACAAAATAGATGTATATGATTCTCGTTAAAAAATGAGAGAATCCGACATGTTATTTACATAATTTTAGTTTTTTATAATGATAAAGATCCTTGTTCATTATGTCATTATGTTATTGATGCAGTATGTACTAGGACATGTTTATATTCAACTAATGCTTTTATTGGTAGCTATTCAACATTTCGTCTTCAGACAAACATACATGGATACAAAGCATACCTGTTTATGTAGACAATATAACAGGGCAGCATTACTACTACTATAGTTGGTATTGAGAGGTAAACTGAATTGCAAATCTTATCTTGTGTGGGCGTCGATATCCCAAGCTTATCGTTAAATTAAAGGATAGCCTTTGTTTACCTGTACATTATCGAACCTGGAGGTATGGGTTCACTACATATTATCGTACTTGCCGTAACTCTGGTGATTCCTTATTCGGGTAAGCATACAGATAAAACGTTAATGGTGAAGTATTTTTGACGTCGTAGGTAATAGTGTCCGTATCATGTATGATTGGTGTCGGTAGCGCCATATGTTTTAATTCCCGTTTAAAGATGTGTAAGTTTCGATAGCGTGGAAAGTAAAATTTCCCGGTTAAATATGCATAATAAGCGTCGATAGCATCGTATATTTTAGTTACCGATAAAAATATGACTTGTTTGTAATATGTGACGGCACTGTGGTATGTTTTTGTTCCCGCTTAAATATTTAGAAAAAAATCGAGACTTTTATAATGTTGTTGGAGTAAATCCAAGCAAATCCGAGTTATTATGGAACCTTATACGAGTGTCCATATAACAGAGACCACTATCTCAACGATACTTCTAATAAGGCTCAAACCTGGTATATCTTATTATTAATATGTACCTCTACTTGAGCTTAAACATCCCCTAAGTTGGCACTCTCGGGGAGGGCTCGTATTTCACCAGCTATTTCAAACAAATTTCATGTTTTTGATGTATAGTGTTTCCAGCAACTAAACCACACCTTACTTGTTACATGACAGTCTGATTACCGGTCATATTTAAATGATCCTTAACGACAAAATATGTACAAAACAGTATGGCTTTTTACAGGCGCCGCTCAGTGTAGAGCTGGGTGGATTGGCTTCCATGACTCATGTTACTATCTTTCCCATGGAGTCGGAACATGGGCGGAAGCTGGAGTAAGTATAGTGACAATATATATCGACTACAGTCTATCCCTAACCGATTAAAAACAATGCTCTAAATTGTATATTTAAAAACCGTAATGTAACGCAAATAAAGAAAAAAAAGTATCCCTTGAAAAAACGTGCGTTATTCTATCTTTGACAGTGGGGTATAAAGCATTATCAAATTTGTAAATGTGCTCTTTTATAATGAAAAAAATGTGCCAGACGAATGATTAATCACTACCGCATTTTTTTGTAACAGGCTCTTTGTAAGGCACTCGGAGGCTATCTAGCTATGATAGAATCAGCAGATGAACTGACATTTCTGAAATCTGAATTAGGACATATTCATCCGCATGGTAAGCACGGAATATTACACACGTGAAAATAAATATTTGTCATAATCATATACCATTGAATGGTCTATGTTCAAGTGATTAATAAGACACGTGTTTCTTAAATATAGATTAGCTATCCCGTATGTTTGTATGTGCAGTAGCCTAGTATGGCACAATATGCTTCACCTTACCTGATTTTCTTCATAGATTATATTTCCAGAGCAAACTTGTATTTTCCCAATATAATAGTAGCATTTTCTAATAAATGTAAGTTTACATTGTAGATGCCGGAAGCAAACAATATTGGATTGATGGTAACGACCTTGAAGTAGAAAATGTCTGGAAGTATATAAGCACTGGACAGACTATTTCATTTACGGAATGGGCTCCCGGAGAACCTAACGCTGCCGAAAATGATAATTGCATGAACTTGTGGGGAAAGAGTGGATTTCGATACGCTGACAATGATTGTGAGGAACACTACAACTACATCTGCCAAATAAGGTATTACATTGATTGAGCAATTTTATAGTAGAGTAAGACTTTCTTACATGAGCACGCTTGATACAAGTTTCTTCTAATAATGAAGTGAATTGAAAACCCCCAATTTGGCTTATCCTTATAAATCTAAAATCTTAAAACAAATTTCCGATATAACTCTGACCTTGTGGGATTCGTTATAACCACGTTTTACTGTATTTGTCGCATTTAGATAACAAATTACACTTTCACATTTTTTATTCAAGAAATCAGATAGAACGGTAATGTTTCAATACATTATGGAATTCACCACGATATCACCTATACTCACATCGACAGGACCTTGAGTTATCCTCTAAGTCCTGAAACGAGAAAACATCCTTTCGTTATACAACACTTCGCATGTTAACACAAAACATTGTCTTTTGCTATTCTAACAAGAATGATATTGCACATCATGGCACGAAATAGTATTGCGTTAGCATGCAATAATGATGGAATCGTACGCAATAAGTATTGAATTTGTTTTTATTTTATTTTTTTTTCTAAATCGACCCTTTGATGATTTGTACTGCTATCATTTGTCAAGGCATAAAGCATATATCGAAACCTTGTGCTGTTCATTTTTCTGTCATATCGAACTAAGATATATATCGTGAATAGGGGGAGCAGGCATGTGGCTACATAGAAATGGAAAAAACATCAACCTTGGATATTGAAGCCATCACACTTATCACTGCTTAGTTACAACCGTCCTGGCTTTTCAAATTGCAAGTAAAGATTGAGGTTGGTGTCGAAGAATCTGTAGTGTCCTTGAATTAAAGTTCTACAGGGTAAATTTGATTGCCATAGTCAATTAAGGTTTAGCTGTATAAAGACAAAACATCGTTAATATCTCGTTAGGTGAAGTAGATGGATTTTGTAAGGTTTCTATTCTGACAAACTCTTCAATACGAGGTTATATGAAAACAAAAGTAAGTCGGCGAACAGAGGGGCACAGTTGGTTTCCATTGACATGTGTACCGAAACCGAAAAAAAAAAAATATATATATAAAAAAAAAATGAATAAATATATTGGTCCACTTATGAAATAGTATTAGACACGTGTATGGATAGTCAGACTACCAAATAATACCAGACATGAAGTAAGGTTATCCAATACATGGTTATTGGTCATCTGTACAGTAGGGTCAGACGTACATGTATTACACCATTATAGACTACGTTGACCTGACTTAGGCATTAGGTTACATGGCATTATCATGTTCTTTCATACTATCTAACGTTATTAGTGTTAAACCCGTTGACATGTTTAGATTACCATATAACGTGAAATATTGCATCTATAGGTATTCATGAACCTGAAATCATACCTGGAGGGGGAGTTGACTATCCTGGTCACGGTACCAGTATTATATTGTTACTGTTTTTTTTTTTGTATTTTTGATACTTATACGAGTATACCAGTACATACATAATTATGTACTTGTCTATCCATTGGCGAGAGCCCAGGATAGAGTTGACCACTGGAGTTGACCACCAGTCACTCCTGGGCACTCTGTCCTGGGTTCTCGCCAAGGATATGCCGGCACAGATGTATGTACTTGTATACGTTAATAAAAGTATCAACAATACACAAAACAGTTTATATATTATATATGTTAAGGCTAGTTTCGTCTTAAATAATAGTACACTGCTTCTTGATACCTATCGAGGATATCATATCTGATGAAAAAAGCACAATGTTTCGTCGAAAAGTGAACTGATGTAACAATTATATAATTTCTTTCTACCTTTACTGATTATGTTTGTGATTTCTGTCATTTCAGAGATCCAGAGTTGAGCGAGATCGTTGGTTAATGACTTTATTATGCATGCATAAACAACAATAATAAAGTCGATTTTGTAAAGTTTGGATGTTTTGGATGTTATTTATTTGTTACTTAAACTGGACATTTTGTTTCGGTGATAGATGTTGTAGAGAAAACAGGTATAAAAATCACCTGTCCTCCCTAGAAGATTTGTGAAAAATGCCATAGAACTAGACAATAGGGGGGTTTAACTAAGACGTTTGTACGGTTCAGGAGATGGAATTTAAAGCGAGATTTAGACCTCGCGCGGAAGAGAGTTCAAACAGGGGAAATCACTCTCCGATTTCTACATCAATAAGTATTAAACAGATTCATATCACATAAAGTACTGGTTTGATGTGCATATACCGGTAAAATTATCATCAGACAAATGACCAGTGAGGGCTATGTACACTGAGGCGTGAAGAGGTAGAAAACTATGATCAATTTGACTTGTCCTGGTTGTAGTATACTAGAATTTATTCTATAAACTGACTAAGTGTATCATGTTGTGCTACAGAAACATATTTGGTTTTATATAAAAACTTCTAAACTAAAGTTGTAATCCAATTGATAGACTTGATGTTGTCGAGGGTCATAGCAAGCTTTCTTTAAATGACAGGACGATCGATGTAATGTTCGAAAGCCAACGTGAGGTATTTTCCCGGCAACATTTCTCTATTGTAGCCCTCCTGTATTTTGACAACTAAATTAAAAAACAGACATAAAATTCCAATTGTGAGCACCAGAAGACTATTTTATCTATTCGTTTATTGCCCTCTGCTTCAATTTCTTATATTTTGAAGAACATTTTTTAGTATATCAACTTTTAAGAAGTACGCTGAGAAGTTTTTCACAAGAGGAATTCATTTTCAAAATATTTATATCCTTTATATGATGCATTTTCGTGTTCAAGGTAATCACCTGTTAACGTAAAGCTCGCAAAATACCTCGAATGTAGTATGCAAAATTGCCAATTATATTCAATATCAGTTATGTTCGAAATAAATTGGCCTGAACATCATGTGATGTCGTTTAAGGTGTATCACCAAGGTATCGCCACATTTCCTTACACACATTACACAGAATATTAGATCATAGAAGCTGATTAAATGACACAACGACTGAACATCCATTCGATTTGCCTGTTCAGTTTTAAGTGTATGCAACAACTATGATCATAACAGGATAGCTTCCATTGCTATTGGTTAACGGTAGCAGTAAACTGAAACGTATTTTCATATACATATTTGAAGGGTTCAAATATATACAGAACATATAGTCAATTCTGATATATTCAATAACTGTCTATAAATATCACGTCAATTGCAGACGAAAAATTGTTTAGTTTTGCGGATATTAGATTTCGGAATTGGTTTGCACGTATTTATTGAAACAACATTGACTTGACCATATGTTTGTTAAAAGAGGTTTACAACACAGCTAAAATATACATGAACAGAGATAATAGACTGTATTACGAATATTTACTAGGTATTGTCTTTAGTGAAATATCCTCAGCTAAACATCGTTAGACAAAGAATACATCCAAAAGAATATAGTTATTCAACAATGTATCTATGTACACTAGTTGTCTAAATGTTGTTATCCCCACCAATGCCTGTTGAGATTTGCCGAAATATTTTTTTTTAAAGGAATTACGGGCTGTTGATATTACATCGAACAAAAAGCATTTCGTTTCTTCACAGGAGCGAAATTAGTGGTTTATAAGATTTATTTTGTTAAGTGGTTGTTGTGTTAGGCTGCATATATGCTCATGCATATTAAATTACCATCTGTGAATACATTACCGTTTTCTTCTTTGCTTTATTAGGCGACTCCTCGATCGGACGTGAAAAGGTATTGGGTCACCTTCCGACATATTCGGATACCCACGGTTTTGTTTTGTTTTGTTTATTTTGTTTAACGTCCTATTAACAGCTAAGGTCATTGAACTTTTGCCGATTTATAGTGCTACTTCACTGAGGCACACTGCCGCAGACACCCAGCAGGACACCCCACCCGGTCACATTATACTGACAACGGGCGAACCAGTCGTCCCACACCTTATATGCTGAGCGCTAAGTAGGAGCAGTATCTACCATTTTTAAAGACTCTGGTATGTCTCGGCCAGGGGACAGAACCCAAAGCTTTCCTCACAGGGGCGAACGCTCAACTTAAGGCCAAAAGTGAGGCATTGTCAAGGGAGACATTAGGAAGAAGAAAGTTGTTCAGAAAGAAAAGAAAAGATAAGATAATAAATTTAGTCGCCTCCTACGATCATGCAATGGGGGAAGCAGGTACAATTCTTACGCCCTACCTGCAGGGCACACGGCTGATTGCATTACATTATGCTGTGGTGAAGCATACTAGACTATACCGATGATGCCTTTCCGACCACACCATTAACGGCTCACTTGTCGGATGGCTCCAAGAACACACTACGGCTTTCTCCTCCATTCATTGCCTAATAATCAACCCGTTTTACCTCTAACTTCAGTATATATTTCTTCTTCATATCTGTCTTATATGTAATAAAGTCTTCAATGTCAAATTTTTGAAACGTCTGATATCATTTTCCTGTTTCCTATAACCTGTAGATGTTATGAAAACTTTCTTTTGGTGGTTAGTATGTATGTTAACAGAAAATACATATCTACAGAATTGATATTGTTGTGTTCAGGTGGGGTTTTTTGCTATTTTAACAAAAAATATCGGCGTAAGTGGCAGAAGGTTGTATAGCGTTTCGAGTACGTTAGAGGATCCAGAGGTATGTTTTCAACCCTGGAAAATATGAACGATTGTTGCCCTCTGATGCATTTTCGTGTAATTAGACAAACCAATTCAAGCAACATGAAATCATTTGCTGAATGTCTTAATTTCAAACTTAGCTTACATTATTTCTTTAGGCATATGGTGTTTTTTTATAATGTCCATCTGTAATTGTCTATAGTATTTCGGTGCATCGTGAAAGTTGAAAAAAACTACAAAAAATTTTTTTTTTGAAAGAGTTTAAGTTCTACGTCATTGTTGCTCCTCTAAATGATCAACGACGATCTCATTTTTGGGATATCACGATTTCGTTGCGTGTCGCTATAACACATTATTACGGAGCCCCTTGACTAACATGTCATACACTTATTTCATTTCAATATTTCGAAATGTTATTTCGTTTTATCGAAATAATAATTCATTTATCGATATAACAAACATTTCGATAAGTTCTACGAAATAAACTTCGATAAAAACGAAATGAAATTTCGATATAACGAAATATCATTTCGATAAAAGAGTGTCGCATGTCAGTCGATGTGCTCCGTACAATAGACATTCAGATATAAATTTACATTTCTATTTATCTCTGGGCTTAACATTAACTTTCAGTTATTAAGCTTGATTTTAGACTGTGATATAACTATTTAATTAGTTGTTAAACGAGTATATAATTCCAGCACATTAACAAATAAACAAAACCGTTTGATAGTTTTGCTGTAGCCACTGTCATATGTACAGGTCTGTGTTGAGATGTTCAATCCTCGATAAAAGGTATTTTCCCAACCCGTGTAACGACGTACAATTTGAAGTTTAAGGTATCTGTTCAACGTTTGAAATTACGCACTAAATGTTCATAGTTCATATCATTGAAATAAGACAGTGAAATGAATTGTAAATCTTATCTACTTGGAATTCGAACTATCATTCTTATCACTAAATCTAAGGACAGTCTTTGGTGCCCTGCATATTTCCTAAACTAGTGTGATGGATAAGCTACATATCTTAGTTTTTGCAGTTACATTGATAATTCCTTATTCAGGTAAGTATATTGATATAGTGTTATTGGTAATATAACATGGCATTATACACAGGTAAATTCAGTGTCCGTATGTTTTACTATTATACATTGGACATGTATAAAAATGTTGAAGACCTCATGTGTTTTCTTATTGTCTGATTTTGAGGACAATTACCGTTGCTGACGTTGTATGTTAAAGAACACATTCATACATGCATAATTACTCAGATAACTTCACATTTTAAGTGCCTGATTAGATATAATTAATGTTGATGGCGAGGATTATTTAGGTTCCAATGTATAGATCATATACAGCTCTAACTAGTGTTGTGCTTTTTCTGGGCCGATTGAATTTAAGATATTCATGAAATGACATGACGATATAATATTATCATGTAGAATGTAAAAACCCCATTCTTTTTACCACCATTTCACTGACATGATGATGTCCGGTCTGTACATTGTGGTCTAAGATATAGATAAGATAGTGAAACATGAAAGTGTTAATACTGTCGGTCCACCGTGGTGTGGTGTTTCCCATGTTCTAGATAACTAATGTAGTAGTTATATTCTTGCAGGCTGTTAAAAAAACAAATTTTATTTCGTTTTGCTGTTTTCGCATAACGCATTCAAATAAAGAATACTGCATTCGACGAGTCTCGAATTAATAGATCAAAACATGGATACATCAAGTCCTCGGTAGAAAAAAATGCCGTGTCCTTTGAATCCTCCTATAGATATATTGATGATGTGTCATATTTGAATAAAAATATTTGAATTTACCCCGTAGAATCAGGAACACTACATATACTTCAATATCAGCCGCATACCTTTACTAAGAAGGCAGTTTACAGAATCATCGAATTAATGTTTTTCAAATCAATCTAAGGATTTTAATACCACTAGTCAGCCATGTTATGTATACTTTTTATAATTTGTAAGTTGCCATGTTTTCCAACATCTATTTTTCACATTTCTTGAAACAACATGTCTATTTACAGGCGCCGCTCAGTGTAGAGCTGGATGGTATGGTTTCCTGGACTCGTGTTACTATCTTTCTCATGGACTCGCAACATGGGTTGAGGCCAACGTAAGTTTAAATTTGCTTCAAGCTTACCTTCTGTTTTCCTAGAAACTCAAAACTACAGACATAGTAATTTTACCGGTATATGAACAAACGTGTTGGTTAAATATTTACATACATAATAATAACGTATGGAAAGGCAATTCTTATATTGGTTGCAGGATGTCTGCAAGATGCTCGGAGGGTTCTTGGCTAGGATAGAATCAGCCGACGAATTAACCTATCTGAAATCTGAATTAGGACATATACATCGACATGGTAAGCACATACTAAGATAACTTATAATACATGTCAGTATTTCTAATATCTGAATACCATATGATTTATAACATTGATACTGCAAAATATCGGTAACACTTTCGTAAGCCTTTGTTGGCAATTCAATTGCAAATAATATGCTGTGGAGCTATTCTGCTTTAGATGCTGATCAGCAGCTTTATTGGATTGCTGGGAACGACTTTGAGGTAGATAACGTATGGAGGTGGATGAACAATGGAGAGAAAGTCTCTTTTCTGGATTGGGCTCCTGGAGAACCTAACGCTGCCGAAGACGCCAACTGTTTGGACTTGTGGGGAGCACATGAATTCCGTTACGCCGACAATAATTGCGAAGAACACCACAACTATGTGTGCCAAATAAAGTAAGCTTCTAAGTTGTGAGGAAGCTCACTTTTTTTAATTGAAAATAATTCATGTTAAAACTCTTAAATCTTATTTCCAGTCAAAATGCGTTATTCGAAAGTAGATTGCAATAGATATTTACTACAGTAACATTATTATCGTAGCGAACTATAGGATATCAATTTGTTTTACTGAAGATATTTTATGTGAGCTTAATGGCAAAGTGGGCAATCTGTGTTTTCCTTCAAATAAATGGTGCATGCATTATATTATTTAGAGTGCTTCAAATGATAGATGTATGCTAATGTAACGCATTACATATATATTAAGATTTACGGGTGTTTATTTTGTATCTATTAATTGCAGGGATACTGAAGGGAACCAACTAATTGGTTAACGTATGGAAATAAAAAAGTAATTCATGTAAATGATAACTGGTACCGATGTCATTTTCAACTAATAAATTTCATTGTGAAATAAAGTGTTGGAAATACCTCATCTTCAACTATATTTTACAGTTTATTCAATATTCCTCAAAAGTTAACATCGTACATATTATAGTTATATGATAAGGATGGAGATATTGACATTGCAACAAGCAATCGAACGATCCAGAACTTTCTTACCTTTTTTAAGGAAGAGATCGCAAAGGTGATTCACGCAGAAGTTGAAAAATCATTGTTTTTCGGAGCATTTAAAACCTTCGTCAGACTGTGAAGGATGTAACCAGATTTAATGTTAGAACAGGAATTATTCACAAGAATACTTCAAATACTGTGATCAGGGGGTAATAAGAGATATATCGCTTCGAAGGAAACAACCGTTACCCCGGTGAATAGAGAGGACTCGATCTGGGAGAGAGGTATTTCACTGAACGGTAAGAAGTGTCTGAAATATGAACTCTAGAGTATGACCTGTAACAAATTTATTTTCAATTCTCGATGAATGTCTATAGCCAGTGATCGCCCGTTATTTTTCTTACCGCAGATGGATTATATTTCTGATTACTAAATTCAATGGAAACACTACAATGTAGACACGTTGCGTTGGGGTGCGTTAGAAACTGTCGTGATTTCTAACGCATGTCACCGCTTAATCGATAGTGATGTAAACATTACTTCAAGTCTTTAGAAATATACATATGTTGATGAAATATACTTTTATCATTTACTATGTTACTTATTCTGACAAATATATCTAGCAACACTGTCTTTTTAATAATTCAAGGTTAGAGAGGTGTTTTTTTTGTTTTTTTTTTGTTTATTTTTATCTCTTGTTTTTTTTTAAATTTATTTTTATTAAAATTTAAAAAGGAGGTCATGAAGGTCAGCGGGTCCACAAAAGTAGTACCGATGAAAAGGAACGCATTTGTCGAGTACATAAGCTGTACCATAATTAGTATTCGGCGCATGCGTATTCATATAAAGAAAAGAGAAATCCTTTGTTTACGCCATTTTGATCATAATCAGTTTTTTCATCAATTTAGTGCCTGTTGTCAATTGTATTAACCAACCCACATGCCAACCCATTCAATATATATAAGTAAAGTGTTGTGTTTAAATGATTTAATTTGTGTTTTAGTTATGGCGGATTTTTACATCTCTACTTAGGCGAAATGTAATGTAACTTACTTGTGGGGACAAAACTTTACTTAGAATTTATGCTTTGTTATGTAATTGGTTTAACTGTTCTAGAATTATCATTAAAATGTTACTTATGGTGGCCATTTCAATGTCTATATGTATTTTGTTATTTTTAAGTTTGAGGAATAGAATTAGTATTTAACCTAGCTATCTGCGAACACCGACGATGCAGACGGCGACGACGACGGAGGAATAGCAAAGCTTCCTCTGACATCGTTTCGAATGTATGCATGGTATTGTAGATCGACTACACTGTAGGGGAACGAGTTATCTTTCTCCAGATAAATGTCCGAAAGTGACAGTGCCTACATCAATTGGTTCAGACGAAATGCATACTGAAACGATACTGCACATTCCACCAATCACGTGTGCATGGCGGACACTGTGTGATTAAATGTGATAAGATATGGTTATTAAATGGAAATAAAGAAAGCCATGATGTTTTCTATAACTCATGATTTAAATGTTAAAGTTTTGGTTCCTAATTTTTCTCATTTTGCTTGCATTTGCCTCACGCACATAATCCTATAACCCGAAACGGAGATTACTATGTTCATAACATAACGATCCATCACGACTATAACAAAAATATATTTTGTAAATTGAAGGTTAAATCATACGAGTAACGCACGTGCCTTCCACTAAGTCACCCAGGATCCGATTCCTCGACTTAACGTTCAAATGTATGAAAGTCACCTGTCGGTTTTCTCCGGTTTCCTCCCACAGGGAGACCTCACTTTCCGCCAGGGTTTAGAAAATTGAAAGTAGTTTGGTTCTTGAATTTTGTTATTAGCAATCTGTGTTTCCCTTTGTGTTAACATGTATTCAACGACTATATTTTCAATTTTGCTTTGACTGATTGAGAAAGGTAAAATAAAACCCTAGCTTTTCTGCAACTCGGATTAAAATAATAATAATTTGGATGCCCTGCCGCCTCTTGATATTACTCTTTAATTTATAAAAAAATATAATCCTCTTAAATTTGTATCTGCTGTTTTTAGTTTCGTCTCATTAAATACAAAACGTATTTTTCACAATCGTTGAAATATAAAAAAAAATTGTTTTGAACAGCTGAAATATCCCGGTAATAGCAATATCTCTATCCAATTACTTCCTGGCCGTCCACGGTGGCACTGAAATGGAAATGACAATAAATAACTAAAGGAATACATCAATAAATAAATAAATGATGAAATATAAACAGCAAACAACAGGATAAATCAATTGTGTACATATAAAGGTATTTCCACCATATAGCTGTTACTCTTAATTATGTGAAATTATGGTAGCATTGTACAGTAAAAATGCCCAGTTCTGAAAAAATCAGGTACAAGTTTTAGATATGTAAATATAGCCAGAGACCGATATATTACATATACCAAAGTACATATATTTGTAATCTATACAATAATTATAATTTTAATACAGCAGTGAAGGATGAGGATTTTTTCCCCACATTTTTCACATCTATGAAAACGATGGTAACCATTTTAGAAACATTAAAAACTGCAAAATATCATGATATTTGACGAAGAATGACACAATTCCCTTCACAATTATCTAAAATCAATTTAAAATATATCTCCCAAATACAGAATTAATTTTGTTCTGCTCGTGATTAAGTATTTCTGCTATCTAACCTTGTCTGCTACATACTTTCTTCGCTGTAGGCAAAACTTAATTTCTGGTTTAAAGAGAACTCCCCGAACTTAATTATTTACTGTATGTTATAACTAGTGACCCATCCCTTCATTCGCTCAAATGATGTGAAATTGATATCAAATTTAAGTTTGAAGTTTTTTCTATCGAATGAATGCTGTTATTATATAGGTATAATGGCATATAAGAGCACACGGGTACTCGAAAGACAGTAACTCTGACATTTACTGTGCACTGGGGAACCCCCACCTAGGGAATCCCCGCCTTTTTACACCTCGAATCCTTCATCATTCTATTAGCAATAGGAGTGTACATTTTTTTGCTTTTCAAATCTTAAGACCCTACCCTTTATTCTCGTATATAGAAAGTACCCATTTCATATGTTATTTATTCCGGAAAACAGCTACAAACCTAAGAAATACATTTTCCTCGGGGACTTGGTTGAGGTAAAACACCAGCTGATTGGCTGATTTAGTTGTGTGAGTCATAAACAAACTTTTAGAAAATCCGGAAATTGATAATCCGGAACCAATTTCTTTTAAACAAATGTGAAGCCTGTATATACTATTTGATAATGAATATACTAATTATGATAAAGATTGTTTTCCCATTGTTATGCATATCATAATACAGGAGTAATTTGCTTAATAAAAAAATCTCCCATGACCAGCCTCTCCTACTGTAGTCTGCTACCTATATTTAACTATTCGGAGTAGCATATACATACGATTTTGACTTATCAGGTAATCCAAGCAATTTGTTTTCAGTACAATAGACTGGAACTGTCTTATTGTAGTTATCTAGGCAAACCAATAATATCAGGGCACTAATTCATCAACTGTTCAAATAATCATAAATGCATTCAATATTCATCCATATTAACGCTTGTACTCTGTTACGGGATTAATTATAACATACTGATCATACTAAGACTTAGGGGACCATCCATATTATTAGGCAGAAATAACATACCTCGTTTCGCAAATGAAGTTCCAGACATGTCGACATGCTTCATCAGCCCATTGATATCCAAAGTCTCTCCAAAGAGCTAGGCAGTTTGCATGCGTTGCCTCGTTTGGGTCATGACCTCCCCAGTTGGTATAGGTGATTGTGTTACCACTTGCTGCCCAACGCCATACATTTTCTACCTCAAAGTCTGTGCCATCTAACCAGTATCCCACTAAAGTACAGAGGTTTGGTTGTTCATTATTTCAATACATTATCTCTATCTTAAATGTACAGCTATACGGATGGGAGGGATAAAGTAAATATTTAACTTATTAATATCTTAAAAAAAATTATGGACTTAACGAAACATTGACCAAAAATCGTTTTGATATATTTGTTTTTATTGATGCGAATTAAAACTTGTGAAACCTAGATAAAGAACATATACTTATATTAATAAAGGTTTCGTTTTCTGTTCATGGTGATGAAAGAAAAAAATGTGAGCAATGAAAAACTATTACTTATCATGTCTTCTTTGTTTTTATTACGTAGTAATTCAACCATTTATTCGCTATTTTTCACCAAAACGAACGTGCAATTACCTTTTAAAAATGGTAATCTTTAATATGCAAGCTATCAAAACACCTTTCCTGTGTATCAAAGTGAAATAAAATAACTAAGGCAATGATTTTTTTATTGCTGTGAAGTTAAATCTCACATCATTATCAATTTCGTTGTGAATGTATGTGTTTAACTTTGTGTACGTTAACATGAGTGGCAAAGGTCAAAGGTCGGATCAATTTGAAAGTGGTTACACCATGATGGACAATACATTTAGTATTCACAGAGAAAACAGGCAGTAAATGTCGGCAAATATCTATGGTTGTTGCTTATATATATATTTACATAATGAATATTACCAGCATTCAAACGATGTGCTTCTGCCTTCAAGAAGTTATTCTCAGCAGCTGACTCCACAGTGGCCAAACGACTGTGCAGATCGACACAAATTATCTGAAATATGATGTAACTTAGATATTGACAAAGTAAAATAATTATAGAAACAAAAAGTTTAAAAAAATATTTTTAAAAATCTGTGTTATTTATGTATCATAACAGTAGCATACTAGGCGAATTTAACGTTTGTATGACAATGACACAATGGCAATTAAATGCCTCTCCAAACGTTTTAAATATGGTCAGGATGACAGTGGTAATCAATAGTCGATGATGTGTCTGCCATTTGCTGTTTTAATCGGATATCATCACGTGACTATGACGTGATCCCCATCCTTGCCCATTTTGTACAACAATATAGTTTTTGTTCTTTCCTTGCACTCTCAGTAAAGTCATACTTAGGGCTATTCGCCCGCGGTGGGTACCTGCCATCTTTGTTATGACATATAAACCAACCCAACGTTAATGGACATTTTTTTAGTTGAGTAAGTTTTATACGTTTTGAGGATTTTTACCAATAATAAGTGCAAATCTCTTTCTTTTATAAAATTCTTTATAAAAGAAGAAGCATACTGTCTTTCGTGATTTCAATAGCAATTCAAATTACTTACCGATGCCTCAGCCCAGGTCTCCGCGTCTTTTGACAAAAAGTAGCAGGAGTTTTCAAATTGTATCCATCCGTTTCTGCACCCTAATGATAAGGACAAACGTTGTGACATAGGAAGGGGCAATCACCCTCAGAATTTCAGTTCATAATGAATTCATTTAAAGGGGGATTATGTGGTTTTCTTTGCTTTCATTGTTTATCATGATAAATACATGCAGTTTATATATTTAAACTTACGTTCTCCATAATAAATATACATTTGTGTGTACTTCTTCCATTACTGTCTAACTCATATTTAATTGAGGTTTGAGAAAATCAGTGTTGCACATGATCTTTCTTAACCTAAATATTAAACTAATTGGTAACAACAGTTAGTTATATGATTTTCTATCAATCGGAAGTGATCCGGCACTTCCTGCCATAATTTTAAATCGACATGTGTTGTAGTTAGCTATTAATTCTGAAAGGCCGGACAGATCTAACAGCGACAATATCATTTGTCGTTGTTTTTTACTGTTATCATGATGTTCAAACGGCACAGGGAAGTGAAACCTATACAGAAAGGAATACATTTTATTATGCATGTAAATTTAGCCTGATTTCATATATGAATATTTTCTGATTTTCCCCCCATACATTTGTCTTAGTTGACGTATTCCATTCACCGGAAAAATAGACAGAAATATAATGTTATGATATAGATTTAGAATACGTGGCATTTTACCCTAATTGTTGATGGTTGATATCTCGTCCCAAATGGATGCCTCGATAATTATGCACCATTTATTCAGATGAATATTTCGTCACTTACCTTGTATTCTTACTGCTTGAACTATTAAACAAATCCAAAGTACAGTAATTTTTTGTAACTGTTTCATGATTGGAAATCCTTCTCTTTTAGCTGTAAGCGTACTTATGATTGTGTTATATTGTATGCGACTATCTAGTTTGGAACTGCAAAGAAAACGGCGGACAAAACGTGATATGATGTCGTTGACCTCGTCCAACTTCGATAAGATAACGGTAATAAAAGGTTACAAAAGTGAGGTCTGCCTAACGACTGCTTTACATTTAAAGACCACGCATCGGTACATTGTTTGTTCCCTTAGCTATTCAACCCAAATTATTCGATGATGCATTTGTCTAAATAACCAAATACGTAACTAAATTACTAAACTGAGAACGAAGATTGTCACAAAACAGTAAAACCTAAAATAATTTATTAAACGAAATAGGATAGTTTGAACCATACAATAAGCACAAAAATATCTAAACAGAAAGTATACCGCAGATTATATTGATTTGAAAGCATTTTGTAAATGGCTTTTATGTGTGTCGCCCCAGAAACTTGTAGAAGGGAACAACCAACCAATTGAAAACATATATTTTTGAAACAGCCCCTGTGTATAGAAAGTTGAGCCAAGGATAAAATGTCTGGCAGCCACTGATAGGTAACTATCAATAAGAAATGTTGATAGAAATTTCGTTAGTCCGATTGATTTTTTCCCAAAAGTTCAGGTAATAATAATTAACAGGTAAACATTTAAGATTTTTGAGACTTTTTACTGCGAAATTCACCAATTTTCTAAATGGCTATTCTGGAGAAAATTTGAGCTTAAGGACCCAACTTTTTTTTTTCAAGAATTTGAATAAAATACTCCAAAACGTTAACACTAAAGTCTATGGGAAAACATATATATTACATGACCGGTAATGACTAAACAAATCTTGAAACAATTAACCCAATATACCCCAATCATACTTTTCTTTTGATATTACTTTTTACATTTCCTTCTACGATTACGTAGTAAACAATTTCTTGGTCCTAGATACAATGGACAAGTCATTTTCGATATCCCCACGTATACATGAAGGATCGTTTATAAGTTAAACCTTGAACACATCGCTTTTCAGTGTACTACATTACGAGGTCTTGTGTGTATCATTGTTAATTTTCTGTCTCTAGTAGTGATGAGTTTTGGAACTGAAACGATACCCTGCTTAAAATGAGTTATAGAGGCAGTTAGGGAATAAGTTGGCTTTATATAAGGGTTAGGAAATTTTATTTGGATATAGCGTAAGGCAAAGTATTTTCTCAGTAATTAAGTTATTCGTCAAGGCATAGTGAAATTGTTCGAATTACAGGAAGCATAAGCAAATTAATCGGAGCGTAAGTTGGTAGAATACTTGATAGATACATGTAATTTGGTGACATATTTTGGATTTTGAATTGAGTCGTTACTTGGTTTTGTTTTTGTGGTTCTGATAGTAGTTCCCGTCCTGCTTCAACATAAATTGATTGCTTTGGTGTATATACTGGTAAACCGGTAACTATTCGAGCTGCAAATAGATGAACATTTTCGAGAACAGTCGTCCCAGACTACAAATGAAGTCGTATTAGTTTCATAGAAGCTGATTCAGCAATACAATCAATATAGCAAGACCTACTACTATCATTTGATTATTAATTATGATGTTGAGTAATTGTTAAAATTTTAGACAAAAATGTCAGATATATTTCGTCTTTTTGCAAAGAAATAAAGCAGTAGTTTTGTCGGCAATAACTTTCATTAACCATTTATGAGACATTTTTTTTCTAAAATTGTTATATTGTGATAAATAGATGCCTCAGTATTCCAAGTAGTCCTGGTTGACTAAGCTAAGGGAGGTATCAAGGTATCAAGTGTCAAGAACTTATTGATGCTAAGATAGATGGAAAAATTGAAGTCGTGAAATCAGCAGGAGTCGAGCAAAAGGAAATCCTGTTGTGCCATATCTTCACTTGTAGCTGCATGATATCGCTATCACTTTCATGGGAGGTAGGTTTGCTGTTGACGTCATATTCAGATGTTACTGTGTTAGAGAGAATCGCGGACATTTTTTTTTTTTGTCTTTGAACATGTTTAAGTATCTGTAGTTGTTGAGGGACCGGGGATCTGTGTGTCAAGTGATGTGTAAGGCCAGATTGCCGGGCAAGTTATTCATTCATTTTATTTAGTTCCGGAAGTACTTCCCGTTAAGAAGGTAAACGCGTGCCATCTGTCACGACATAGGGGTTGACAGAGAAATCTCTCATATCTAGATAAATCAGCAAACTGTGAGAGAAAGGTTTATGGTATTTAATTATGTTCTGATTTTCTATGGGTATCTTATACAAGACAGTCAAGGGGAACAACATAGAAGTATACCTCATGATTCTATAGAAAGTAAGCAACATGAGCAAAGATTTTATCTTATTATATTTATTTCATTCAATAGAACAAACAATACGATAAAATATAATTATGGAAATAAAAAATATATTTTAGGGATCATCCAAGAACTTCACTAGCATCAACAGCACTGCAATGAATTTAAATATCGTGTTAACACCACATTTCCAATCTTTCTCACATTTAGGCTCTCTGCCAACGTGGTCGAGTCACAGAAGGACGGACTCCTACATATTGCATATACTTAAGATATACTTCTTACAATTACTAGTGCAATTTAAAAGCGTTATTTGCTTGTGCGATATTCGCACGTGTGGCTTTTTTTTTTTTTTTTTTTTTAAATCCGTTGATATTGCTATAGTCTCAAAACAAAGCAAACATGATATTACTTTAACTGTGTAATATATTACTCTTCGATATCTCATAATGTTACATTTTTTTTTCTTGTTTTCGATCAAATATCTGTAAATGAAAATCCCGCTAAAAATATAGCGTGTCTTTTTAAATAAATGGCACGTTGATCAAGTTAGCATAAATGCTAAGAATTTTGTTTACCTCATTTCGCATATATAGTTATAATTTGTACTGCAGTGTTCGTCAGCCATATTGAATGACAGGCCCCCATACAGACACATGCAGTTAGACGCATGGCCGTTGTTTGGCTGGTTTGCTGCCCAATTAAGGTAAGTAATTTTGTCACCAGTAGATGTCCAACGCCATATGTCCTCAACTTCTATATCAGTACCATCAAGCCAATACGCAGCAGACGACCCGCCTAAAATTCAATTCAAGGCATATTGTGTGTACAGGAGTGATATACTAGCACGACGCCCTGAAGGTGTGATACAGATGGATTTATTTCAAATTAACCGTGAACTGATTTTGTTTTCATTTCGTAACTTTTCGGATGGACACGAACTAAGGATAAAAAATGTATATTAACACACTATAAATGTTTCCACATCAAAATATTTGTTTCTTCTCTACAAATGTTTTAAACTGATTTGCTGATTGAATGCAATCTGTATCCGTGTGCGACGAAATTGAAAGTAAAATAATGAGCGGAGGAGTAACAATTGATTTATTGTTTTCTTTGAAACATAAACCGAACAAAATCATTTGTTTTTATTAACAATTGCCTTTCCTATCTAAGCATTATTGCTGTGTATGCAGTTATGATCCAAGTGATTTTATATATATTTAATTGAAAAGTACTACAATGTATGTTTTGCTATTCCTAAATAAACAAGAAATTAGGAGAAAAGTCGATGATATGGACATACGTATACGCAATGTACATGTATACAAACACATATTTTTCATATGTTTAAAGATTTGATCTTTCATAATTATGCGGTTACAATAATAATTATACTGAATGTATTGGATGTCAATATCAATAATCATATCATTACATTATGTTACCCTTAAATATAGCAAAAATATTACCGCCATGCAAATGGTTCAGTTCCGACTTCAGAAATGCATTTTCTTCTGCAGACTCCACAATTGCAAGATGACTATGAAAAGCATTGCATACAGCCTAAAATAGAACAGCATTGCTCAGGAAATTTTAAATTGAATCATTAAGTTATAAAGTAGAATGTCGTTTGTGAGATTACAATCCGTTATATACCGAGTCATTTTGCTTATTCAATATATTGACTTCATATAAAAAAATTAGTAATGATAAGTAAATCATCTGCATGATTCGACAATGAGTATATTCAAAGTTGTATTGATGGCAGGAAGCACACTTTGTTTTAATATTTAAAGCGTAAGGGAGGTGGAATGCCTTGAGAGTAAGATATATCAGCAATGTAGTACAGTAAAACTTCAATGTTTCGAAGTTCAAGGGACTAACAGAAAAACTTCGAAACAGCGGGACTTCGAATTTTTCATGTTTGACAATAGATTTATGTTTTCTTAATAATGACCATATCTGTTAACGTTAATGTCCTCGGTGCCTTCGTGTCGATCGTCGCCTGTCAGGCTCACATCGAAAAGTTTAATTAATTTATACCTCAAGCACAATGAAATAAAAATACTTTTCATTAATTATACCTAAGAATTTTATTAATTAAACAAACTATGTATCGGTTACAAAACACTTATATATCGCGTTTAACAGATAAAGCAAAAGAAGTACAATGCACACTTACGTAAGTCGTTAGGCTTTTCTGCTAAAGACACGTGCGTTTAAGTTATATACCAACGCAGAGCCATTTACTGATTTCATATTCGTTTAAATTTCGTACGAGATCAAAGTTCTTTAACCAAATGTTGGGTTTTTTAAAAACATTTTTACATTAAGTATACAAAATGTATTTACCGCTGAGTCACCCCATGGTGCCCTGTCTCTCGAAAACAGGTAGCAGTTGTCGTGGAATCTTAGCCATCCATCCCGGCATTGTGCTGTTTATTTATACAAACTTATTCACATGAGAAACATTGAAATATTGCACAAATAAAATTGAATCCATCGTTAAGACTATCTCTACAATATAGTACGTGGTATTGGAAACAAAAACTAGACTAACATTCAAATACATCGAATAAGATCAATATGAAATGACATATCTTAGCTTATAATACTTAATGGAATGAGATGATAAGCAAACCTTACAAACTAGACTTACATTCGCCTGAGACTAATATTCGCCTGTATAACAACATTCGCCTGAGACTAATATTCGTTTGTATAACAACATTCGCATGAGACTAATATTCGCCTGTATAACAACATTCGCCTGAGACTAATATTTGCCTGTATAACAACATTCGCATGAGACTAATATTTGCCTTAGACTAACAGTCGCCTTCGACTAATATTCGCCTTAGACTATCGTTCGCCTTTATACTAACGTTGGCCTGAAGACTAACATTTCTTAAAAGAATACAACATGTCGCTTCTAGTCCAAGTAGGTATATAGAGTGAAATAAAGACTTTTTCGAAGAATAGAATAAAATATAAAGAATATACCTTCCCCCTGTGTAAAACACACTACCAAGCAAAGTAAAAGCAAACTGGTCTTCATCATTCTTAGTGTTGTTTATCCGTGATAGACATACAAAAATATCATCCGCTAGAAATATATGTAGCAAAGATAAGGATGCGATAAGATAATATATATATAGTTACGTTGTACGTCATTACCCAAGGTAAGACGTTCACCGTTCGAAAGGATATGAGAAATTACAGATGTATCCCCTTGCTCCTATAAACAGCAGTTGTGAACAATAGATTTCTATTAAGGAGAAATTGTTTGACTATAATCTAATGCTAACCCTGTGTGTGGGCGTATTATCTATATAAGATAATCAAACCGATTCGAATCCATGTGACCTATATTGAATCGCTTTATTGTATACATTCATCACCAATTGTTTTGATTTTTGTAATTCCTTATGCAATTGCAATACCTTACATTACTAATACACAAATGACAAGACTGTGTTATGATACTAATGAGAACACTGAAAATATAATAACTAACCCTACTCGAACCTGGGGTATCCGAGCACTAAAGGGATGCTTAAGCAATGGAACTATGGAAAAAATATCAAATTATCCAGGAATGATAATCTACCTTTAACATTGTTTTGTACACAACATTACAACACCTATCACAACAAAATCTTATCATGGTTTCTCTAAGACAGACTTTGGGTTATCGGACAATGGTCCCGCGGACAATCCTACTACATATGTGCATTGTATCAGTATACCTTGTAAGCAGAACTGACGTCATCTTGTTCAGTATGAAAGCGATAGTTATTTTATTTGTTTTCGTTTGGACTGGCCTTTGTACAGGTAGGTCAATGAAACTATCTTCTCACTATTTATATTTTAAACTATTCTTGTATGTGTTTGATTGATTATTTTAATTTGAGAGCTGACTTACCAGCAGCATGTCATATGCCAGGTCAAAAGGCTGTACTGAAATTGTATTCGATTCAATTTGTATTATGATTCGAATTGGTTTCTGAAGATAGTTTAGTTTTAGGGTTAGGTTATCAATTTTATTCCGTAAGCAGTTTAAATGTGCCATAATTACTAAAATTGTCTAAAGAAGATTACATTTTGAAGTTTAAAGAAAACGTTTATCGGCTATAGCACTGCACAGCGTTCTTTGATCGA
Source organism: Pecten maximus (assembly GCF_902652985.1). Taxonomy (NCBI): domain Eukaryota; kingdom Metazoa; phylum Mollusca; class Bivalvia; order Pectinida; family Pectinidae; genus Pecten; species Pecten maximus. The sequence goes on along the minus strand of NC_047016.1, from coordinate 28,488,145 downwards.
GTTATCTACCCTTAACAAGGTTGCTGATTCCATACACAAATAATTCATCTTTACTTAAATTGTTGGGAAGCGTCAACTGTACACGCTTCTGTATTTCAGCCACAGGTCCGTGTAGAGACGGCTGGTTACCATTTGAAGAAGACTGCTACTATTTTTCTCATAATCTTCTGTCATGGCCACAGGCTGCAGTAAGTAATTTCATACCAATGACATACATGTCATAGTTGGGTTGGCAGAAAACTGTAAGAAAGTGAATTATCTAATTAAGTATCCTGGTGTGATTAATTTGTTTGTGTAATGTTTTATATCAAGTGAATTAATGATATTTGAATGGGATTTTATCAAATTTCCTTCATTTTCACTGCATTGTATTTCAGTTGGTCGATGCATTCTCGATTACACTAAATTATTAAATGTATATAGGATGTGTATAAATTGTAATCACCAAAATTATACTTTATTTTCATATACACCGGTTGTGTACCAGTAGTTTATTTTGTATACACCGGGTGACCTTACAGGTCAACCTCGTTTCCAGGTGGTTAATTATACATTGTATTTACGTTATGTTACTGTGATTTTTGTGAAGAACTCCGTGCATTGATTTGTGCTAATTGTGAGGATAGCAGACATTCATATAATAAAAAGGCAAACATTTTAGTGATATAAGCTTGTTTATAAACACCAAGTACATTAAATTTAGATATGAAATAAAAGAGGATTTATCGAATAATTAAGGAATGCATTCTTCATTCTGCTATGGGTCAAACGTTGTTTTTTGTTTTCAACAAAGAAGGAAAGTTTGGAAAAACAAAGAAATCAGAATAAACATACATGTATTTCCAAAAAAGTAAAATTATTCTAATGAATTCAAAATACTGGATGAGCTTGAAGGGACATTAATTTCGCAAACATAGTTTGAGCCAGTGCGACTATTCAATTTTAATTTAGTCAGAACGTGCTGTTTTAAGGCAAATATCAGAAATAAAAATACTCCATCAGCTATGCTATGTATAAGAAACTTATACAATATACCGAGTAAAAAAACGGGATAATGCTTTATTTCATATATTATTAAATCATTTCTTAAATGTTTTACACATTTATCCTAGGAAACATGCGAGGCACTTCACAGTACACTGGCCACGGTTTTGTCAGCCGAAGAACATACATTTCTTAAGACTACTCTTATGAAAATACATCCCAGTGGTAAGATTGAAAAATGAAACGGGCACAGTATAAAAGCAAGCATTGGCAAATTTGTAATATGAAATAAAAATATATTGATATTTAAGAAAATAAGATAAACAAATAAAGATATTTTGAAAATATTAACTTATGATATTTAAATCGGACATTCAGATGCAGCAAAAGTAATATATTGGATTGACGGCACAGACCTAGAAGTGGAACATGTTTGGCGATGGGCGTCTTCAGGGGAACTCCTCTCCTATCAGGAGTGGGCCACGGGGGAGCCTACTAACACTGGGAGTGAAAACTGTCTTCTTTTGTGGGGTGTACAGGGCTTCAAGATGGGCGACAACCCGTGTGGGGCAAGTTGGAACTACGTTTGCAAATCAAGGTAATATTTGACAAAAAAAAAACATGTTCTCGTATAATTTTCATGGATGTGCAGCAATGATTGCGACAAACGATAATTATATAACAAATCACAATTACTTCAGAACAAAAAATAGGCACCGTTTAGTTGTTTTCGTTAACGGTTTTAAGAAAACACAGATTTCAATATTTTTATTGGAATAATTTCTATTTACTGAAATTGAGCTTGTGCTTTTGTTTTCTCATTACAGCTTAGAAACTGGTGAAAATATAATTGGTTGAGTTTTATGAATAAACCATCAGAGTAGAATGATATGACTTTTAGTTATCAATATGCTAAAAAAGGAATATGTCTGACGAAAACTACTGCTGACTCATTACATGAGGTAAGAGAAGATGTGTACTTTCATTATAAGATCAATTGATTTTCGTCCATGTCTTTTAAATGACTAGCACTAGGAATATAAGAGATCCTTTTCCTTTAAGTATATCTCAAGGGAACGAGAAAACAAGTGGCGCAACAGAGAAACGGAAACGAGACCATCAATCTAACTCAAAATTGGTAAAACTTGCAAAAGCACAAGGAGAATAAGGTGTCCCATAAGGGGAAGTGTATTCTACTTGATAAACGACAGCCGTCATAAATCAAGATCGAATCCTGGTCACATTGTCAAAAATTAGAACTACGAAGGCTGATTAATATGTTGTGAGCCTCATATTGAAGGATTTGAATTTTGCCGGACATATTGTATTATTTTTCAACATGATCCCCTTCAGTATCTATGCACTTTTGCCAGTGGTGTTTAATGGCCCTAATGCCACTTTATAGAACTTCTTTTCTTGGCTGTTCAAGAATTCATCCACTGCATGTATGACGTCATCATCAGACAGAAAATAGGTGCCTGAAATAGCTGTTTTCAGTTTTGGAAATAGATGAAAGTCTGATCGAGCAAGATCAGGTGAATAAGGCGGCTGTTCAATCAATTTGGAGCCACAATCGTGAATTGCCGCCAATGCAATGACTTGTGAACATGAGCAATATTCTGAAAGAATAACACACCTTTAGTGAGCTTTCCGCGGCGCCTAAGTTTAATATTTCCTGTAATTGCCTCAAGAGTGAAGCATGGTATGTGCCATTGACTGTTTGTCCCTTTTGGAGATGATCTATCAGCAGAATACCATTTGCATCCCAGAAAACCGAGGTAATTCTCAAAGCTCTGTCGGCTGCGCTTAAGTTCCGCCACCCACCTTTTCAATGTAGCATAGGAAGGGACATATTTCCCTAGTGTTGCTACCATATGATTATAGATATCCTTACGTGTTAAACCCTTTTATGCAAATATTGGATCGCTGCTCTTTCACCGATTTTGTCATTTTGAAAAAGCCGCTTGTTTTGTTTACTTTGGAATGCTACATCGTCAATATCAACTAACTAGATGAGACCAGTCCTTGGGCACTCGGTCCTATATAGTCAAATAATAATAAGACATAAAAAGAACATCCTTGAGTACCTCCTTCAAAATGAGGCTCACAACATATCAATCATTCCTCGTAGGATGTTGACAGCAAAAGCACGACGCATATCAACAAACCACGAATACGTTTGACTTCATATCGCACAAAGAATAAGACTTTTTCCAACTAAGATCATACTTTTGACAATAAAACGACCCCATCGCTTTTCATTAACATTCCTCTCTAAAAACTTCGCGTTGTTTATTTTGCCGTCAGTAACTGTAATCTTTCATGGATATCGTAATAATAAGAGCACGTTCTTCAATACTTAATCAACTAGGAAATGTAAAGAATGTAGGTAGGGGAAGCAGATGAATCTGATCTAAATTGTGTGAAATGAGACAATGTTCATTCCGTGTACGTGCTCGATACCATATATTTCACTTGCATGTCAGCATGTTTTCGAGGTCTGCTGACAAATTAACACGATCACCAAGACATAAAAGGTAAATTTGTCTGTTTGTACACTTAATGCATTGTTTTGTGTCACTTGCATATAATCCTGAACAAACTGGATACTATTGCAATATATATCACGGAGCGTAATCGCTACTAGCTTAAATAAGTAAAATATGTCGGTGGTGTTGTTATGATTATATTGACCATTTCATGTATCTAAAAACACGATTTAACGTTGAAGTTAAATGTTACTATTCAGCTGCGTGTCTTTGGAAAAGCCCTTTGAGGTTGCTGAATCGTACGCTTTGCTGAAGGCCTTAAAGTCCCGAATGAGGTTTACCGTATATACTGCATAGCATGCATCACATGTAGAAAAAGCGTATATTTAGATCGGACACGTGGAATATTGGAGTCAAATGGACAATATTGTAAAACGTCAATATTTTTCTTATATGAACAAGGTCTACAACCACACAGATTTTTAATTAGTCGAAACATCGTATTAACTGACTAAGTTGAATTGTGTGTGTTAACAGCACTAGGAATATCACTTTGGATCCCTTTTCCTTGATAAACAGAAATGTTCATATCATCTTATTTGGATCAAACGTATTATGACTGAACTAACTCAACTACTACTATCCGTCTAAAAATAAACTAAATGATACCCTTTGGCCGGAATCTGCCTTGACGACAATTTTTGATATAATGTATGAGTGTTATGAAATAATGGAGGACATTATATACATCGTATATACTAGATTGCTGACATCAGCTTCCGATTAGTTGGTCGACGATCAGAGTTCTTATATGAAACATACTTGTTTTCTAGATTACTTAGGAAAGGGTTGGAATAAATTACTGTTTTATAGGGTATGCGGTGGCTGTTATTCTCATTTACAAATTAATAATGCAAAACTGCAAAACTACCATAACAACAACAACAACAACAACAACAACAACAACAAAAATAAATAAATAAAAATCATTTCGAGCATTAAACCTTGCGGCCTCTGCCTGTGATTTAAGGTTAACTGTCAAAACATGTTAGTTTATTGAGTATTACAATGTCTAATCACATCGAAGGGTTATTACATGCATTATATATGTGTGGTGTAATGCAATCTTGACATTTAATCGTTGTAATTTTATCTGGAAAAGTTTCCATTGCAAATGTCAAATTGATTAATAGGACCAAACTCTTTAAAGAACAAAGTATATGAACTTAAACATATAAGCCTATCCACACAAAAAAACGGTACAATATACAATTCACAAACCCTTGAAATTTTTTTATGACGACTCGATTGTTGGCGAAACATTGATACATACAGATAAGCGAGTCTTGGGGTGACAGAGGTCGTTTCGTGCCTGATAGTAGACTCACTGGATAATCTAATTATGAAGCTCCTGTTTGGTTTTGTCTTGCTGAATAGCTTAGCCAGTTTTGTATGTGAGTAGTCTTTCCATATGCTACTATAAATGTTGCAACATCATTTAGTTAATTAAGTTTTTCATCGTTTTATGTTTTCGATTTTTATTAAAATACGTCTACTTTAGAATCATTAATAACTTTTGGCGATTTCAATTATCTTAAGCATGGTCTGTGTTTGATTTATTTATATATTCATAGTGGTTATGAAGCCTACGGAAGATATCATACATATCGCATTAGTCATTGATGTATATTTCCATTTATGATATGATTTATATTACAGTCGCAAACTGCAGAAATGGCTGGGTTACATTCGACGAGTGGTGTTACCTGTTCTCTCACAATCAGCTGACGTGGTCAGAGGCATCTGTAAGATATGTGAACACATTTTGTGGCTCAAAGTACAAAACGATTGTATGCAGAGTAGTAGTAGTAGTAGTAGTTGTGGTAATGGTAGTGATAGTGGTAGTGGTAGTGGTAATGGTAGTGGTAGTAGTAGTAGTGATGGTGGTAGTGATAGTGGTAGTGGTAGTGGTAATGGTAGTGGTAGTAGTAGTAGTAGTAGCAGTAGTTATGCTTTAATCTAGGGATCACTATGGCTTCAGATTTTAATATGGAGGAACTTACGAGGCCATCTTTTTCACTCCCGCCGCAAACCAACATTAACTAAGTAAAGGGAGATAATTTGTCTACATGAGTTATGTCCCTTTTCATTTCTAAGAGTGGTAATTTATTGATTTATTAGTGAATTATAGTTTTATTATTCACAAGTCGCATTTTGTAGTAAGATTGTTATACTGATGTTATGTTATTGTGTTCATCACTTATGAAGGAATCATTAAAATATACATTTTTGCAACAATGAATACTATATCCTTACTCAAGATTTATTCGTTTCGGTACAGGAAACCTGCCATGCGTTCCATGCCGAACTGGCTACTGTACTTTCTGCTGAGGAACAGAATTTTCTGTCAACGCATTTACTTGAATTACACAAAAACGGTAAATTAAACATAATATCAAATACCGTTATTTCTATGTAATACTGATTTATTTGTTAAAAATAAATGCACGTACTTATTTCAACAACTATCCTATAGTACAAAACATTTGAACTGATTTCTGTTGTCGTTGAAAAGTACGTACCGGTATCATTACACAATGTCCCATATCAACATTCACGTTTTAGATCCAAAGATATCATCGGTACATTATTGGCTGGACGGGTCAGACTTGGAGGTTGAACACGTATGGAAATGGATGACAACAGGCCAGAACCTAACCTTCACCGACTGGGCACCGCATGAACCTAACATGGGGGAAAACGAAAACTGTCTGATCCTTTGGGGAGCCAGTAAATTCCAGATGGGGGATAACGCATGTTCAAATAAACGGAACTATATATGCCAGCAAACGTATGAATATATTTTCAATATTGATTAGCGTATATCAGTTTAAATAATTATCAAATTCAAGATGTGAATATATTCAAAACATAAGTAGAAGGATTACTCGAACTCCTTGCTTTTCGTTTTTCCCGAGAATGTATGCCATAGAGATTAAAACGTTGAAATCACCCAAGTTTCTATTCTCAATCGCACACCAAACTGGTAAATAGTTTAAATGTCTATATGAGTAGATGAATTGACACATTTATATCTTTTCAGTGTCGAAACGGACTTCGAAAACGGATTAATTGGGTGACTCTGACAGTAATGTTGTGATGGTAATAAAGAATTCTGTCTCTTGGAAAGTGTTTCTTTATTATTTGTTTCTAGTTACGAGTATTTCATCGTCTTATGTTTTGTCAGGAGAATATAAGTCAGACACTCCGTTATTAGAAAAGAGGAATAAGACGAGATTAGTCGCGACGTGCGATCGTGCTATGGGGGAAAGAGGTACAATTCTTATCATCTACCCGCAGTATAGTCGAATACGTCTGTTTCCTCTGTGAAGCGAAAATGGGCTGAATGCTCCAGAAGCCAAACGAGGGAAGCTGGTGATAACATGAAGTTCCTTAGGATAAGACCTGTATAGGAACGCGTTAACAATAACATTTATTTGATTATCTCATTTTTGTAGGAAAGGGGCTGTTGTGTGGCTTATAGGGGTAACATTCTTCGCATTAGCTGTTGTTATATTTATGCCTACTACAGAAAATCAGCCTTCTCCAAAGCCAATTCAAAGCGACATTTCACTGCAAAATAATAACCGATAACTTACAAAGCAAACTACAAAAGACCAATATTTATGTGGCGGAATCGGTTTTCAATAAGTTCCACGTTAGGAGTTTTGCCCCTTTGTCCGGTCGTGTTGTTGTATTAGCTATGTAGGTGAAATAGTTTGTTACCTTTTGGTTCCATTTTTATCGTACCAGGTGTTATTTATGGCCATATAATCCCGGTATTTTGTTACAGTGCGCTTTTCGCCTGAACACGCCATATTGGACATGGATTAGTCCCAAACATCTAGCTACTCTTATTCATTGTACATATTTCATACATCATCTTTATCTGAATAATCTTTTTAAATTTACAATACTCTTATAGTGATCATTTCACGTCTATGCCATTGGCGAATCGAACCTGGATGTGGTGGCGGCAGAACATGACTGGGTGTCACCGGTTGAAACCATTCGACCTTATAATTAGAACACAACACAAGTCGAGGTGACAACCTCTCGTTGTATTGCTCACTGTCCTACTACAATTGTTAAGATTTAAATGGATACCATTGAAAAAGAAAACGGAGAATTGGACCAAGTGTTACAAGAAGGTTAAACGCTTTCTGCTTCATCGATGAAACCTGCCAGTAAAATCTAGTTAAAACCCGGGTAAACTCATATTCTAGAAGACGAGTTAAGTCATATTCTCAAAATAAGAGCTAGTGTGGTGACAATGGATCCACTAGGCGTATAAATAAGCATATATCCCTGGGCGATAGGCAGTCAGACGTGTTCAATGCTTGTTAGTTGTAAACTAGCAGCTATATGTCGACAACTGTTTTTGTATATTGGTCTGAGATAAAACACGTAAAGATAACAAGCACACATTACCGAGTAAGAACAATTGTAACGGTATGTCTGGAGTGGCCGTATTGCTCGTCGTATCCCAGTTGTATACAGGTACATTGCAATATACGTTGTGTGAACAACTTGTACAGTATAAACATGTGTACAGTATATTCCAGTACAAATACGGATATGTAAAAATTATTGATATATTTCGCATATAAGTGACCGATAGAATTAATGTACATATGACCATGGTCATTTTTGTAATGAAATCATGTGTGAGACAGCATGCATTACTGAAACATTTCAACTTGAAGAGAGAAACATAGTTTTAAAACATACCCACAACCATTCTCAGTTGACAAATTACAAAACAATAACATGTGTGTAGTTTCAGTCTCCTTACCACTATCGCGACTTCACAGGGAAGTTGTAGACATGGATGGATCAGCTTCCAGAATTCCTGCTACATGTTTTCACACACTGTCTTAACGCGGACTGAAGCTGAGGTGAGTTTATATCGGGATAACTGACGTAGAATATAATCTGTCAAAAAGTTCAATACACACTAAACATATCATTCTACCTCATTGATATTAGTGGAAGCTGATAAAAAAGTTGTGGTTAGATTTTGACAGAAGGCAAGGACATAACTGAGTCTGAATATTGAAGAAACAATTAAAAATACGAATGTTTCATTCATTTATTTTTAGATTTACTTATTTAGTTCACCATATTCGCCTTTTCAATTAAAGAATTAGTCAATATAAATGTTATCGACATTGATAAAAGTGCTATCATCACTAATCTCTCGTGAAAAGCCTCTGTATGTTAAGACAATCGGTTATCGTTATGAACGTGTTTCAACAGATTCCATGCTCATTTCCAGTTTTGTTAAATATGCCTGAATTGTATCTTTTACCTATTATAGGAAGTGTGCGAAATTACCCATGGTACTCTAGCAACTGTCCAGACAGAAGAAGAGCAAACGTTTCTCGAGACATACCTGAATGGACTTCATGCAACAGGTGTGATTGATGTCTTTTTCAGATTTATCTACATTCTGTGTTGTATTTGTCTAAATGTCATTAGTGAACCGAATTGTAGTTATGAGACTGTATACTGCAATTAACAGTGATTCAGTCGGTGCAGGAATACAGCATCAGGGGATATAGGTTTAAAACAACTTAATAATGGCTTTCAGTTACTTTCGGTATCAACATGCCAAGAGACCTTTCGACATTTGTTAGAATTTAGTCCGTCTCTAAAAAAAACTTCATAGGCTATGACGCTAAAAATGTATGGTAAGAAATATAGCTATCACAAACATATGACAAGTGGTGCAGTATTCCATATCCGAGTATTTGGTACTGTCGTCACAATCACAGGGGCTCGTTCCCGAATTCTGAGGAATGGAAGATGCGACAAGGCTAAAAGTCCAGCTTTTATAAAAGATCTTGAGAAAAAATTGGGGGTATCGACATGGTTTTCGTCTTTAGTGTTGCTGCTATTTCCTGATGTCAAGGGCCTTACTTACTCCAAACTACGAGACAAAACTCTTTGAAGATGAAATTGTCAGCTTAGTTAGTGACACTGATCTGACTTGTTAGACATGGAATCTGTATCGAGCGAAATATCTTTGAAATCGCAACGTAAATCCAGTCGATAGAAACATAAGCGTTTCCTAGGAAACAACCGAGTCTATCCGGTGCGATACCCGTTCAACCCCATACCTGCACACGTATGTGAAATCTTTTATATCAACACCATTTTCTTATGAGTACACTCCGGCTCACAGACATCAATATTGATACCCCCGCACTGACGATTTAAGGTGACGTGTGTTCATGTCGTTTATGATGACTCGGGGAACTGTGTTATTCCTCTTGAAAATTCGCTGTTCTTGGACTGTGCCTACTGACTTCATCTACGACTATATCTGTTTGCGTAGTTTCGAATCTGACTCTGGGGACTATACCGGTTTCAGATGGGCGGCTATTACTGTCACGTCAACAAACGCTTTATTTGTCAGCATAGGTAATAATATAATTAAGTAAACCATGTGAACTGGCACACTTATGATAAAGAAATAGACAACACAATGTAATATGTACAATAATATATTCTTGTAATTATTTAACATGTATATAAATGTTACTATCAATAAAAGATATACGTTGACGTTACATTCATCTTCTTTCTCAACTTTTTAAAGATTGAATTTACACTGAATTTTGCATCTGATATTATATTTTCAATACTGACTATCGTATACCTGTCTTTAATATTTGTAAATTCAAGAAATGAATGTAATTATTAGATAAGCATAAGGTTTATAACTTCGTTTGCCATACCTGAACTCCTTGAATTTCTTTCTTTATCGAAGCATGTCATAGAAATCAAAGTTTCGAAGTACTGCTTCCCTCCTCTAAAGACAATATTGAACGTACGATGTGACTCTATGCAGTGGTGCACATCAAACGTAAAAATCAAATTTCATATCTATATACATAATTGCATTTATACATTAAAATCTTTTCCGTGTCGAAACGGACTTCGAAAATGGCCTTATTGGATGACTCTGACAGTAGTGTTGAAATGATAATAAATAATCCTGTCATTTGAAAAGCGTTTCTGTACTTTCTTATGCATTTCATTAACTTATTTGTTTTTCAGAAAAGTCAGACTTTCCGATGAAAACCTAAGCTTTTTTTTCAAAAGACAGAAGTTGATTGGAAAGAGGAGTGAGATACTATCCCAAATTCAGTTACAATAATGCAATGGAAGCAGCAGGTACAATTCTAATTACCTACCCGCCGGGCAGTTGAAAACGTCTGAAGATATAAGCTCTAAAAGTACAACTAAGAACGCTGGTGATATTATGTAGTTCTTCACGTCAAGTCGTGTATAGGAACACGTTAGCGAGGGCATCGATCTATTTATCTTAGCTTTGTGCGGAAGTGTCGGGAGGTTTGTGGCTGATTATGGTTATATGCATCACGTTAGCTGTTGTTATTCCCCCGCCATGGAAGGGGGTCGGGGGGGGGGGGGGGGGGGGGGGAGGGGGCGTGTTAAGTGTTATCCATGTCAGTCACGTCCTGATGCCATTTGCTAAACTGGGGAATTGTTGATGCGATTCTCACCAAACAGTGTTTTCTGGTTTATTTTTGTCAAAACGACAAGATAAGTTATTGAAAACATATTCTAAAAATCAGAACTAGTGTGGTTACAACGGAACCACTAGACATATGCACAGGCATGATTCTCTGGATGATATGCACTCAGACGAGTTCAATGCACGTTGGTAGTAAACTTTAGCTATTTGACGACAATTCCTTGTATATTGGTCTATGTAGAGATAAAACACGCATAGATAACACGAACACATTACCGAGTAGAACCAACCGTGCCAATATGTCAGGAGTGACCGTATTGCTCGTCGTATCCCAGTTGTATACAGGTATTTACGTTGTGAGAAAAACTTATACAATATTAAAACGTGTTAATTTTAAGCTTAAATACTTATATATTTGGCATTTGAAAGATAGATAACGTTTCTGTACAGGTGACCATTAGCATATCAGTATTAGAATCATGTTCGAGACAGACTTATGCTAGCTCTCTAGGAGACCTTAAATGTAATATTCTATTTTTTCTAGTTAACTAATTTTTAACACTCAGATGTTGAACAACGATCTCAGTTGACTACGAGCCTCGTGTCTTTTGGAACTGGTCAGCTTATAAACACAGCCATAGCATGCCATGAGATTTGTCTTCCAAGGAAAAAGATACATCAATACCAGTCCAAATTAATACTATCTCAAACGATAAGAGAATGATTTTTGAAAATAATTGAAAAAATCTTTCTTCTGATTTTGTGATGTTATACTAATAGTTTATATTGATGAGTGCATTGTGTAAAAACTAATTTACAATACACTTTTTAGTAATTGTTGATGTGCAAATATATCTCTTGATAACATTTGTTACTATTTTTCAACTTGCAGAGAGATATACGCCTTATATACTCAGAAAGATTTCAGTTTACAAATAACTTAAGTATCACAATAACATGTTTGCAGTTCTAGGTTCCTTAACCACTATCGCAACCTCACAGGGAAGTTGCAGACATGGATGGATCAGTTTCCAGAATTCTTGCTACATGTTTTCACACACTGTCTTAACGTGGCCTGACGCTGAAGTGAGTTTATAATGGGCAGCTGACATAGTGTGTAACTCATCGTTACCTAATATACACTAAACCTTATGATATTATTTTACCACATGAATCAAAGTGGAAGTAACATGTTTGCAGTATTTTTCAAGGACATTGTGGAATCGAAGAAATGTGTCAGCTCTAAATTTGCATTAACAAATCCAATGTGCAGACATTTCACCGAAGAACCAAGAGCACTTCCAATCCTTTGAAATCAGCTTTAAATGTATCTTTGATCTTATGTAGGAAGCATGTGGAATTCTTCATAGTACCCTGGCAACCATCCAGACAGAAGAGGAGCAAACGTTTCTCAAGGCATACTTGAATGGAATACATGCAATCGGTAAGATTTCGTATATCTTTAGAGATAAACCTTCTTATCATGGATACTTTACAAGACATGCCATGTAGATAAGGACGAATTTACACGTTAGAAAGAGTAAATATATTATTAATATAGCTGTTTGCCATGTTTTGAATCAGAAATTTAGCAAAATGTTAATGCTCATTAAGATAAAACACTTAAGCATGTACATCTCTATGATGTCAAAAAATTCACATCTTAAAATTTTCTCATATACATATTTGGTAGAGGGAATTAAATTCATGACAGAAAATGTAAGTATATGTCCGTGTGATCGTTTTCGATCTATGACCACTCAAAGATACCAATTTGATATAATGTGTGATTTTAAGTGGATTCATGCTGATTTGACCTTGAAGAAGACAAATCCATTCCATGTCTTCTATATGTGTTTTCAGATATGTATGGATACTTGCAAAACTAACAAAATTATTTTTTTTTAATTATGGAAGTTGAATTTCTTTAAACAATTCATTTAACTTAAAATCGCAATTTAAGTTACCCCTAGGGCTTAGTTTTTATTGGCAAAATACTCATTTTTTCGCCAAATTTTGTATATTTAACGCTTAATATATAAAGTTCATGTTATATTTTTAATAAACGTTTAGCAGATCAAGAGAAAACTAATTAATCTTTCTTAAAAATATCAAAATAAGAGGTTATTTTGCTTCTTTTTTGTCCTATTATTATTTGGGTTGCATTTCATCATTTGTGGTCAGAATTAAAACGTCACACCAGAAATAAAAATAAAAATAATTTTTCGAATTATCGTTTACCATTTCTATTATATTGAACAATATAAAGTTGTATAGCAAAATGAATTTGCAACAATAAAAAATGGTCACACACTGATGATTTGAGTGACCAATCGAGAGTAAAAAATGAAATGGGCTTTTCATGAAGGGCAAAAAAACTGTTTTTTCTCCTTTTTTTTCATTTCTATGCACAACACAACAGATTTTTGACACATTTTTCAGATTCGTGTTTGCAAATAAAAGATTGTCCTATTTTCTTGATTCTCACAAGATCAACAACAGAAAAGTATAAAAAGTTGAAAAAGTGCAAACAGTCAGTATATTATATGTTCACTTTTATATTTTCACAAGTATGAGAAAGAAAAAAAACGAAATATGAAGCATGTGATGTACGCTGATTATAAATAGTATATTATGTTTGAGATACTCAAATATGGCCAACACCTAAAATTATTTTAAACAATAAAGCTTTTTTCGTCCGATTATTTAGCCCATGGTTACTGGATCGACGGTAATGACCTTGAAGTAGAAAGTGAGTGGCAATATTCGTCGATTGGAAAGCCTCTCAACTATACCGATTGGGGGCCGGGGGAGCCAAGCAATGGAGCTAATGAAGACTGTCTTCTCCTCTGGGGACCATACCGGTTTCAGATGGGCGACTATTACTGTTACATCCACAGACGCTTCATTTGCCAGCAAAAGTAACAATTTAATTAACTACTCCATAATAAATGGCAGAATTATGATAAAGAAACATACAAAAGATTGTAATATTTACAATAGTTTATTCATGTTATGCATTTAATTCGTGTAATCAATCAAAAATGTACGTTAACGTTACATTCATCTTATTTTTCTACTTTTTAATAATTGAATTTATACTGAATCTCGTATCTTATACAGTAATCCAATTTTATGCAATTGATTTACAGTAATTCGGCCGCTCCAACAACAAACCCAGGATGGATCATATTTGGATGATTGCTTGTTAGCTTTGTCAATGAATATGTCAAATAATAACATAAATACGGACGTTGATTTGTTTTGTTTTTTCAATCACATCGCGTGGTTGCAGGAAGCACAGAATGAACAGTTCAGCTATATGCCGAATGATGTTTATATGACACGAATTAGTTAATTTCCAGATTAAGAACTGACACGATATATACCTAGTGTCTTTTGTAAATTTGAAAATAAACTAACGAGTTCAACTATAATGCTGATGTTTATTACATAACATTTGTACTTACAAATGTACCAAGTTAAACTTCTCCTATTGTAGCCAATAAATTCAATGAGCCGAATCACTAAGTGACAAAATAAAGTTCGAATGAAGGAAAGTGTACAATCTATTTTCAATGAACGACTCTGTTTGTAAATTATGTCATTTTGCAAAATGAAATATTAGTATGACACTAATAGATTTGTGTGATTTATTAATAGAAAATTTTAATAACTCGGCGCAAATACTCAATACCACAAAATCGAACGTTCCGTCTGAATATAAGACTAATCACTGCACGATTCTCTAATCTGCCCGTTCCTGGACTTTGTAGTTATGCTGTTAGTGCTACTTGAATATTCATCATCAGATGTGCTTATTGAAACATCATGCCTTTCAACAAATAATCCTAATACTGAGCTTTAACAGTTTTCTGACACGAGACAAGTGTTCAAAATAGAATTATATATTCTTTTGTTTGGGATAAAAATTCGCAATAAAAGTACGTGGACTGATTAAATAGTGATTATTTGTTTTTTTCTATCGGCAAAACAATATACATGTCGAGTAACAGAGATCTAGTTACCACTGTACCACGGACAGAGAATTCACACTCAGGGTTCAGGCCTATGTTAGATGTTTCTCCGTCGTTTCATTCAAATGACTTCGATCAAGGACATTGACTAAGCAGTTTTATTTGTGATTTGTTTTTACTGTTAAATGTTCAGCTTACAAGTACCTTTGTGAAAATTGACGAATGATGGATTATTCAATTGGAATCTAGTAACTAGTTATCATGGACACCATGGATATTTTCAAAGCTGTTGATAATGCAAAAAGTAAGATTACCTAGCGACAATGAAGTGCTATAATAGACACCCCGGATCAATAGTAAGATATTTCTATCATTTAACACAAACCTATATCAGACAGCAGGACATACCCAAACATCAAATGATGTCTAGCAATAACTTTGAAAAGGACGCGTGTTGGTCCATTATTCAACTGATAAATGTAAACGCCTGATAGCTTCGTTTCGTATGGCCCTTTTATCGGGTTTCCCATTTGACAACGAAGGAAACTCCTCAAACTTCACGTAAAACGCAGGCAAAACACCCAAACCGTCCAGTGTGCTTCGTGCAAAGAGGGTTTTCTCGCAGAACATTTTAACGTCCTTCTCTTTAAGTTCTGTCCTATCGGAACTCACAAAGCAGACGCAGACTTCTTCTATCAACCTCCTGTCAGGGACTGGTACGGCACATACGTACTTGATGCATGACATCTGTTTGATTAAATCTTCCAACATAACAGGATATATCTTTCGTCCTCCTCTTGAAATTACATCTTTTTCTCTTCCCGTGATCACGAGACTCCCATTACAGCTTATTTTGCCTATGTCTCCTGTTCGGAACCATGACCCAGGCGCGAAGGCATTGGCTGTGAGCTGTTTACTTCCAAAGTATTCCTTCAAGATACAAGGTCCGCGCGCTTGTACCTTGCCAATTGCATCTAAACCTATAGGGTTTTCCTCCTCATCAACAATTCGTACCTCAACACCAGGGTAGGGCCGACCAACCTCTCCCGGCATCAAAGTTTCTCCCTTGACTAAAGGGCCATACATATTTAAACCAAGAAGTTCTGTGCATCCGTACACAACGACCAAATGGCGAGAAAAACTTTCCATTATCTTTGTACATAGACTGTCAATCATTTGTCCTCCAGTGACAACATGATTTAATCTATAACCATCTTCAGTACTACGTTGTGGAAGGTCAAGGAGGTCGCGGATCACGTAAGGAAACAACAGAGCATCTGTGCATCTTTCTTCTTTGATGACTCTCCAGAGAAAATCTGTGTTTTTGCCATTTATTGTTAGAAAAGCATCTATGAAAACCCTTGATCTGCGCATTAGAATATGGAAAACAGGTGTACCCCCGACCCAACTAAATGGTCTGTCATTGTAGTCAATACTTTCATAATCCACATCAGGGATCCATGAAAAGGGACAACAAGCAAGACTGTAATGTGTATGGACAACCATCTTTGATTTACCTGTGCTGCCAGATGTGGTAAAAATTACCGCCGAGTCTTCTGGAAACGTGTTTGGTAAATGTATTCCATTCAGGTTCATTGCATATATGTCCTTTAAAGTCACTGTATGGTGAAACCCCTCCAAATCTACAGCTCGAAGAAATAACACTTCGATCTTTCCTTCTTCTTTTGAATAATCGCTTAGGATATCGGAATGCTGGAGCAAGGCTTTTGTTGCCGGTAAAAGTTCATCATGTTCTCCCGAGTCAACAATGACAAATTTTATGTCAGCTGATTCGAAAATGTCATGTACATCTGAAGCATTTGTCTTTTCACTGTTGATGTTCAAGACAACGGCACCAGCGCTTAATATTCCGACATGACCAACAACCATCTCCAATGTATTTGGACCCATAAGGGCGATTCTATCACCTTTCTGTATCCCTGTCGATACTATATATCTGGCTAGTTGAGTTCCCTGGTTGTATAGTTCTGTGTTGGTAAGTTGTGTGCGGGATCCATCAGGTCTCCGAAGGATAAATATCTCTTGATCTGGATGACTCTGGGCGTTTTCTGCCACCACTCTCGGGAGTGTTGTATAGCTGAACGGTTTAGGCGGACAGGTATACGAGTAGCTCAGACGGGAATGGCTTGTCATATTGATTATCTGAATTGAAATCGAAATAAAACTCATGCGACTTAATTGAACTTTTCCTACTTTTCAAATATATTCATTTTCAAAGTCAGTTTGAAATGCGGTTCATATTCATTTTTACAGGAAAATGCAGTTTTTTTCCGACATCTGAGCTATAAAGTTTACAGATATGACTTATAACTTTCCATCAATGTCTGATAAGTATTTGAGCAAATTGGACAGCATGATGATTATGGCGGAGAAATGCATTTGTATCGGTTATTTGTTTATATCATAATCATACCATAACAGTTCCCTCTTCTCAACACCTACACCTTTTCCTTTCCCCTTCCCCACATATATGAATCAATCGATGAAATCTTTTTGCTAGAACAGTCGTTTTGCTTAAGTTTTAGTACGGAGACGTCTCTGAATCCGACTATTTACACTGTTTCTTGTATTGAATTCACAGTTTGAAACATGTATATGTAAATCTGACAGTAGTAACCTAATAAGCATTGCATACAATTGAAAGATAATAGCTAACTACTGAAACTATGTAAAAATGGGATTAAGAATGTAACAAGACTTATGATTAGTTACGAAGAATATATATAGTTAAACATGCTCAGGTTCTTGAAATATAATTGCATAGTTGATATTTTAATACTGCTCTATAAAGCAATTACCGTTAGCTCAATGTTGTTATTGTGACATTCATTCTTATCATTCCGGTAAACTTTTCCGTGCTCGAGCAGCGAAGGTGGCCTCTTAATATTAAAACTGCATATGAAGTTGGTTTTTGTTGCTAGATTATTGATGTAATTTATCTAAAAATTTGCAAGAAAGCAAAAGCTAAAATATTTCAAAGGGTGAAAAAAAACAACAAACAAAAACGAGAAAAATACTAGTGTGTAACTGAAATCGTTATTTCAACCTACAAAGGATAAAACGGAAGTAAACTGTGAAGGACCCTTTAAAGGAACACAAAAGACAAAACATGGAGTTAATGGAAGGGAAAGCATTATCTGTTCATTTACAAAAAAAAAAAAAAAGAAAAAAAAAAAAAAAAAAAACAACAACAATTATTTATTTTGAAGAGCTATTGCCGAATTGTTTCAAATGTAACCGAATGTAATAGTTCAGTAGAAATATTGGTTTAAAAGTTGTAAGCACAGTGAGACCTCTAATTAAGATATCGTTTTGAACGTTTCCAAACAACAAAAATGCATGTATATTAGCTTGTAGCTAGCCATTATAATGACGTTGTTATTGATTTTGTATGAATTAAAAACAATTAGCATTTCTAAGTAGAATTCCTTCACAAATTTTTAAATTTGAACAATTGCAAAACAGATTGGCAGATTAGACACTGTTGAAGCTAGACAGATGTTTGTAAATATAAATGACAACTCTATAGTTTCAAATAAACAAATCATTGTTGGTAGTAATTAGATTGGCGAGTTATATACATACACCAAAACAAGTTGCGACATTAATGTTCACTAAATTACATACCTAAATGGACAACGTCGCACTGGATCTTGACATAGAGAACATGCCACTTGGTAAATCTTTGTCCTCATTAAATGAAAACCCAGTTGCTATCTTGTAAATACATTCTTTACTGTACCATGGCGTTATTCGAGGGCATGCCTTGCATATAATTACACAAATAACGTCCTCAGTATACCTGATTAGAATGCTCGGTCAGTAGCTCACGTCATCAAAAGATGTTCATGTATTAACCTTGTTAGGACTATTTCAATAAAATAAAATCTAATACCTTCCAACATATTTAATACCTTGTTAAATATTTAAGATGTATTTTATTGCAATGTTCAAAATATTATTCCATTATGTCCAATGGTATTAGCATGCTTTCAGACAGTCCACCACCACGTATTTGTATCAAATTTTGACTTCAATGGTAAAGATATACCAAAGATGAAGAGTGTCAACTAATTGTTGACGATGTCAAGATAGGTACATGTTATAGTCACTAGTTACGCTCAACTGGAATATCCTGTACGCTGTTACGAATCATTTATTATAAGTTTCAAGAACTACATCCACGCTTTAATTCATGTAAGAAACGAAACGAAATTTTCTAATAAAACAGTGTATATAATCAAGAACCTGTCTATTTGTAGGCCCATCACAACAATGAGAGCCTTGGCGAAGAAAGCGTATATCATTGTGATTGTGGTTGTCATAACTATAAAGAGAAGAAGTTCTTTTGTTGATAAACATAGGACATTCCAACAAATAATGAGATAATGCTTCAAGTCCACCAGAGCAGGTTCGAGCTGGACTATTAGTAAGGTGGTCATGTTGTAAATCATAATTTAAACTACTTCTGTTACGTGATAACAGCCGTAAGATGAAAACCAGTAAATCACAAAACATTGTAATGATATGCCTACAAAACTAAGCAAACAGAGATAATTCACGATTCCAATTAAGTGGTGTACAAGATGGTGTATTAAATCTACACTCTTAATTACGTATCTTATAACAGCTGTCCTTGAGTATTCCTTTCCTATCCATTTCTCCAGAATTAAGATTTTTTAATCCAACAGGTCACACGCTCAGGCATTTATTAATCCATCAGAATTCAAATAGCTCTCCTCAACAATTGTAAAACAGTTCTGAATAACAATATGTCTGTCGTGGTATTCATACTTTGTCGTCAAATCTTTCAAGCACAATCTCCAACCATCTCTTTTTTGGAATAAACTTCTCGTAACCGAACCACAATATTATGACATGTTGTCTTCCAGAATGTTCTAAATAAGTATAGGCCTTTCTAAAGTTGTACGAGTATTTCCCTTGAGTAAACCACATAATCTTTTATTTCTATAATAGTTGTCTCCCTTTAATCACTAACTTTCCTGAAAGGGAAACTTTCTATAACAATCAAATCACATTTGAAATTCTGGATAAAGCATTAGCCAACATCGTACTCTTGCAAAGCCAAACTTCACCTGAGAATTATCTGATTTTTTATTTTCATTTTTCCAATGAATTTCAAAGGGTTGTGTTCTGTAAACACTATAACAGACATGATCGAGGTTATACAATTGAATCAAAATCAATGTTAAAAATTCTGTCTTGACGGTGGAATAATTTTGCTGGTGTTTGGCTTTTTCGAGAAATAAGTGCTCATTTGTTCACCATATTCTTGCATCAAAACATAACCGAATCCAGCATGGATGTTCTTTTCATGCTATCATAGAAGTATCCATCACGGCCTTCCAGATATGATATCCTGCTGTTCAGAAGACTTTAGCAAGTTGCTGGAGCATTTTACACAGGAAACGGCATGCTTTTATAACTGGTACAGGCCTTTTGAATGCCGACTTATCCTTTCAATAGATCAAATTTACTGACATACTTGGCCTTGTCAACTTTGTCAATATACGAATAAATCCTCGTTATGAGATAAAGTCTGTTTTACTGAAAGGCAATTATATAATATGCGATCTGTTTGCAGATTTCAAGTCACTGCATCAACAAAATCTAAATGGGTCGTACTTGGTTGATGAGTACGTGAAAGGTTAGCATGTCCATGTTAACATCAAATTAAGTGACTATATACATTCAGACGTAAATTTGTGTTTGACAGTATATCCAGCACCTACAATTCGGGACAAAATACCGTAAATGTACGTAGGAGAGCTGAAAATCTTCAAAATAGGCCAAATAATTCTAATAAATTATGTTATATATACAATTTTTGTTATCGATTTGCTGTCACGTGACAATGTACACACATAAATATGATATTATTCAAACACGCGTAAATGTTTACAAATTACATACAATGGAATCAAATCGTAAAATAAACAAGAAAATCATAACATAACAGAATATACATAAACAATCGAGGTCGCCAAATGAACAAAGATTTAGTAACCAATTTTAAAACCCAACTAACCAGTCTAGCCTTACTGTTAATTATCGAGAGCTATGTGTGATCTGAAGGCTGACAAATTCCGTTACTGTTGTTCGTTAAAGACACCATCGACATCGACATATTTCTGGGAATTAACGGCAAAATTGCTTCAACTTAGTTGATTTAATTGATCTAACAAACTCATCACACCATAAATAATTCGAACAGCGTTAAAATATGTCGCATTGTAATTGATTTTAATTTCATTTTAACTACCAGAAATGCGAAACAGAAACATAAAATATCATCATCATAAAGCTTTTATAATCTTGTACTTGCATTGCGACTGTCAAAACAATAAAGCGATTACTTTTAATCAGGTCAATCCAATGCCTCACTCCTGAATGCAATAAAGGTCAATACCAAAGGTGCTTAATGTGACTTGTTTACGAATAAAGGCAAAACTGGTACATGGCACAACATAAGATCGTGCTGCAGATAAGGCGTTGTACTTAACTTAAGGGCTGTGATGGACATTTTCGATGTTCTGCAAAGTGTTCCTCCTTGTTTCTTAAATAGCATTTACTTTTGGAGGAGTGAGCATTCCACTACGAACAGCTGAGCGGTTGATAGGGTTTACTGTAAGCGGTTGTTAAAGGCTTCAAAGGCATCAAGGAGAGAGAGTCACTACCGAAGAATAGACCAGAAAGCGTTGTTTATATTATAATGGGTGCATTTGTTCATGGATACTAAAACGAGGTTAATACCTTACAGATATATTCACATTACCCATCTGTGGTGCGGTAAATCACTTGAAATAAATAAAAACGCTTGTATTTCCATTCAATCTCGTTTATTTGACGGTACGACTCATTTCAAAATGAAATGAATTAAGGAATATATTCAAAATAGCCCCGTAGGCTTCCAATTCTTTAAACCTGCTAAACCAGAGAAAAACTAACATTGATGTAGAGCATTTGTGACAGAAATTATTTTGCATATGTTTTCATGTAACTTTAGTTCTTCTTTTACGATACAGGTCATATGTGACCATCATGTTTATATTTGTCCCGTACATTTGTAACAATGTATTGCTATTCTGGGAGTTTGTGATAACCCAACATCCTATCTTTAAATTGAGCAGGTTCATCAACCATATCTTAGACCAATGACTGGAGAGTATGTTAAATATCATCTATATCATCCAATACCTCAAAACATGAACATAGTATATTTATACTGTGTTGAAAGTTTCAAGGTTGTTGTCTTCTCATATATCTGTACGTACACATGGTTGCTTATTTCTACTTCATCAACGTTAAATCAACAAAACTTACAGGACAAGTGTCACTCACATACTTAGTAGAACATTTGCATGAAATGTCTTCTCTGTTTTGGAACTCCATAAACGAAATTATCTAAGCATGTCCCATTCTAGTGCTGAACTCTTTGTCGGGACAGTTATAAAACTTAATTATGCTCAACAAGGCATCACAACGTTATACATTAATACAAATTGCTTCTTTCATTTTTCCGGCTAACATGCAATATGCAAATCTCCATTATAGACTTGGCAATGATGTCATATATCTTTCATTTTTCCGGCTAACATGCAATATGAAAATCGCCATTATAGACTTAATAATGCTGTTTTATAACAGGTCAGCATTAAGGCCCTGCTATCTATCTATCCATATGATCATTGTAGTTGTCTCTGTTGTATGTCTTTTAGCACTGCACGGAAACGACGAAGTCCTGTAAAATGTATAGAACAGTTATAAGTTTTCATGTATTTGCATTTTCTTTGGTAAAAGTCATATAGTATGATCATCACTACAAATGACTGTACAAAAGACAGACACCAAAATAACGGCACATTTTACCACTATCTGATATTTGGATACACTAGAGTCAAAACTGCTTTGTCCTTGGACTCAGTCCTAAAGTATCGATAGCATGAAGCCGACAGTTCCAAACAAATATATATGCTTTTGATGGGGACATGAATAAAGTAATGACAGGGTTTTGCTGGAATAGTGTTCGGACTTAAAAACTTATTAATCACTGCAAGATCTTTCTGCATTTTTATCACCTAGCAGAATCATTATTCAATAGTTTGTGGTAATAGTTTGTCAAACTCTTGGAAACAAAATGTATGTGTCGTATTATGATAATTTAAACAAATCAACGACAGTTTATAATTTTTACGTGCATAATTTATAAGTATTCAGAACCAACACTACTCAAATGCATTATAAGTAACTGCTTATTAATCAATATATTTGAAACGCATTGTTTACCCTCTTGAACTTCCTGTTTCGGCAATGTATAAACCAGTCGAAACCAGCCTGGAACCTGACAGAGCATTTCTGTGCCGGGACAAATGTAAAGACCCGCTTCCATAAACTTGTTGAACAGCTTCCTCTCCTCCTGTTTAGTTTTCTCTTCCAAAAACTGATTAAATTAAAATGTTGAATGTATTAATATTGTGTAATCAATACATATTTATTATACGCTCATGTTTGTCTATACATAAAATAGCCATCTTGTTGATTTGTTTTATACCATATGAAGCAGATGACGCTTACTCCTAATGAAAACCTGGTCTGAGGTCCTTTGTACGTTTCAGTTTCAAGCAAAATCCACGTGAATGTAACCTTTGCTTATATATTGCCCTCTTTTAATCGATTTTGGGTTTGAAATATGGTTTCGTTGTTATGTCGGTAGTTTATGTTGTCATTATTGATGTGTGTAAAATAAATAAGGATTGCATATTCTGTCTCTTAATAAAGATCCAAATCCAGTGTAAAATACGTCAATAGTAATCGTGAAAACAATAAAAACAATTTCATGAACACCATTTGCACATCATTTTGATGTTAAGAGAATCAAATCGGATGCGACATGAAACCCTTCACATACAGAGAGGCCGAAATGCTCCTCATTTTCTATTGATAAACACGGAATAAAACATTTATGTACATACGTCACACCAAACTGCAGTTATATTTCTGTATACATATTGTAGTTATAACTTCATAATTAATGTATTAATTAACTGATTTATACATACGATCCATAATTATTCATTTGATGTACATAAATATTGAATACCTTTGACAAATTCATCCAAAAGAAAATAACATTTTGACCGCTGTAAGCTGTTGGAATATTGAATTCATCCAATACGTCTTTCACCAATTGATGTGTCTCTTTTGCTCTGGCATAATACGTAGGGAAATACGTGTTTTTAATCCAATCTGAAACAATATTATACAATTCATGCTATTTTTTTTTTCGACCAAGACGATTATTTATAGACCGAAGCTAACCAATAACGACTTTGGCCGGAGGATGACATTGTTGTCTGAGCTCCATATATTGCCATAACGATATACACAAAGAGTCAGTACTGTTTTGTTACATTTCGGTATCAAATCAAGAGCAAAGATAACTACAGGTATGATCCCATTCAAGTTATTCCTTAATATTCAATATCCAAATATTGCCTCTTTGATAAAACTTCATATTGCCCTCTCGCGCATCTTGAGGAAAATGTGTCCACTCTTCCCGATCAAAAGCGTATATACTTAATACATGTTTGTGTTCCTTACTTTAACAAACAAACCGCCAGTAATCGATCAAATGAAATATGTGCGTGTTAATCGTACCTGTATCAGAGATAATTCCATTGATAAGCATTTGTGTAGGTGCTGGTATAGCAGAGAACATCGCAATCTTTTGCAGGTGAGAAACGACACTCTCATCATGGGAATATACCACACCACATCGGAATCCAGAGAGACCAAAATCCTGAAAAACACGGGAATAACCAAAACCAACTTAACTAGTTGATATTATCAATGATGGATTGATAGTGATAATGGTGCCTCAAGCGTTTTGGGAAAGCGTTTTGTCAGTTAAACAATGAGATGAATATGCAAACGTAGTTTTTTTGAAATTCGATATTGTAAATGATGCAAATCGAATATGAAATTCATTGATTTTTTGCCACTTGCACCTCCTCATCTAGATTTTGGCATTTCTTTTCGGTTTGTTTCACGTTTAAGTTCGCCTCCAATAGTATCAATGACGACTCATATATGTACGGAACAGCTGTATGGTGCAGTTTTTATTTCATTTTGGCCATCCTGCATCTAAATTTCAATTAATTTTGAAAGGTGCTATTATCTTGTTTCTCTTTTGTACAATCTTATACACATCATGAACCAATTACATTACTGTAAATAGTTATATTTGTTATACTATTTAACACATTACCTTACTGAAGCCCCATATAAAATGGGTTTTATTTAGATCAGGGATGTTCATAGAGAGAACACTTGTAAAACATCCTTGTCCTTGTGTTGATAAAGCATATATCTCATTAAATATGACGTGAAGATTCTTCCTGTAAGTATACACAGTCGATAAAAAGATATTTCTGATAAACAATAGTGATCAGTAAAATAAAGGGAGAAATATACCTATTTGACTTACTAAAGATGCATGCAAAAACAAAACTATTATTAGTATGAGATATACAATTTCATTATCTATAATGATTAACATAAACGAAATGAGGATTGAATAACAACTTGATCATATTTACCGCTTGCAAAATTCCATCAACTGTGTAAGTTCGTGTGGTGAGTACACTTTGCCAGTAGGGTTATTGGGGTTGGTAAGGATAACTCCGCGGACTTTTAAACCCTGTAACATTCCAGACGGGGACATTTTAGCTAATCGTACAAGAATTATACACATTTAATCACAGAATGTGGGTTGGGCGTTCATTGACAAATTAAAATTAAATATAATGACCACTGGCTTTAATATCTAGAAAAAGATAAGTACAAGCAGGAAATATTGAAATGTTATGTCAGAAAAAAATGTGATTATCTATTTCCTCTTAAATAAGAGACATCATTTAAGAATGCTACAGTGTTATTATTATGGTTGATGCATTTCATCTAAAAAAGTCCAATTATCATACAATTTACAATGCTAACAATGCATTCCAACCTTTATTTTGGAACCAATAATGCTAAAGATTTATCTTTATTGAAACATTAATAAAAGTAATGAGCAATGTCATTTCAGCTCTTTTCTGATAATGTCAAGTTATTTTCATCTATCACTTCCTATCCATTATTTATCAACCATATCGTTCCATATGAAGAATGTTGTAAATGGTGAAAAAATGTCATTTTAATGAGGAATTTTCATTCTTTATATATTTTTCTAACTCACTATTGAGAAGGGGGGATCTTTGGCATTGTATTTACGCTTTCTATGACAATATCTTATATCATATATGTCATATTATATATTACGAGTAGTTATTGTCGTCTTACTTCTTGTTTTGCTCTTTGGAAATATGATTCCAACACATCTATGCGCAGTTCACAAGGGTCCTCAAGTGATTCTTCCTGAAATAAAATTAATTTCATTATCTAAAAAATGAATTAAAGGTTGACCTAGGTAATTAAAATAACAATGAGTAAAAAATGCATTCGTTAAAACCCCATCACATTGTGCCAGTATTGTTCACGGTGTATACGGATGATCACTGTTATAAAAACCTGCTAAAACCGTACCTCGCAACTGGCAACTATGAAATTAGGCCCGAATTCAGCAGTTGCAAAGATATTCTACGATATGTTTTGGCGTCAATAGGATTCTGTTACTGCTGATAACGGTACTACTATGAATATCACTACGGATCACTACGATAAGAAACGGTATCACTAGGTTATCGTGACGGTTTACCAGGAATATACTACGGTCACCCTATTAATATATTTTCTTTCTAATGTCTCCCTTGACACTACCTTACCTTTTGCCTTCAGCCCAGAGTTCAGCTCACCACTGTGAGAAAGGCTTTGGACTCCGTACAACAGCCGACACATAGTAGAGTCAATACAATGGAAGATGCTACTCCTGCACAATATTTAAGACGACTAGTTCGCGTGTTGTGGGTATACTGTGACCAGTGGGGTGACTTGCAAGGGTGTCTGGCAGTATGATTCAGTAAGGGAGCACAATAAAGTCACCACACACACACATCACAATTGGCACTCACTTACACCCTCAGACACACACTCACTCACCACACATAAATAACGCACATAGGGGAGACAGTCTTTAAATGACCATAGTTATTAATAAGATGTTATACAAAATCCCCGGTGGCGCCACGGTGGAATAACATTGATGTTTTAATAACACTGCAGCGCTGCCGTGAGACACAAGGGTTCTGGAGTACTGTAAATATTCCCAGATTGCCACGGAAACCAATTCCATGTCACATCTAGCCGGATATATACCTGATCATAACTTTGGCAATTTTCAACGACCGATACTAGTTCGGCAGCGAAACGGTATTACCAGGACGTCTCCAAAACATCGACTAAATGTACCGATGGTATGGCTTCGTTAATGTCAGTAGAGCACCGATATATTCCCGTTATCGTTCGGCTCACCGGTTGCCTCAATGCGTACTGCAGTGGATGTGATACTGCAGCTCTGTCAATATGCTACCGTTACCCGTTCGAATAAGTAGGTCAACGTTAGAATAATGGTATCACAATTGCAACGCCGGTACATCGGTATTGATATACGAGTATCATACGTACTATACGTCTAATCCGCCAATATTTAACATATCATTTTTCATCTTATGGTACATTACACTAGGACACACGGAAATATCTGCCAATTAAGTATCCTGAATTAGTATCTAGAACATATATTAAATATAAATTGTGATTTTTTTCTTTGACGATTTGTTTGCCATCGTTAAGGATCTGCTCTGGCAAAAAGTCAAAATTTTCTGATAAATAACTTTTTAAATGGTATACCTCATTTTAAAGGAGATAATACATAAACATAAAATATGAAATAAAATCATAAGTTTGTGTACTCGTTTTTGAGTTATAATGGATCAAAGATTAGAATTTGACATGATATTTGATTTTGTGTGAATTCTGATGTTTTGACTTTACACACAATAAATCAAAGCAATATTGTAAAAAGGTGTGTTATCAGATATGTATGAATGTTTTTAGAATGAACGAACCTAGTATATTCTTTTTAAGTTTAGAAGTTAGATTGACCAAGCCAATATTTCTAATCAGAATAACAATTTATGAAACCCCTACCCCTTAATTTTGAAGTATAGAATACCCAATTTTCACCATTTTTTCTAGATTTAACGCTAAATATAAAAAAAGTTCTGCTGACTAACTTTTTATGACATTTTGCAGATCAAATTAAGTAAAAGTAGCTCTTTATAAGGCATACATAAAATAATAATATTGAAAGTGCTTCAGTTACAATAAAATGTGAAAATAAACTGAAAAAAATTGCTATTTTCCCACTTTGTTGTGTATTATTTTCAATGTACTGAACATTGCAAAGTTTTAAAGCAAAATTGAATTCAAAATATTCAAAAATAACAACGCAATAATGGTTTAAGTGGAAACAGTGAATTCAAAAGATGTGAAATTTGAGTCTTGCACAAAATGCAAGAAAAATACATTTTCAAAATGACCGCAAAATAGGCTATTTTTTTTTTTAATTCTTCTTAAAACAAATCTATAAACATAAAAAGTTCTGTAATTTTGACACATTTTTCAGATGCAACCTTGTATACAACTAATTGCTAGTGTGGAACATTTTTGTTACATATAACAAATACTTTTATGCAAGATTCAAACGAGACTTCAACGTGACGACTGAAACCTAAGAAGAGCATATCATTAATTGTCTTTCGTTGCTTGTTAATCCAAGCGGGGTGTAACAAACCTTTTATGTGATAAACACAAACAGTAAAAGGTATACATATTACTGTGTTATTCCAAGCGTATAAGTGTATCTTTTCAGACTATAGAGAGTTAAGAACTGTGGAGAGTTAAAACCAATGAGACTTACATCAAAAATAGGAACCTCAAATATGTCTACTCCGCCAATGTCCAACATGTCATTTCTTGTCCTAGGGTAAACTGGAGTAGGACACAGGAATACATCTGCCAATCAAGTACCTTCAATTAGTATCTAATACATATATTTAATATACTACCAATTTATTTACTCTATCTAAAAGTAACTGATTAAATCGATTATATCCTTGGATTTCGCTTAGTTGTGTTTAAGCCCTTTGTGTGTTAGTCGGGGAACTAAAACATCCCTGCTCAAAAAAAAAAAAAAAAACACACACACACACACACACACACACACACACACACACACACACATGTATTCATCGAGGCAATCAGCCAGTCGTATTTAGAGGCGAATGTGAAGAATGTACACAAGATTTCGATGACAAAAGAACAGGTATGAAGAAAATTTTACTCTAAAGTTCAGAATGATGGTGGATATTTAGTAATATCCTCTTTATCCATTAGTAAAGCAAGAATACTAGTGTACAACTAACAGTGCTCATTTGTATCTTTTTACATTTTCATTTGTAATATTTAGGACATAATTAAACAGGAAAGTTAAACATCCTTTGAAATGATATGGGATGTGATCGAACATATCTCATGCTGTGCCTCATGCATATTGATATAGTTAACAGTTAATTAAATATATAATATAAATGATATGGACTATGGTGACCTACTTTTCAACACTAATAATGATAAAATAATAATGATAATGAAAAAAATGTCATGAGATTTGACTTGGCAAATAATTCATCATTGATGGTATTCTCGTTTCGTGTGCGAAGAAAGTTCTATTGTAACGTAACACAGACTAATGCTCCTAAGTCTATATTACATCTTAACATTTCATGAAATATTGACAGATATTTTATATGATGTAGAATAGGACTGTGTTATTCAGCGGTAGCGTCAAGATAACTAAAGGTTTAATGTTCAGATGTAACCTTTACCTCCAACATCTGCCAGAGTAAACGCGACGGCTGCTACACCATCCAAAAGTGTAATCTGCAAGAAGTGATATGTTAAAAATACCTTTTGGCAATATCAAACTAATATACTTGATAAAAATTAAAAACTCGACAACAAAATTGACTGAGATGGAGAGTAGCCACCGAAATATCTCGGTAAGCTTTGTCAAAGTGTTTTCTTATTACTGTTAAGCATATCAAAGTAAGATAAAACTAACCTTTTTCTCCTCGATCTTCAATTTGCTTTTGAAGTGTTCCTCTATAAACTTGCAAAATGTCTTCTTTGCACTTTGAAAAATAAACACATGCGAATAAATTCAGGGGCTAATATAAGTATAATTGGAATTAATTCGACAGGTAAAATAGAAAAATGACAATGACAATTATTCTTACTCCTTATGGGTTTCCTCATTTTGAATATCAATAGCGAACTTGTCAGTTCAACCTGTATAAGATTATACTTGTACGTGCAGGGTCACGAAAATCCTGACTAAAAGTATACTTATCCGTGATATGCGACCTGAGATGATTCTTAAATATAGTTGTCCAGTGTGTCTAATATATGCGTGTGTTAATACAAAAAATACATTACCATACAATTATCTCACATTAAGAAAACCTCGGTCAATATCGTTGACCTTGTGTCGCAAAAACTATGCATCGACTGAATTCAACATGCGATAAAAGTTTTGTTAATTCTTTATATTATAATGTGGTAACAAACATTTCCCATTTCTCAATTCCGTGTTTGTTTGTAATATACGCAATATTATCAAACATTTGTGTTTATTTTATACACAAGATTACGATTTTATCACAGGGCATCTTGTGGGATGCGTTTTCAAAGAGTAAACGTACCGTCCCAATCCATGATAAGGAAAGTAGAACAGCATATCGCTACTGACGAATTCAGGCGACTTTGATATGTCAGCAATCTGAAATCACATAAAAGATATAAAGCATATGTTCAATTTGCATCTAAATGTCGAATGTAATCAATAATCTGACACCAATTAGTCCATCCTCTCTCCGTTTATACATACTGTACAATCATTACTCTTATGTTAGTTATCATTGTTTTATTTAAGCATATTCAAT
This sequence comes from Pecten maximus, assembly GCF_902652985.1. Classification (NCBI taxonomy): domain Eukaryota; kingdom Metazoa; phylum Mollusca; class Bivalvia; order Pectinida; family Pectinidae; genus Pecten; species Pecten maximus. The sequence goes on along the minus strand of NC_047016.1, from coordinate 28,457,085 downwards.
CTCGTTTGTTTTGTCATTTACTAGGTTAGGCGTTCTCGCAACAGCTAAGCTCGGATGTAGACGGATGTCAAGGAAACACGATAAGACAAATGGAAACACAGAAAAGAGAGCATTTAGGGAACGAAAACGCCGCCGCCTTGGTATGGACACGCTTTTACTGATGAAGGTTACAAAGTGTCAGACATAGAAACATCACACATAAACTGATTTCTACGCTAAACATTGTTTGAACATAATTATACGCGCACCTGTCAGAACAGCGGTTTAATAGTATAGGGTACTTACCTTTGTTAACCATATATCTTCACATAACTTGTTTTCTGAAGTCCCTAGGTTGATGCATCCCTTCATATAAAATCATTCGATCAACACATTGTACTATACTTAATGCAGGCTCATTTGCATAATGTTTCTATTAACTATACGATGCCAACTCTTTCAGTTTATCAAGTTTCTCCAATGGATTCAGAGAGTGAAAATGATATACATTGTAATATACATTTTATCTCCATGGATATGTTTAAAATTGGAATTCAACATCAATCTTTTTCGATCATGAATTAATAAATTAATTGTTGTAGATCAGTTTTCGATGTTAAATGAAAATGTCACTTTTGATAAAAGGACGCTGGACTGATTTTGTAGCAACATAATAAAAGATTTACCGTTAAGCTAGAAAGTATACGTATAACTGTATCGCATCGCAAGCCATTCATCATGGTTGTCATATCCTTTTACCAACTAAGACAGATAAGCTCTAAATTGAAAATAAATTCATGTTACCTGCGGATTGGTAGCGTAATCATAACTATTTGCGGATACTTTTATGAAGCAGGTCTCAAGAAACTCGCCTTTGGCGGCTTTCTGCGCCCGATTGGAAAGCATTTCTGAACGTAAAATAATAAGAAATAGTATTTGTGTCATTTCTATGACCTAGTTTAATGTCCGGACAAACAAACTTGTTTTGGTAAGATATTTTACATTTCGTTGTCCTTTCTCCATCATCACTAAAGCGTATGTACCCTAAGGTGTGAAGTTGGGAGAATGTATCACATCAACTTGATACAATCTCGTATACTTCACGGACAGGTTTACACACATTGGACAGATTAAAGTCACCGAAACGTATCACGAATAAATTAAATACTTTTTGTAGTATACGAAGGTTTATTGACACATACTTACAAACCGAAGAACGTATTTCAAAACTAAATGTACATAACACGTTATTTGAATCAGTAACAGTAACATTTTGCTGATAATAGTCATATTATTGAAACTGAATTTGAGATAGACAAATCATGAAAATCTGAAAAGCATTACATTGTGTTTAAGAATGATATTCGTGTGTTTATAGAATCGGCGCGTCAAAACCAGTTACAATAGCTATCTTTGATAATTTAGTTACTTCAAATCAAAATTAGGCTGATGAAACACATTTTAAAAATCTTTAAAACGAAAGACAGCAGTTATCGACATAATCGAATAAGACTATCATATCATAAAATAAAAACCGATATATGGTCGATATTTTAAGCAGAAACAAAAATACAAAATGTGAAAAGTCTAGGAATAGATTTCGTTAAATAAACACAAGTGCAACAGTGTATATGATCACCAAAGGTTAATATCCTTGTTTCTGAAGAACTTGTAGGCATCATGGAAAACATGCATCTTCAGTCATAATAAATTCTTAAAACAAGTTTCGCACTTGCATTTATTTAAATACACCATCATCACACCGTTGTTTTAGATAGTGATACATCAATTGATAAAAAGATAATTAAGACAGAAGTACGTCGATATTACTCATTAAAACACGGAAAGAAATGTAGTGATGTGTATTACGATGAATAAAAAACAAAACCAGAAACAAAATTAAATGCAGAAAAGAAAAAATAACGTAAACGCTTCTATATAGATTAAAGATTACATATGGTTAAGATTTCGAACACATACCTGTTGAAAGATGATTACAAGATAAATGGCCAATACTTCACTAGATCAGTAGATACACACGTCCGTATACAGAATTGATCAAGTTTAAACTACGCTGGAGTGTGACCACGCACGGCCGCTAAAACAAGCCAATCAGAGGCCAACCACCGACAATCAAACCTGAAGTACAAGTCGCTGATCTTTGTAAGGGGTTATCTTTTTTACCGTCTTAACAACACTCATTCTGCACACGCTTGTAGGTAATGATATACATCATTAACTTGTTGAACAGTTCATTCATTCTACTTTTGTCCTTTCTCCCTAGCCAAAGAAGCATGTTCTGTTTTAGATATTTATGAAACAGGCGAAATCGGACCATTTACTGTAGTGATATGTTGGTGTGTAATCAATGTTATTATGCACTGTTGTTGTTGTTGTTTTTCCCAATAAACGAATATCGAAGGAGAGAGATCTGAGAGATTTATTTACCTTAAGATATTATAATCATTATGGATTTTGCATCATCAGCATAAAAATAATAATACTTACCAATCGTCAATCAGTACTGTGTATTTTAGAGAAACAATGAGAAATTTTAATCCATACAATCAGTGTTATTTCAGTACTTTTTAATCTAAGTGGTGTCTCCATATATGCAATTCTGATACGAAGAGAAGTAAATCAGCTATACTTCATCACATTAGATTAATGAAAGGAGAAACACATATATTGACAATATATCCTACCAAACTCAATTAAACTCTCGGTAAGCGGTTTGTTGTTGGTTTCATTGATAAATATATTTAGATTGATGAACCAATGTGAACACTTCGGCCACTTTCTTCCCCGATGTTTTCCTCTGACGCTCCCTAAATATATCGGCATGCATTTCAGAATTAAAATTGATTAATGATGATTACGGTGCTTACTCAGTGAACCCTTCAAGCAGATTATAATAAAAATATAATTTAATTGATCATATACATGTACCGTCTTTAGCTACATGATAGTTTGGTTTATTTTTGTTTAACGTCCTATCAACATTTAAGGTCATTTAAGGACGGCCTCCTGTGCGTGTGACATGCAAGCATTATATGTTTTTTTTTAACAATTGCAATTATATTACAGCATAAGTGATTCGATTGCATAATGTAATTTAGATATTAATTGATCAATTAATAAACAGACTTAAAAGTACTTCAATAAAGGTTAAAAGACCATAACTTTATTTGCTCAAATATTCCAAATTAAAGTACTAGATTATCATCATTGTACCAACGCATAATTTTATTGAAAAAAAAACATATTGCCTGTAATAAAGTCTTCACCGTGAGTCGAATTTAATTCGGTGTCCGCGAACAAAACGAGTCCGCGTACTTAGCGTAAATTCCCCCCTCGCGTAAATTTCAACGTTTACAGTAACTACTTCAGATTTAAGTACAATAATGAGCAGTCTGTGTTTGGCGTAACCTTTGCCTTGTATTTTGAACTACGGGTTGCACTTTTCGGATTTTTTTCCGTCAATATTAGTAGTCCGCTATCAACTTGTATCGGCCAAATATCTTTATCCTATTACATATATAAATATATCGAACAGATAGGGCCAAACGCTTGGAAACAATGGATTGTTAGAAAGACATAAATCGTTCTAAATCAGTATATCCATAATTATATTCTGAGCATGTTAAACTATAAATTGAAACGATAGGTAAATAGGTAACATGCAGGTAAATGGCAAAGTACATATGACAAAAACGTTTAATAAGATTTATGCATACAGCACACATAAGAACGCTTGAATGAGAATTTTGTATGTTTCATGTTATTCGCTAATAACTACTCCAGTATCTATTCCATCGATCGAAAATTATCATACGAAGACAGTCTAGTATCCTTGTAAACGACCTCATTTTGTGGTTGAGGTGTGATTGTCTCTGAGAACAAGTTATCGCTCTAATTTATGTTTACTGGATACCGATCCCTAAGTTGGAATCCATGGTATCCTAATGTAAGTCAGACAGTAACAGAAATCCTCTTAAACCGTTATCTGTATCCACTAAGGTGGACCTAGAAGCCACATCTGGTAAACCGCTAAGGGAACATCGATACATCCCAAACGTAAGATATTTTAGGGTAGCCTGAAGTAAATAGGTGAGTTGAAGCTCCCTAAATCGTCAGTTAATGCAAAAGTGGTAGATTACTGTATTAAGAAGCATTTTAAAGCCTTGATTCGTGTTTAAGGATGAGCTATCTGTAATAAAATGATGAGCCTGTTTGTAAACAACTATAAAAGTGGACCAAGACTTTTACAACGCAATATTTGGTAAACACAAGTGATCATTGCTAAGTCTTCTTCTTTAACTTTGATACAATGACTTGGTTGGTTCTCCTTTTAACTCTGGTAGCCCTGTAGGCAATAATTATAATGTCAAACACCGATATATGAAATAAACAAAACTACATATATGAAAAATTGTAATATTAGAATGCAATCAAATTTCATATAAATGACCTTGGATGGGGGTGATGACCTTGTTCAAGTTTTGTTTACTCCATCTTTGCTATAACATTACAAATGTCGGTGTATTTCTCTTATCTCATATTTTGAAGCTTAATGTTAACATTGCTATGTAATTGATATTCAATGTTGAAAAAACAAATAACATTAACAACATATTGGTCTCCATCATTATTCTTGTGAGTTTCTAACAACAAACATAGCTGCTGTCTCTTGGCTCAGTTAAAATGGAGAAAAAAAAATTAAATGTCTTTTTCAAGATTGTGGCATTATACATTTCGAACCATCAACACTTTATCTAGACTGTCTCAGGATCATTTCAGGTAAGTAACAGCTGAATCTCACCGGTATAAATGGTTTTTGGGTACAGAAAAACGTCTATATATATATACGAACCTCCATGAACATAAGAAGTAAATATGGTTAACCGTTCTTGCTATGCCACCTAGATATATATTTTATCTTCACAACTTTATTCGTTGATCCTTTTCGGAAGTATGTCTTCGATTTTGCCATAGCTATGCTACTGTGAATGTTCCACTATATCATCACGTTTATATATTATAAACATGTGTATTTATTATACGTATCAAGGGTAGGGACATTTTATTTGACTGACTCTATTGTATCTGCGATACCCTATCGAGCTCTGCACTCAGATCGTCTTACCAGTTAAACCTAACAGTGCAAATCAAAACGCATTCATACTAGATTAAAAACAAATCTCAATCCAGTTTTCAAAATGCTTCTGAAATTTTTACTTTCCTTCTGATATCTTAATCTTCTGATCACAGTATGTTAGGAAGTGCAGACATTTTAGTTGATGCATTCCTGGTATTGAGATTCAACCTGACAGACAGGACGTCATTGTATCAATGTTAGAAGAAGGCGACATATCTCTTGACATTTTGAAAGTTCTACTTACCGCATATATTGATATTGTAGGGATAATGATAAAAAATTATGTAATGAGAGTAAAAACAAGAAATAACATGACACGTGATTGGGGAAAATTCACTCAATACAAATCAGGCAAACTCCAGACCTACATTGATATTCATGTGTAATCATACGCATGGGTCAGTACAAGTATTCCGTTTTGTTTACTTTTGCAAATATTTCCATCAGAATTGAAGACTGTCTTCTCCTCTGGGGACCATACCGGTTTCAGATGGGCGATTATTACTGTTACATCCACAGACGCTTTATTTGTCAGCAAATGTAACAATATAATTAACTACTCCATGTTAAATGGCACTCTTATGATAAAGAAGCAGATAACAGAATGTAATATTTACAAAAATATATCCATGTAATGTATTGAATACGTGTACAAATGTCATAATCAATCAAATATGTACGTTTACGTTACATTCATCTTATTTCTCTACTTTTAAATAATTGAATTTATATTGAATCTCGTACCTTATACAGTCATCCAATGATATTCAATTAATTAACAGTAATCCGGCCGCTCCAACAACAAACCCAGGATGGATCATATTCGGATGATTGCTTATTAACCTTGTCAATAAATATGTCAAATAATAACAAATCATGTCGTTGATGTGTTATTTGTTGTTGTTTTTTTTCAATTACATCGCGTGATTACAGGACGCACAGAATGAAAAATTCAGTTGTATGCCGAATGGTGTTTATATGACTCGAGTTAGTTAATTTTCAATTTAAGAACAGACACGATCTATACCGAGTGTCTTTTGTAAATTTTAAAATTAGCTCACGATGTTTATGTTTATATCATAACCTTTGTACTCACAAATGTACCGAGTTAAACTTCTCCTATTGTAGCCACTAAATTCAATGAGCCGAATCACTAAGTAACAAAATATAGTTCGAATGAAGGAATGTGTACAGACAATTTTTGATGAAGGACTCTGTAAATTATGTCATTTTGCAAAATGAAATATTAGTATGACACTCGTTGCATTTGTGTGATTTATTAATAGAAAATTTAAATAAATAAACTAAAATATTCAATACCACAAAATCGAACGTCACGTCTGAATATAAGGCTAATCACTGAACGATTCTATAATCTGCCCGTTCCTGGACTTTGTAGTTTTGTTATTAGTGCTACTTGAATATTCATCATCAGATGTGCTGATTGAAACATCATGCCTTTCAACAAATAATCCGAATACTGAGCTTTAACAGTTTACTTACACGAGACACGTGTTCAATTTGGAATTATATATCCTTTTGTTTGGGATATAAATTCGCAATAAAAGTACGTGGACTGATTAATTAGTGATTATTTTATTCTTTCTATTGGCAGAAGAATATACATGTCGAGAGTCAGCGACCTAGCTACCACTGTACCGGGGATAGAGAATTCACACTCAGGGCTCAGGCCTATGTTTGATGTCTCCACCGTTTCATTCATATGACTTCGATAAAGGACATTGACTAACAAACTTTGTTGAACATTTGTGATTTATTTTACTGTAAAATTTTCAACTTTCAAGTACCTTTGTGAAAATTGACGAATGATGGAATTTTAATCAAATGCAATCTAGTAAGTAGTAACCATGGACACCATGGATATTTTCAAAGCTGAACGCAAATAGTAAGATTACCTAGCGACAATGCAGTGCTATTATGTACACCCTGGATCAACAGTAAGATATTTCTATCAATCAACTCAAATCTATATCTGACAGCAGCACATGCCAAACATCAAATGATGTCTAGCAATTATTCTGATGACAAGGACGTATGTTGGTACATTATTCAACTGATAAATGTAAACGCATGATAGCTTCGTTTCGTATGGTCCTTTTATCGGGTTTCCCGTTTGACAACGAAGGAAACTCCTCAAACTTCACGTAAAACGCAGGCAAAACACCAAGACCAAGACCAAAACCAGTGTGCTTTCAGCAAAGAGGTTTTTCTCGCAAAACAGTTTAACGTCCTTCTCCTTAAGTTATGTCCTATCGGAACTCACAAAGCAGATGCAGACGTCTTCTATTCACCTCCTGTCAGGGGCTGATACGGCACCTACGTACGTGATACATGACATCTGTTTGATTAAATCTTCCAACATACCAGGATATATCTTTCGTCCTCCTCTTGAAATTACATCTTTTTCTCTTCCGATGATCACGAGACTCCCATTACAGCTTATTTGCCTTAAGGCCGACCAACCTCTCTATCAATGTTTCTCCCTTTGACTAAAGGCCCATACATATTTAAAAAAATAAGAATTATAACATATAGTATCTACAGGATACAAACTTCACAGCTGATAAGGAGAAAATCATTCGGTGTAACTAGGGGTTCGACTGTATTTTTAATTCTTTCAATTCGAAGTCTAGAGGAATCGTTATACTTTTTAATAATAACTTGGAATGCGAAAGCCTTCAGGAAAAAAGAGATGGAAACGGTTATACATTAGCTTTAGATATGAAATAACATTGATCACATTATATGGGCCAAATACAGACCAACCATCTCTTTATATTGACATTTTAACATGATAGAAGATTTAAAAAATGATAAATATATATTGTGTGGAGACTTTGATACGATTTTTGATTTTGATATAGACTGTGATAATTATCGCAATACAAACAATCCAAATGCTAGAAATAAAGTTTTAGAATATATCAAAAAAAAATTGGTTTAATTGATACTTTCAGAGAACTCAACCCCCAGACAAAAGATACACATGGCGTAAAAGGAAAACCAATATAAACAAGCAAGATTAGATTATACATTAATATCAGACAGTCTACTTCCAAGCCTCACATCTTCAATAATTGAACCAGGTTACCGTTCTGATCATTTCTTTTCTACTATTAACGTGACTTTTATCACTTCGAACGTGGAAAAGGTTTATGGAAAAATAACTTTCTTTTATTTGATGTTGAATTTATAAATCTTATTAAATCAACAATGGATGATGTAAATATACAGTACTCGCTACGTGTTTATAACATTAATAACATCAACAATATACCTTTAGATAAAATAGCACTTACTATCGATGATCACCTATTTTAAGAAACACTAATGATGGAAATTAGAGGTTAAACAATATCATACTCAAGTCACATAAAAAAAATAATGAAAGAGAGAAAATTTAGCGAAATTAGGAATTTAGAAAAAAAACAGGACCAAACAACATAATTGTAATTGAGTTGGATGACAACAAATCAGTTAGAAGAATGACGAAAACACAAAATTAAGGGAAATATGATACGTGCAAGGGCAAAAATGGATAGGAGAGGGGGAAAAACCAACTAATTATTTTTGTAATTTAGAATCTCGTAACTTTACCAGTAAAATTATTCCAAGCATAGTGAAAGATAATGGGACAAGAATTTCTGAACAAACTGAAATGTTAAAGGAAACTGAAAATTACTATAAAAACTTGTATAAGGAAAAAAATCAACTCAAAAATGCTAATCTAGATTTACTCCTAGATCATTATACTATACCTAAACTCTCTGCCCAGGAATCAATAAATATCGAGCAACACATAACCATTGATGAATGAACAAGCACACTTCAAAAAATGAAAAACAATAAAAGCCCCGGCTCAGATGGTTTTACCGTTGAATTTTTGAAAATATTTTGGAAACAATCAGGATCATTTATTTTAAGATCTCTAAATTACAGTTATAGTATATCAGAACTTTAAGTGACACAAAAACAGGGAATTATAACATGCCTTCCAAAAGGTAACAAACCGCGTAACAAATTAAGCAATTGGAGACCGATAACACTTTAAAACAATATCTATAAATAAGTAATAGCAGAAAGATTCAAAACTGTTATTAGTATATTAATTAGCAATTATCAAACTGGATTTATCCCTGGTCGATATATAGGTGAAAACACATGCTTAAATTATGATATTATGCAGTACACAGACGATTACAATATACCTGAACTCCTACTGTTAATTGATTTTGAAAAGCTTTCGACTCTGTTTCCTCGAATCCTGGAATTTAATTAGTAAAACTTTGAAAAAATTTAACTTTAGCCTTAACATTATTAAATGGAAAGATTTTTTTTCAGAATAATATACACTAAGCTGTTAATATAGGGGGATCTGTCTTACTTCTTTTATATCGAGCGGGGCTATCGCCAAGGCGACCCAGTATCCTCTTACATTTTCATTTTATGTGCAGAAGTTATATCAATAATTTTAAGAAACAATAAAAATATCAAAGGTGTATATATCAGAGAAAAAGTAATCCTTTTATCACAATTTGCTGATGACTCATCTGTAATTTTAGATGGCTCTAGAAAATCTTTAGATGAAACACTCAAATCTCAACTTCTTCAAGGCCAAGGTAGTATGGGTTGGCAGTAAAAAATATAGTGAAAACACTTTTGCTACAAATTTTGACTTAAAATGGGGAAGTACACGCTTCACCCTATTAGGTATAGAATATGTTGTCGACTTACACAAAATTACTAAACTTAATTTTGACAAAAAACCCGCAAAACTTACGTCTTTGATATCAATTTGGAACAAGATATTGCTTACATCAATAGGTAAACTAGTTGTTATCAAAACTTTACCAATACCTCAATTTAATCATCTATTTATTTCACTTCCAAATCCTAATGAATTGTATTTTAAGGAAATTAACAATCTGTTTTATGATTTTCTGTGGAATGGTAAACATGATCCAGTAAAAAGGGACATAATTATTAAAAAAAAAACTGCGAAGAAGGTGGTTTCAAGATGCTTCATTTAAAATCGTTCATAACTGCTCTTAAAGCAACTTGGGTAGACGAAATATAATAAAGTAGGGAATTGGGATATTGTTCTAGAACATTATTAGATAAACAGAAATTAGCAAATTTTGGAATAGAATATTCAAAGAAGGAATAAAAAAAATTGTAAAAATTTATTTTGGAAAGATGTTTTAGATGCCTGGTGTAAGACTCTTAACGCAAGCAATATATACAAAACGAACATTCTTGAAAATCCAATATGGTATAATAGTGAAATGAAAATAGACAAACATTTTTTTTTCAATAATGCATGGTTTTAGAAAGGTATATTCTTTATTCATAGCATCATGAAAAAAGATAAAACGCTATACACTTTTGATGAATTTTGTGAAAATTAGCATTCGTATCAATTGTTTAACCTATCAGAGTATAAAAACTGCCATTTACCAATTTATCAGAAAAAAACATCAAACTTTAAATTTCGAGAAAAATATTATACTGCCCAATATACCCATAGATCAGAAATTAATTTCAAGATGTAAAAAAGTGCTCAAGAAAAATTAAGTAAACCCATTGCTCAAAACAAATGAAATCAAAGTTTCAATATTGATGAAGACAAATGGAAATAAATATACACATATCCTTTAACACCTGTACTAGTTCCAACCTTCAATGGCTGCAATTTAGAATTAACCACATAATTCTGACTTCAAAAACATTTTTATTCAAAATTAAAAATATGGACAATAACTTATGTACATCTTGCAATTCTCACCCTGAAGCAATTGCACATTTATTATGGGATTGTGAATATATATCAAATTTGATAGAACAATTAAGGATAATTATAATCACTAATAATCTGAGTCTTAGATTCGATAAACAGGAATTCATCTTTGGCAGGCAAATTAATAAACTTAGTAAGTTCAATCTAGACAACCTAATATTACTCTTACAAAACAATATATTTACAAATCTAAATGCCTGGAATCAGGACACAATATAAACAGTCTAAACAATCATATTAATTTTGAGTTAAAAGAGCATAAAATTTTAATATCCAAAAGTAACATTAAAAACAAAATACATATTGATACACAAATACAGCAATGGCTACAAATCTTAAACGATAATACAAATGTAGTTTTTATATATATATATATCTGTACGTATACATGGTTGGCTATTTCTACGTTAAATTAACAACACTTACAGGAAAAGGGTCGCTCTCATATAAAGTAGAACGTCTGCATATCTATCTATCTATTTATATATCTTATAATCTCAGTATGTCCCATTCTAGTGCTGAACATTTTGTCGGGAATGTTATGAAACATAATTATACTCAACAAGGCATCACCACGTTATACATTAATGCAAATTGCTTCTTTCATTTTTCCGGGTATCATATAATATGTAAATCTCCATTATAGACTTGATAATGATGTTACATAACAGGTCAGTATTGAGGCGAACCTGCCATCTATTTATCCATAAGATCATTGCAGTTGTCTCTGTTGTATGTCTTTTAACACTGCACGGAAACGACGAAGTCCTGTAAAATGTATAGAGAGTTATAAGTTTTCATTTATTTGTATTTTCTTTAGTAAAAGTCATATAGTATGATCATCACTACAAATGACTGTACAAAAGACAGACACCAAAATAACGGCACATTTTACCACTATCTGATATTTGGATACACTAGAGTCAAAACTGCTTTGTCCTTGGACTCAGTCCTAAAGTATCGATAGCATGAAGCCGACAGTTCCAAACAAATATATATGCTTTTGATGGGGACATGAATAAAGCAGTGACAGGATTTTGCTGGAATGGTGTAAGCGTTTGTACGGTGAACTCTGTAAGGTGTAACGTTTGATCGTCTAAAGTGTTGTTAGCTTGGAGCCGAAAGTCTAAAAGAAATACTATTGACGGGGACATGAATAAAGCAATGACAGGATTTTTCTGGAATGATGTAAGCGTTTGTACGGTGAACTCTGTTAGGTGTTATCGTTTCATCGTCTAAAGTGTAGCTTGGAGCCGACAGTCTGAAAGAAATACTATTGATGGGGACATAAATAAAGCAATGACAGGATTTTGTTAGAATGGTGTTCGGATTTAAAAACTTATTAATCAGTGCAAGATACTTTCTGCATTTTTATCACCTAGCATAATCATTATTCAATAGTTTGTGGTAATAGTTTGTCAAACTCTTGGAAACAAAATGTACGTGTCGTATTATGATAATTTTAACAAACCCACTACAGTTTATACTTTTTACGTGTATACTTTATAAGTATTCAGAACCAACACTACTCAAATGCATTATAAGTAACTGCTTATTAAGCAATATATTTGAAAACATTGTACATGTATACCCTCTTGAACTTCCTGTTTCGGCAATGTATAAACCAGTCGAAACCATCCTGGAACATGACAGAGCATTTCTGTGCCGGGACAAATGTAGAGACCTGCTTCCATAAACTTGTTGAACAGCTTCCTCTCCTCCTGTGTAGTTTTCTCTTCCAAAAACTGATTAAATTAAAATGATGAATGTATTAATATTGTGTAATCAAACATATTTATTATACACTAATGTTTGTCTATACATAAAATAGTCATCTGGTTAATTTGTTCTATAGAATATGAAGCAGATGACGCTTACTCCTCAGGATCACCTGGTCTAATGTCCCTTATATGAGTTTCAGGAGACTCAACATGAATGTAAAGTTTGCTTATATATTGCCCTCATTTAATCGATTTTGAGTTTGAAATATGGTTACGTTGTTGTGTCGGTAGTTTATGTTGTCATTATTAATGAATGTAAAAGAAATAATGATTGTATATTCTGTCTCTTAATAAAGATCCAAATTCAGTGTAAAATAAGTCACTAGCGATCGTAAACAAAAAGTGAAAAAAAAATTCTGAACAACATTTGCACATCATTTTGATGTTAAGAGAATCAAATCGGCGGCGACATGAAACCCTTCACATACAGTGACTGGAATGCTCCTCATCTTAGATTGATAAACACGGAATAAAACATTTATGTCCATACGTCACACCAAACTGCAGTAGCGTTTCTGTATACATAAACAACGCGTCAGATAGATATATAATCATCGATGAAGTAATATGGAGAATACAAACAAGGCGAACCCTTCCTTTATTAAGACCGATAATTCATTTGGCCAATCGGGCAGATAATGTAAAATGTATTTGTATCTTGATTAATTACAATCTATTTATACCATATTAGCACTTATGGCAATAAACCATATAGTGCCGTTATCAGAGGGCACATGAAGTATTGGTGTTGTGCAACCTGACGCCTATTTGGCGAAAGTGATAATCGAGTTATCTCCCTTGTTAAATGAAGAAAACTTTGTGAAGATCAGCCAGAGAGTTATCAGACTAAGTTTATCAAAAATTTACTTGCTTAAATACTTTATTTCTTCAATATTCAGATGTTATACATTTCAATGACATTTGATGATTTGATGTATGGTCATTTCGGACATCAAAAGTAAAATTTGTCACTAGGGAAATTTGAAACTGATCAACCAAGGCAAGGCTTGTCATACACTGTGGGGGTAATGTCATATAGGTAACACTGGGGTTGGGTGCATTGAATATGATTAAAGAAGATCATATATTTCCTGATGTCTGAGTTCCCAGGGACATTATTGATAAGGTTGCAAATATTACCCCGAAGAAGTTGGAGGGGGCCAACAGTCATTACGCACTTAAAAAAAATCCGAAAGAGATTGAACAATGCAATTTCTGGTCATGTTTTACAGCATAGTGGAGCTATTGTACATTATACAGACTTGAAATTAGGTAACCAATTTTTTCTGAAAGATGGGGTCCACCTGTCTCCTTTGGGTAATGAACTATTTCTTAACGCCTTACAAGGTGCTTTAGAAAGTTATAAAAAAAAAAGAAAAAAAAAAAGAAAAAAAAAGCAACAGGTTCTTCCCTAACAGTTACTAGTTCACAGTTACAAGTAACATGGAACAATAATGACACGTTAGGATTTTGGTCACAGCCTTGTACCGGGAAATGTGTCGCCTCCTCTTCTGTCCTCCTTTGGCGGTGAATGAGTTTCATGTGGATAACTCATTAATATGGCAGATTTCGCGGTACAAGCATTTATTGGGGATTATTGAGTTATTGATTGATATTGATTGATGTATATTGCGCATATTGATGCGAATCAGTTGATATCTGTTTCCCAGTATCTACTGATCATTATTGTCATCTGATTGATTTGTAGTCAGCTGAAATCTGTTTCCCAGGATCAGCTGATTAATTGATTTGAATTGTTGTTTAATTGGTTGAGAACTGTTTCCCAGGATCAGCTGATTGATTGATTTGAATTGTGTTGTTTAATTGGTTGAGAACTGTTTCCCAGAATCAATCAATTAATTTGTTTGATTGAAATTGAATTTATTGTTGGCGTGCCATTATGGTCTATTGGCAGACCGGCCGCCATATCTTTGCAATAAAGCTGTGACCATAAATCCAAATTTAAATTGTTTGTGATATGTGCATCTATTGATAATGTCGATATAACTTCATAAGTAATGTATGAGTAAACTGGTTTATACATACGATCCATAATTATTCATTTGAGATAAATAAACATTGAATACCTTTGACAAATTCATCCAAAAGAAAATAACATTTTGACCGCTGTACGCTGTTGGAATATTGAATTCATCCAAAACGTCTTTCACCAATCGATGTGTCTCCTTTGCTCTGGCATAATAAGTAGGGAAATACGTATCTTTCATCCAATCTGAAACAATATTATACGATTAATGAACTCTTTTTTTTCCGATCAAGACGATTATATATCGAGCGAAGCTAACTAATAACGACTAGGGCCGGAGGTTGACATTGTTAATAAATTACCATAGCGATCGGAACAAAGAGTCAATACTGTTTTGTTACATTTCGGTATTAGATCCAGAGCAAAGATTACTACAGGTATGATCCAATTAAAATATACCGAAATATTAGATATCCAAATATTGTCTCTTTGATAAAATTTCATATTGCACTCTCGTGCACCTTGAGGATAATGTGTCCGACAAATACGAATTATTTTTTATTATTATTTTACGTTTATGTGGCTATCATCTAAATGATAATATGTCAAATGTGTTCCTCGTCGCGTCAATAATATATAGTATTAAGATGTGTGAGTTGTGACATCAACAAATGGTCCACCCTTCCCGATCAAAGGCGTATATACTTAAGTAGTTTGTGTGTTTTTACTTTAACAAACAAACCGTCCGTAATCGATCAAATGGTATGTATGTATGCGTTAATCGTACCTGTATCAGAGAGAATTCCATTGATAAGCATTTGTGTAGGTGCTGGTATAGCAGAGAACATCGCAATCTTTTGCAGGTGAGAAACGACACTCTCATCATGGGAATATACCACACCACATCGGAATCCAGAGAGACCAAAATCCTGAAAAACACAGGAAAACCACGAATCAATTAAGCAAGTTGTTATTATAGATAATGAATTGTTAATGTTGCTTCAAGCGTGTTGTCAGTTAAAACAATGAGATGAATATGCAAACGTAGTTTTTTGAAATCCGCTATTATAGATTATGCAAATCGAATATGAAATTCATTGAATTCCTGACCACTTGCACCTCCACATCTAGATTCTGCCATTTCTTTTCGGTTTGTTTCACGTTTAAGGTCGCCTCCGCATAGTATCAATGACAGCTCATATATGTAAGAAACATCTGTATGGTGCAGTTTAATTTCAGTTTGGCCATTCTGCATCTAATTCTCAATTAATTTTGAAAAGTGCTATTGTCTTGTCTTTTGGACAATCTTATACATATCATGAACCAATTACATTACTGTAAATAGTTATATTATTATACTCTTTAACACATTACCTTACTGAAGCCCCATATAAAATGGGTTTTATCTAGATCAGGGATGTTCATAGAGAGAACACTTGTAAAACATCCTTGTCCTTGTGTTGATAAAGCATATATCTCATTAAATATGACGTGGAGATTCTTCCTGTAAGTATACACAGTAGATCAAAAGATATTTGTGATAAACAATAGTGATCAGTAAAATAAAGGGAGAAATATACCTATTTGACTAACTAAATTTGCATGCAAAAACAAAACTATTATTGATATAATATTTAAAATTTCATTATCTGTAATAATTCAAATAAACGAAATGAGGATTGAATAATGATTTGATCATAATTACCGCTTGCAAAATTCCATCAACTGTGTAAGTTCGTGTGGTGAGTACACTTTGCCAGTAGGGTTATTGGGGTTGGTAAGGATAACCCCACGGACTTTAAAACCCTGTAGAATTCCAGACGGAGACATATTAGCTCATCGTACACTAATTATACACATTAAATCACAGAATGTCTGTATCGTGCATATATATAATGCTTTCTTAAAATGTGGGTTGTTCGTAAATTAAAATTTAATATAATGACCGCGGCTAGAAAAAGATGATTACAAGCAGGAAAATATTAAAAATGTTATGTCAGAAAAAAATGTGATTATCTACTTCCTCTTAAATAAAAGACATCATTTAAGAATGATAAGGTGTTATTATTAAGGTTGATGTATTTCATCGAAAATAATCCAATTTACAATGCTAACAATGCATTTCAATGTTTGTTTCGAAACCAATTATGCTAAATAAATTTATCTTTATTGAAACATTAATAAAAGTAATGAACGATCTTATTTCAGCTTTTGTCTAATAAAAAGCCATTTTCGTCTTTCCCTTCCTTTTCATTATTTACCAACCATATCGTTCCACATGAAGAATCTTGTAAATGGTGAAACAAAAACATTTTTAATGAGGAATTTTCAGTCTTTATATATTTTTCGAACTTACTATTGCAAAGGGTTAAAATCTACAAATTAGGCATTGTATGTACGCTTTCAATACAAATATCTAATATCATATATGTCATATTATATATTACGAGTAGTTATTGTCGTCTTTTACATCTTACTTCTTGTTTTGCTCTTTGGAAATATGATTCCAACAAATCAATGCGCATTTCACAAGGATCCTCAAGTGACTCTTCCTGAAATGAAATTAATTTCATTCGTTAAAAAAATGTATAGCTAAGCCATTCTTAAAGGTTGACAAATGTTAGTAAAATGACAATGAGCAAGAGAAAATGCATTCGCATGCAAGTATTGTTGTTCACGGTGTATACGGATGATAACTGTTATAGAACCGACTAAACCCGTAACTCACTACTGCAAAATTAGGCTCTAAAACAGCAGTTGCAAAGATATTCTAGGACATATTTTGGCGTCAATAGGATTCTCTTACGGCTGACACCGGTACTACTATGGATATCACTACGGGTCACCACGATAAGAAACGGTAGACAAACAGATATCACTAGGTTATAATGACTGTTTACCAAGAATATACTACGGTCACCCCATGGCATGAATGTAAACAACTTTTTTTTTTCTAATGTCCCTCTTGACACTGCCTCGCCTTTACCTCAGCGTTCGCCAGTGTGAGGAAGGTTTTGGTCTCCATCCCGTGGCCGACACATACAAGAGACAACAAAAATGGAAGTTGCTTCTCCTGCACAATATAGTGTGTCTGGCAGTATGGTTCGGTGAGGTAGCACTTTAACCTCACCACACACAAACCACAATTCGCACTCAGTCACACCCTCAGACACACACTCACACATAAATTTCGCACAGAGGGGAGACCGTCCTTAAATGATCGTAGCTAATAATAGGATGTTAAACAAAACCTTGACGGCAATTCCCGGTGGCGCCACGGTGGAATTACAGTGGTATATAGGAATTACAGTGGTATATTAGTGAAACCGTAATACGCCGTGAGTCACAAGGGTTCTGGAGCACTGTAAATGTTCCCAGATTGCCACTGAAAACACTTGCATGTCACACCTAGCCAGATATATCTTATCGTAACTTTGACAATTTTGACTGATCGATACTGAATCGGCAGCGAAACGGTATTACCGGGACGTCTTCAGAACATCGACTTAAAGTACCGATGGTATGTCTTCGTTAAGGTCAGTAGAGCACCGGTATCATTCCGTAATCGATCGGCTCACCGGCTGCGTAAATGTGTACCGTAGTGGATGTGGTACTGTAGCTCTGCCAATATATTACCGTTATTCATTTTTGAACAGGGATTCGAGAAAGGGAGTCAAGGTCAGAACAACGGTATCACCACTGCAGCGCCGGTACATCGGTATTGATATACATTATACGTACTATACGTCTTATCTGCCAACATTTAACACGTCAGTTTTTCATGTTATCGTAAACTTTACTAGGACAATAACTGCCAAATAAGTATCTCCATTTAGTATCTGGAACAGATATATAATATACTTTGTGATTTTTTTTCCTCTGGCGATTGCTGTTGTTAATTGTCTGCCGTTGTTAATCCAGGCGAGGAATATCGGTAATTTGTGACAGACCTTTTAGGGATAAACACGAGCGGTAAAAGGTTAACATATCACTGTGTTATTCCAAACGTAAAAATGTATCTCGTCAGACTATGGAGAGTTAAGAAATATGGAGAGTTAAAACCAATGAGACTTACATCAAAAATAGGAACCTCAAATAAGTCTACTCCGCCAATGTCCAACATGTCATTTCTTGTCCTAGGGTAAACTGGAGTAGGACACAGGAATACATCTGGCAAACAAGAACCTTCAATTAGTATCTAGTACATATACACTTTTTTAATATACTACCAATTTATTTACTCCGTCTAAAAGTGACTGATTAAATCGGTTATATCCTTTGATTTCGCTTAGCTGAGTTTAAGCCCTGTGTGTGTTAGTCCGGGAACTAAAACATCCCTGCCAAAAAAACACCTGCACTCGAGTGTTTTAATCGAGGCAATCAGGTGTTAAAGTAGTATTTAGATGCGAATGTGATGAATATAGACGGCATTACGATGACAGATTTTGGGTTCATTGAAGAAAATTTTACTCTAAAGTTCAGAATGATGGTGGATGATGGTGGATATGTTACAATAGCATTTTCTGCGGACACGAAACCAGAATACTATCAACGATAAATTATTTGCCATGTCAAATCTATTTTTTTTTTCATTATAATTATTTTATCATTATCATTGTTGAAATGTTGGTCATCATAGGCTATATCATTTAGATTATCTATTAAATTAACTGTAAACTCTATCAATATGCATGAAGCACAACATAAATATATTCGATCGTATATCATATTACTTATTATACATATTATAGCATGTGTAACTTTCCTGTTTAATTATGTTCTGAACGTCACAAATGAAAAGGAAGAATAATACAATCGGCCACTGTTAGATGTGTACTGGTATTCTTTCTTTACTGATGGATTCATGGGATAATACTAAGTAACACAGACTAAGGTCCTCCACCTCTAAAATCTATGTCACATCTTAATATTTCATGAAATATTGACAGATATTTTATATGATGTAGAATAGGACTGTGTTATTCAGCGGTAGCGTCAAGATAACTAAAGGTTTAATGTTCTGATGTAACCTTTACCTCCAACATCTGCCAGAGTAAACGCGACGGCGTTCAGCGTCGCTGCTACACCATCCAAAAGTGTAATCTGCAATTCGTAATATGTTTAGAAAAATACCTTTTGGCAATATCAAACTAATATACTTTACATTCGACAACAAACTTGACTGAGATGGAAAGTAACCACCGAAATATCTCAGTCAGCTTTGACAAAGTGTTTTCATATTAGTGTTAAGTATATCATAGTGTGATAAAACTAACCTTCTTCTCCTCGATCTTCATTTTGCTTTTGAATTTCTCTTCTATAAACTTGCTAAATGTCTTCTTTACACTTTGGAAAATAAACACATGCAAGTAAATTCAGTGGTTGATACAGTATAAGTATAATTGGAACAGGTAAAACATAATGTTGACAATGACAATTATTCTTCCTCTGTATGGTTTGTACTGTTGTAATAATCCAATTGTCACCAATCAAAACAATGATTTTTTTCCATTTCGTTGCTGTTGTTGTTGTTTTTTTGTTTTTTTTTTTGCTAATGATACGTGCGCACTGACGTACTTGGTACATATCCCCATCAATATCAATAGCGAACTTGTCAGTATAAAATTATATTTGTACGTATATACCAAATTTGACAAATTGTCTGTCTTCAGCGCGTTACATTAAATAGAATAAACAATATCAATGGAATGTGATAATCGATCATTTTGTCAACATTAACAAACATGATGATAATTTGAAGGTATGGGCTTTGATAAAAAAAAAAAAGGTTATTAAGTAGGCTGGTAAGTAAGGATGGTTACAGACTAATGCCAACCTAGTATCAAACATAAACATTGCGGGGTCAGGAAAATTCTGACTCAAATTATACTTATCCGTGATACGCGACCTGACACGGTTCTTAAATATAGTTGTCCAGTGTATCTAATATGTTCTTGTGTTAATACAAAAAATATATTACCATACAATTATCTCACATCAAGGATACTTCGGTCAATATCGTTGACCTTGGATCGCGAAAACTATGCATCGACTGAATTCAACATACGATAAACCTTTTGTTAATTCTTCATATTATAATGTGGAAACAAACAGTTCACTTCTTATTTCTTTTTTAAATATATGAAATAAAAAAAAATCACTACAAAATACATGGACGTTATTGCTCAATGAAAATGGCCAAGATATGAAAAATAAAACAATATGTAATAATGGCACTTATACCGATATCTACGGAAGAGCATTAGGGCCATGAAGCAAAAAAAAATTAATTCATTTTTTCGTGTTAATAACTCGAAATTTCGACTTAGTAACTCGAAATTTCGAGATAATAACTCGAAATTTCGACTTGCTTACTCGAAATTTCGACTTAATAACTCGAAATTTCGACTTAATAACTCGAAATTTCGAGATAATAACTCGAAATTTCGAGATAATAACTCGAAATTTCGACTTACTAACTCGAAATTTCGACTTAATAACTCGAAATTTCGAGATAATAACTCGAAATTTCGACTTACTAACTCGAAATTTCGACTTAATAACTCGAAATTTCGACTTAATAACTCGAAATTTCGAGATAATAACTCGAAATTTCGAGATAATAATTTTAGTTATGGAGATTGGTAATGCACTAGATTTAGTGAAAAAAACATGTTTCTCTTAATGTCACACTACTGTAAATATCATGTTTTTGTCTGACAAATAGGACATGATATTAAGAGGAATGCACTGTATGTTTATGTATATATAGTTGAAAAATATAAATTCAACATGACAACTGTTGTGTTTTGTTAACGTTTTCAGGCCTAACGGCCATCTTCAGGCGATTCATTTATTCAACGTCTAGGTTACCACATTATGACGTGTATATGCAGATACATGTGTGACCATCTTTCAACTTTTATGAAGTTTTAAGCAGAATTGTTAAATTCATTTAATGAAAGTCTTCGATAGCATCTGTACTTGTAATTCCGTGATTTGTCTAAGACTGAAAACATAGATGAAAGGCCCCTCCTTATAGTCATTATTACCTCCACTATCAATTTACTATAAGCCTTCTTAGTTCTTGGCCCCTTTTAAGTGGCCTCCCACATACATATATACACACAAGAATGGGAAATCAACTTCATCTTCTCTATCAGTTTAGGTCAGGATGATTTATAGCCAATTCGTCTTAATAACCAAAAGTAAAATTAGTTTGCTTTCGTGGGATGCCCTTTTAAGTGAATATGATAGATTGTGTTGAATATACTTATGATTAACATAGAAACACAAATGATGAATAAAGACACTAAATCTAGTGCATTACCAATCTCCATAACTAAAATTATTAAGTCGAAATTTCGAGTTATTAACATGAAAAAATGAATTTTATATTTTTGCTTCATGGCCCTAATGCTCTTCCGATATCATCATATTATTGAACGAAGATGACCAATATCGGATGATTCCAACGACATCACCGAACAATCGTGATATACGAAGTTTATTCACTGTCGCAGAGTGCAATTCGATGTTTTATGTATTATGTATTATCCCCCATTTCTCAACTCTTTGTTTGTTTGTAATATACGTGTACGTAATATTATCAAACATTTGTGTTCGATTTCGATTTATCGCAGGGCATTTTTTGGGATGCGTTTTCAAAGAGCAAAAGTACCGTTCCAATCCATGATAAGAAAAGTAGAACAGCATATCGCTACTGACGAATTCAGGCGAACTCGATATGTCAGCAATCTGAAATCACAAAACGATATAAAGTGTATGTTATATTTGCATCTAATGTCGAATGTAATCAATGATCTGACACCAATTAGTCCACCCTTTTTCCGTTTATACATACTGTACAATCATTACTCTTATATAAGTAATCATTATTTTATTCAATCATATTCAATATCTTTTTTTTGAATCCATCAACTTTCAAATTATCAATGAATATACGATTACAATAAAATCTACAAATCAGTTCAGGTACATTTTAAGTAAGCACTTGTGTAACTATTACACGTAACGACAATCACCTCAAAGAAGGAGTGCATACATAAGTTGTATTGTTATCTCGTACATGTACATCTGCCGTATATACAGTTTTGTTTATTTACTTGGTTAGGCGTTCTCGCAACAGCTAGGCTCGGATGAAGACGGGTGTCCAGAAAACACCATGGGACAAAAGGAAACACAGAAAAGAGAGCATTTAGGGAACGAAAGGGACGCCTTGGTATGGAAACGCTTTTACTGATGAAGTGTCAGTCATAGAAACATCACACATAAACTGATTACTACGCTTAACATTGTTTGAACATAAGTATCCTTGTGTACCTGTGAGAACAACGGTTTAATAATATAGGCTACTTACCTTTGTTAACCATATATCTTCACATAACTTGTTTTCTGAAGTCCCTAGGTTGATGCATCCCTTCATATAAAATCATTCGATTAACACACTGTACTATAATTAATGCATGCTCATTTGCATAATGTTTCTATGAACTATAAGATGTCAACTCTTTCAGTTTATCAAGTTTATCCAATTGTTTCAGAAAGTAAAAATTATTTAATATACATTTTATCTCCATCAGTATGTTTAGAATTGGAATTCAATATAAATCTTTTTCAATCATGAATTAGTCAATTAATTGAAATATTGTTGTAAACCAGTTTCGATGTTAAATGAAAATGTCACGTTTGATAAAAGGACGCTGGACTGATTTTGTAGCAACATAAAAGATGTACGGTTAAGCTACAAAATATATGCATAACTGTATCGCATCGCATGCCATTCATCATGGTTGGTCATAACCTTTTACAAACTAAGAAAAGTTAGCTCTTAATTAAAAATAAATTATATTACCTCCGGATTGGTAGCGTAATCATAACTGTTTGCGGATACTTCCATGAAGCAGGTCGCAAGAAATTCGCCTTTGACGGCTTTCTGCGCCCGATTGGAAAGCATTTCTGGACGTAAAAAAAGAAATATTATTATTATCATTTCTATGGCCTAGTTTAACGTGCGGACAAACGACCTTGTTTGGGTTATATATTTAACGTTTCGGTGTCATTGCCCAGTGAATCGTATGTACCCTAAGGTGTGAAGTTGGGAGAATGTATCACATCAACTTGATACAATCTCGTACACTTCACGGACAGGTTTGCACACATTGGACAAATTAAAGTCACCAAAATGAATCGCGAATAAATAACAATACTTTTTGAAATTTACGTTCGTTTATTGACACACTTACCAAACTGAAAGACGTATTTTAAAATCAAATGTACATAACACGTTTTTTTGAATCAGCAAAAGTAACATTTTTGCTGATATTTAGTTATAAATGAAAACTGAATTTGAGATAGATAAATCCTTAAAATCTCAAAATTGTTACATTGTGTTTAAGAATGCTATAACAGTGTATATAATAAGCACATTAAAACCAGTTACAATAGCTAACTTTAATAATTTAGCTACACCAAATCAAAATTAGGCAAAATGAAATATTTCAAAAAAGTCTTTAAAACGAAAAAGAGAATTTGTCGACATAATCGAATTAAAAATGTTATATCTTAAAGCATTAGGACCCGAGGGTTAACTACATCACGGGAAAATGGTAGATATTTTAAACAGAAAAATAAATCCAAAATGTGAAAAGTCTAGGAACAGATTTCGTTAAATAAACACAAGTGCAACATTGTGAACATGTTTATGATCACCATAGGTTAATATCTTTGTTTTATTAAATCATCTGAAGAACTTTTTAAACTTCCTATGGGCATCATGGTAATCATATGCATCAACAGTCGTGATAAATTCTGAAAACAAATTTCTCAATTGTATTAAACTAAGTACAACTTTAATACAATATCATCACCTTTGTTACTGTCACGTCGTATGTATATAATTGTTATTTGTTGTCGTGCGGTGTTTGTAATTATATGTTCCTAACTGGCTACCGTACAGGGAGTGTGTGACCAGGTAGGTGCGAGGTCATAATGACTTAAATTCTCGGACCGTGTTTTACGGGTGTTTTACCCTATTTATACTGCGTTGGCAGAGGAATTTATATCAGGCACAGATGTCAGACTGTGGTAAGTCTATCTTTATATTTCTGTACCTATTTTACTGTTTTCATAGCCCTATTTTTGATAAATATCTTTGGTAAATACTCTTTAGAGAGCGTGCGGCTCAGTGATGCGTAACATTGTTATTATTGTTTGTCATGCTTATTTAGGGTAGATATTTTCGAATATTGATATGTAATTTGCCATAAATATGATTATTGAAGCGATGTGTATATATATTTGTAATTATTATAACTTAAACTTATGTTATAAATTTGAAGTGTACTCAGGTGAGAACGTATGCATGTTTGGAAAAGTATGGAAGCCTTTAGTGGCCGTATGATGTTGGGTGCATTGTTTTCAACATAGTTCTTAGGATATTCTGAGCCCGCACATAGTCGTTTGTGAAATCATTATCTGTTACATTGTAGTATATTGTAAGTGATATATAATGGTAATTTAACCTTTTGCCCTATTAATAATCAATATTGATATTAATTATTTAATTAAGATTGTCGTGTAATAACTTCGGTATAAGTGAGGTTTGTGTGCAAGTATTAGACAACTTGTATTATTATTCTTTAAGCTCCATGTGAGGGTCACACCAGCATATGAACCCCTACCAGGGCCTATACCATCGCCAGGGAATACCGGCGCCAGGACCATCAGACAGGATGGTCAGCTATCATTACATCCCGAGCGCCAGGACAGGCCAGGAGGTGCAGGAAGTGATTTGAACACTGACAAGCTTGAGGAGGTTTGGGCTCCATTAGTGCTACAGTGTCAGTGTTTGGATGTGTCACATAAGGTGTTTGTGTAACCAACATGCTTAGTGTTGTTGGTTGTTGGTATCCTGTGTGGAAACCTTAACTTGTATTATGACTGAGGTTGGAAATACTTCATGTGTAATGGACTGGCACAGTTATAGCTACAGCTACAGATATACCGCACATGTTTGATGCGCGTTTGTGGATTTGATTGACCATTGTTTTGGAGCAGAGACTTTAGTGAATCTAAATTTGTGTGGAAATGGCTGAGAGTGAGTGCGTTTTGTTGTTTTGTTGTAATTAAATTGTTAATTTTCATATGCAAATATTGTTTTCATTTCTCATCTAACTACTCGACGCTCGTCCTACGTAACAAATTGGTGGCACAGTTACATATAGAGATACATTAATAAAAAAAAAAGATAGTTAAGACAGAATTACTTCGATAGTACTCATTAAAACATCATTAAAAACAAAATTAGAAACAAAATTTAATGCAGAAAAATATAACGTAAACGCTTCAATACAGATTACAAATTATATATGTTTAAAATTTCGAACACATACCTGTTGAAAGATGATTAAAAGATGGATGGCCAATACTACACTAGAACCGTAGGTACACACGTCTGTATATAAAATTGATCAAGTTTAAACTACACCGGAGTGTGACCACGCACGGCCGCTAAAGCAAGCCAAGCGGAGGTCAACCACTGACAATCAAATCTGAAATACAAGTCGCTGATCTTTGTTAGGGTTATCTTTATTACTGTTTTATCAACACTCATTCTGCATACACTTGTAGGTAATGATATTGGAGTAAGATTTATAGACTATCGAACTACTAAAACAGTCTTCAAAGACCTCGCCTCCCCGATGCGAATTTGCTATTAAGCAAGAGTTCAACCTCTTAATTGTCAATCGAGAAACCAGTCTGGAATCTTGTAAACGAAGATCATTCAGGGAAATGTAGAGACCTACATATATGAACGTGTTGAACAGTTTCATTTATTCCACTTTCGTTCTTTCTCCCCAGCCAAAGAAGCATGTTCTGTCAGCTGAGTGACAGAGACAGTATCTAACACTTTGTACAAGCCACATTGATCCGCTCCTTTTACATATTTATTAAACTGGCAAAATTGGAACATTTACTGTAGTGATATGTTGGTGTGTAAACAATGTTATTATGTACTGTTGTTGTTGTTGTTTCCCTTCGAGAATCGAAAGAGAGATCTTGGTAATTTATTTACAGTAATACATTATAATTATGGATTTTGCAATATCTGGATAAAACAATAATGCTAATCAAGCGTCAATCAAGACTGTATACTCATAGTGGGAAATATTAATCATCCAAGCAAATGTTAATTTCAATACTTTTTAATCAAAGTGGTATTTACATATATGCAATCCTGATAACAAGAGAAGTAAATCAGCTGTGATGTGTTACTTCAACATACAGAGCGATTGGAATAATTTATCACATTAGATTAATGAACGGAGAAACGTATATACTGACAAAACAGATGAACCAATGTGAACACTTCAGTCATTTTCTTCCCCGATGTTTTTCTCGCACCTAAATGTATCGGCATAAATTTCATAATTATATATGATGATTACGGTGCTTATTCAGTGAATCCTCCAAGGTGATTATAATATAAAATGTAACGTAATTGATCATATACATGTACCGTCTTAAGCTACATGATAGTTTGGTTTATTTTTGTTTAACGTCCTATCAACATTTAAGGTAACATGCATGCATGATAGATTTGTTAACAAATGCAACTATATAATAAGTGATTTAGATTCGATTGCGTAATGTAATGTAGATATCAATTAATAAATAGATTTTAAAGTACTTAAATAAAGGTTATAAGACCATAACTTTATTTGCTCAAATATTCCTAATTAAAGTACTAAATTATCATCGATGTACCAACGCATATTTTTATTGATGTGATTCTCTACACAAACGTGTTATCATGCTGTTATGTAAAGATACATGTTTGAATGTATCAAAAAATATAAACAAATAAAAAACATATTGCCTATATTCTTCATCATGAGTCGAATTTAATCCGGCGTCAGCTAACTACTTGAGATTCAAGTACAAAAATGAGAAGTCTACCAAAACCAAACTGCGTCACCTTTGCGTGCATCTTGTATTTTGAACTACATGTTGCACTTTCCGGATTTTTCTGTCAATACCAGTCTGTTTATCAACTTTATTAACTCAACTAATTATATTCTGAGCACGCAACTATAAATTGAAATGAATACGCAACATGCAGGTAAATGACAAAGTTCAGAGTACAAGAACTTTCCATAAGATTTATGTATACAGCACACATATGAGTACTTGAATGTAAGTTTTGTATGATATAAACATGTCTACATGCAATAGATTTTTTCTAAGTTCTATAGAATGAAAATAATCGCTTACCTTTATATTTTTCATGTTATACTCTAATAGTTACTCCATTGTGTATTCCACATATCGGTAATTCTTACACGAAATGAAAAATGATTTGAGTGTTCACCTTTAGATTTAAACCTCAAGAAAACTGTCTAGTGCCCTTGTAAATGACCTCATTTTTTGGTTAAGGTGAGATTTTGTCTCTGAGAACAAGTAATCGCTCTAGTTTATGTTTACTAGATACCGATCCCTAAGTTAGAATTCGCTGTATCCTAGTGTTAAGTCAGACAGTAACAGGAACTCCTCTTAAACCGTTATCTGTATCCACTAAGGTGGACATAGAAGCCATATTCGGTAAACCGCTTAGGGAATATCGATAAACTTTATCTCAAGCGTAGGATATTTTAGGGTAGCCTTAAGTAAATAGGTAATTGAAGCTCCTTTAATCGTCAGTTTTTAGAAGCATTCCTAAGACTTGATTCGTGTTTAAGGAAGAGCTATCTGTAACAAAATGATGAGCGTTTTGTTTCTAAACAGCTATAAAAGTGGACCAAGACTTTTGCAACGCAATATTTGGTAAGTATTTATTGATTAATTTTCTTTACATTATTACGAAGGCATAATTTGCATATTGCAATAAGAATAAAGCATTAAACATATAGGCGCTATCTATTATTACATTAAAGTAAGATCACAAAGAGAAAAGGACAAATACAAAGAAAGAAAACCATTTATAACGATTACATTGATTTAAACACTGTTATGTACACATTTGACATAACTGTCACAATATTTAAGTTGTTGGTTGGTTCTCGCTTCTAACTCAATAATAATAGGCAATAATTATAGTGTCAAACACCGATACATGAAATAAAAACAACTACATATATGAACATTTGTAATAGTTAAATGCTAGATTACGATTATAAATGTTGATTTTTCCAATCTTATTATTTGGAGTATACTATTAACATTAGTATGTAATTGACATTAACAACACATATTGGTCACTATCAGTATTCTTGAGAATGTCTAACAGGAAACATAGCTGCTGTCTCCTGGCTCAGTTGAAATGGGGGAAAATGAAAATGTGTTTTTCAAGATTGCGGTCATGGCTGCCATTATGGATTTAGAATCAAAACCACTTGGTCTAGATTGTCTCAGGATCATTTCAGATAAGTAACAGCCGAATTCCACTGGTAGAACTTGAGTTTAAAATTGATGGGGCACAGGAAAACGCCTGTAAAATTAATACTTTCAATAATTAACCAGCAATCCATGCAACAGAATGGCATACGAAAGTGTTTAAGTGCAACAAGAACCGTGTTTACTGTGTCATTCAAAGGTTGACTTGAAACTTAAATTCCGTATGGAGGAAGGGACGATTTTTGAAAACACTAAGTAATGTTTTACATATGCACGTCATATTTCTGTCAATCAGTATTCTTCTTTCGAATTCAGTACATAGTGTTATATGTAGGTTGAATTATACAATTAGCCTTGACTTGACCTCTTAAATCCATGAAATGCGGAAGTCGTTGCTAACAAAAGTATCCGACTGTGATAATACTACTGATTACCAAAGTATACGGTAATCAAATTTATTGAAGCCATTATGGAAGTTTAATATGTGTTAATATAAGTCCGGAGGAGTTGTTCCCCTTAGTAGTTTTAAGCTAGACCTCTGTATCCTATAGTTATCCCGCTTGATAAAGCATTGTATAGCATTTCCCAGTAGGCAAAGTTAACTTCCGGTCATTCTCATTTTGAACAAGCACGAGTGTGCAGGAATTTTAATTTTGACAATTTGGACGGTCACGATGCCGAGAGGAAAAGGTACCAGGCGAAAAGGATCAAGGGTGGCCTTGTCGCCGCCCCCTGCGAAGAAAAGAGGGGGAAGGCGAGCTGTTACAGATGCTGGGAGGTCTGAGGCCGCCGTCGGAGAGAATTCTTGCAATTCACGTGCACGTGGTCCGCAATCAGGATCGTCCTTGGTGGAGATCCACGTGGAGGAGGGTGTGACAGGTTGTATAAGTACGGAGCCCGTGCCAGACTCTAGTAGGGTGCAGGCTCAGGTTACTGATTCTGATAATGCATGTGGCAGTGTATTTTCGCCTGAAATTGAAATTATCCCGCTAGAATCCGACTCCATAGGTAACCATGTGCCCAGGGCTTTGAAACAAAAAAATTGGGGCCATGAATATATTAATTTGGCCCTTCTGTTAAAGGGATATTCTGAATTAAATGAATTTTGTACGAGCGCACCGATGGTTGTCGGATCTAGTGGGGTGATTGAGACCCGTCCGCCCATTTGTAAAGAAAAAATTACTAATATAGAGAAATGGACGGATGCCTTCCACATCTTTATGTCCATTTATTTGGAGAGGTTTCCCCACAAGACCCAGGAGCTTTTGCAGTATGTTAGCACGATACGGGGTGCAGCTTCTCAGGGGGTGTCTGGGGGTTGGCGGATTTATGACGAGCAATTTAGGGCACGTCTTAGTCAATCTCCTGGTTCACCTTGGAATCAAATTAATTCCAACCTTTGGCTCAGGGTAATGACCCCTCAAGCTGGAGGGATGGGTAAGACAACCAGGCAAGGATTACACTAAAGATTCAAAAGTAGGAAATTATAAACCCTCAGGAACTTGCCATGCCTTCAATAAGGGTAACTGTAAATGGGACAATTGTAGGTTTGCTCATGTTTGTAGTATTTGTGCAGGCAGTCATAGTGCCACACAATGCAAGTCTGTTCGAGCCTCAGCTGAAAATTCCAGACAGGGAAAAGGTTTCACTGCTAATGTCCAATCTGGGAAAAACTCCAATAAATAGTGAGAAATTACAACAGGAGTTGTTGGATTACCCAAACAATGAGGTTACACAGGAGCTTGTTAACGGTTTTTCTAATGGTTTTTCTTTGCACTATCAGGGGGTTAGGGAAATCACAGATTGTGTTAATTTAAGTTCAGTTAGACAGTGTGTTGACCTAGCCCTTCAGAAAATTCAAAAGGAGGTGGATTGTGGAAGGGTGGCTGGTCCAATTAAGAAAAGACCTTTACCAAATTTGAGAATTTCTCCTTTAGGACTCGTTCCTAAGAGTACCCCTGGGGAATATCGTTTGATTCACCATTTATCTCATCCTAAAGGTAATTCTGTTAATTCTGGTATTGACCCAGATTTGTGTTCAGTTGAGTATACAAAATTTGATTCAGCTATTGAATTAGTACAAAATTTAGGTCAAGGGGCATTATTAGCAAAATCTGATATTAAATCAGCTTTTAGGTTATTACCAATATCGCCACAAGATTTTGAATTATTGGGATTGAAGCTTCAAGGTTTTTATTACTTTGATAAATGTTTACCAATGGGCTGTTCAATATCGTGTAGCTTATTTGAGAAATTTTCGAGTGCTTTAGAATGGATAGTGCAGAAGAAGTCAGGGAAACAATCTGTATTGCATTATCTTGATGATTTCTTATTTGGAGCTAAAGCTGGTTCCACCCAAAGTAAGGACTTACTAGATTGTTTTTTAGCTACTTGTGAATACTTGGGGGTTCCTATTGCTGAGGAAAAGACACTGGGACCTTGCATTGTGTTGTGCTTTCTAGGTTTAGAAAATGATACTGTAAACCTTACAATAAAGACTCATTCGGCTAAAGTAACTGAGATTTGTGAAAAGCTGAAAAAAGTCTCCACTAAAAAGAAAGTGACTTTGAGAGATATGCAGTCTTTAATTGGGGCATTACAATTTGCCTGTAGGACAGTAAGACCTGGGCGCACCTTTTGTCGACGCCTTATTAATTCAATTAAGGGTTTGACACAGCCTCATCACCACATTAGGGTTACTGGGGAGATCAGGCAAGATATTGAGGCTTGGTTGTATTTCTTTGAGAATTTTAATGGAGTCTCATTTTTTTCTGAAGAAGGAATGGGAGAGTTCTCATGCTTTATGCTTGTACACTGACAGCGCGGGGGGTCCAGGAATGGGCTTTGGGGCCTTTTTCAATGGTAAGTGGTGTTTTGGAGTATGGCCAGTCCAATGACATATTCAGGGCTTAACCAAAAGTATTACATTGCTTGAGTTTTTCCCAATTTTAGTAGCTGTTGTTGTTTGGGGAGATTTACTGGCAAATAGGAAGATACTATTTAGGTCGGACAATACAGGAGTGGTCAGTATCATTAATTCCCTAACATCCAAGTCGGATCTGGTTATGAAACTTGTTCGTGTATTTGTGTTGACCTGTTTAAAATTCAACATCTTGTGCAAATGTGTACATATTTCTGGTACTGATAACACTGTTGCTGATTCAATTTCACGTTTGCAGTGGGACAGATTTTCCCAGCTAGTTCCAGGTGCAGAGCGGGAGCCATACATGGTGTATTGGTACAAAGTAGTTTAAGGTGGCAAGCCATTATCACGTTACCGATTTTCAGTTGTGTTGATGAATGCATTAGAGTTAGCTAATATCCCAGCAGCCAATTTTAAGACTCTAAGTTTCTAATAAATAGGAAAGGTAGGGAAGTTGTGAGGGCCTTTGGGGGGAGAATTATACATCATACGGAAATATCCTATGATTGTCCAGGTCTGTTTCGTAGGGACGGCACTCATTTGTCTGATATTGGTAATGATATATTTATCACAGATTTTCAATCTGCACTTGAGGCATTTGTGACTCAAAATGCGACAGTATTTTAGTTCCAGTTCCAAATGAGTGAACAGGATTTGTTGCCAGATTGGGGCAGTAAGCTTTGCTTTCTGTGTGGCGGAATTCTGGCAAGTTGGCGGCAGCATGTGTCAATAAGCAAATTCCCCCTTCCATTTTAAAGTGGTATGGGTATCCAGGGTAGGTCTGCTTGGTTTCCCAAGGGACATAACTCAGGAGGAAAAGGGATAAGGGGAGATAACTCTGAAAGAGATGGATGATAGATCCAAGGTTATGTGTTGGCCGTGGGGCCATCATATTGGTTTATAGGCAACTGCTTGGAGCACGGCGTGCTTAGCACAAGGGTTGTGTTCGCCTGGTTTCCCAGGGAACGGTCCTATCTGGTTGCTGTTTGTCCGGTCACCATGCTGGTGGGCATTCAGCTGGAGATATCAGTCTCTTTGTGAGTTTCAGGTTTATATGCTTATTGACTCATGCTGCTGCCATCTGGTTCATAAATCTGTGGCCTTCTCCCAGCTTGGTGTTTGAGTTGTTTGTATGTATGGAATAAGGGTCTGGAAATACTGTAATCTAGAGAACGATATACTGTAACAATGTGCGTTGATCTATCTATGAACATCTAGTGTAAATCGTGCCCTTGCACCAATCACATGTGCTATTTAGATTTCTCTCCGGCCGCCATAGCTTATTAGCATTTAAATCAAATATTTGGCGTTTGATCTATTTTATGGAATGTCGAGTAATAGTTTTGCGCCTTCAAATATGTTGAAAAGTGCATATTTCCCTTTAATTCGAAGTCTTGATGAAGGGGTACCTTATTCACATAACTTGTTTTCTGCAGTCCAGAGGCTGAGGTATCCCTTCATGTAATATGTATTAAATCAATACAGAATTATATGCATCAGATTTCATATCAGATTTCATAAACAATGTACTATTAAACTCTGTTTCATCTTGTTTCTTAATAGTTGGTGATTAATTAGAATGTATCAATTTTAAGAGATGTATGCTCATATATCATGTAAGTTAATATGCAGATCATTTGTCATGAAAAAAGATTTGTAAAATATGAAATATATATCAACCTATAGTGCAACATAATCATACTGACACCCCGGAGAAACGCAATCACTGATGTTTTTATATTTTAATATTTAAATTCAGCTATCAATTGAGGCTCCAATCCAGTATTTCAAAGGAGTACTTTTGAATATCGACCTTGCTCTAGCGGCTAATTTTAACGTATAAGTGTAGAATCAATGTATGATCGACAAAGATCTTAAAACAAACAATATAATCTGTCAACTATTTACCTTTTGATTAGAAGAGCAATCATTTTTCTATGAATATATGAGTCTCGGTGATGTCTTTCTACGTCGTTTTCTTTGACCGTTTCTGGAAAATGGTTAACCGTTCTTGCTATGACACCTAACCGAAGTTTCATCAATCTTCCTGTGACTGATCAGGGTCCCTGACTGGTCTTGTTGCCTATCCTAATACTGTGATATCTATCTATATCTACACAAGTTTATTTATCTATCCTATTGGGACATGTGTGTTATAATTTGCCATATCTATGATACTATGAATGTTCCACTATATTATCACGTTTACATACTATAAACATGTATATTTATTATACGTATCGAGGGTAGGGACATTTTATTTGAAAAGAAAATGCTATATCTTTTGTCTGTGGTTTTGTTTAGATATCAGAACGCCTATAATAAGCCTATATCTGCTGACTCTATTGTACCTGCAATACCCTTGCGAGTTCTGAACTCAAATAGTCTTACCAGTTAAAACTGACAGCGCAAATTAAAACGAATTCATACTAGATTAAAAAAATAAATCTCCATCCAATTTTCCAAATGCTTTTGAAATGGTCCCTTTCCTATTGATATCTTTAACTTCTGATCACAGTATCTAAGGAAGTGCAGACATTTTAGTTGATGCATTTCTTGGTAGTGAGTGTGTACAGCCGAGGGTATAATAGACATTCAACCTGACAGACTGGATGTCATTGTATCAATGTTAGAGGAAGACGACATATCTCTTGGCATTTTGTAAATTCTACTAATCGGCTATATGGGTATCGTAGGCGTATTTATCAGAAATTATGCAATGTGAGTAAAGAGAAGAAATAACATGACACGTGTTTGGTAAAAAAATACTCAATACATATAAGGCAAACTCCAGACCTACATTGATATGTATGTGTAATAATACGCATAGGTCATTACAAGTATTTAGTTTGTTTGTTACTTTTGTAAATATTTTCATCAGAATTCAAAAAACCCTTTTTATTTTCCAAAAAAATGGCAACACAGATTTACTTTGCACGTGTTTCACAAATAATACTTCCATGTTATATTACATATTGCTAATAGTGCATCAAGCGTTTTAGTTACGTTTTCTTAGTTATCTACCTTGGCCGGGAGATGTATTAGGCACAAGTAAGTACACCTTTCGAAACCCCTAGTTCTGCTGGCCGCAAGAACAAGGTA
Organism: Pecten maximus; assembly: GCF_902652985.1. Classification (NCBI taxonomy): domain Eukaryota; kingdom Metazoa; phylum Mollusca; class Bivalvia; order Pectinida; family Pectinidae; genus Pecten; species Pecten maximus. The sequence continues at coordinate 28,421,922 of NC_047016.1, read as the reverse complement.
TACTCTATAAAATTAGATAGAGACGGCATGTGGTCATTCTCATTACGTTACATCTAACAACATCCCATAAGGGGTCACGTTTTGATGACCTATGAGATTTTCAAGGGCGAATTGTCATTTTGTCGATATAATCGAAGCAAACCATTTCGTCACAGCATTTATATAGCTATATGCTTTGTTGGACGAAATGACTTGAAACAAATTGACAGATTATGTAAGCTATGCACTCTAGTCATGTTAATTTGGACATATAAAATTCACTTCCAACATTCTGGAAGTAGTCATTTGATTGGCTAATCCAAAAGGTCATCCTGACGTGACCCGTTATGGGGTGTTGTTAGATGTTCATGTAACGTAGTGAGGAGTGCTTTCAGTTCGATTTTTTTTATTTTGTTTGACACATTAATTTGGATGATAACGGAGAGGTGCAGTTGATCTTCACGTAACCCATATGAATGTTTTGACCATCAAGGTCAAGTTATGTGTATGCAAGACTGTTTCTTTGCCGGCGATCACTGTTAAAATGATAACAGGTTTATCAAGTGGCGGGTCTTTTAAAAATATTCAAAAACACCTACACTTGTTGTCTTGCAAGGCATTATAACTGAAAAATATGCATTTCCTCAGATGCTACGATAGATACTACAGACACTACGACAGATACTACGACAGTAGAGCTTTTGAACTTGCATTTTGACTTTAAGTTGATTTATATCTATTGGTAATACGAAATCAGAGACACATGCTGAGGTTTGTTAACACATTTCTGGCTTACGATGCTCGTGCGAACTATCAAACATACGTTATATCTAGAAGATCGGTCATTTTATATTTTTAGATGATTCGATATAAGCAGCAGATCGGAAATATGATACATACATCGTGTCTGAAACAGGGCTCAAACAATCCCTACGCCCAGAATACCGCCGATAACCAATGATTTGATTATTTCATACATCACGATATCTTTATGTAACAGCATGTTATTATTTCCATACATATTGTTTGAACTCATTATATATTGTTTCCCCTGTTCTTTTCTAGCTAACTATTTAGCTTAATGGAAAGTCTTCCTTTCGGTTATGGTGCAAGTGAAATATAGAATACTGATGTTCATTTAAAGTTCAGACTGTATATACGGTAGACGTGGAGTCGCAAGATCCCCACGGGAATACAAAAACTAGGCATGTCACAAATAATATGGCGTTATTGTTTTACTTCTATGCAATCAAAGGTTTAGTTGTGTCAATTGAGACATGGGGAGGATGTTATTACAGAAGAAAGGATTCGATATTAATATATCAAATGAATTCGCGTGACAAATTATTTAGTTGAATCTGCAGGGTAGAAATACGAGATGAAACGTAGATTAAATTGACATATTCAGGAAGAGTGAGCGAGCAGCCGCAAGCAGCCACTAGATTTGGGGGGGGGGGGGGGGGGTGCGTTTCCTTTAAATATTACACAGCGACTGTTGAAAAATTATGTAATAATGTTTTTGGGTGACTACAGTTAGCGTGCCTATTAGTTTCTTAATGACTATCCCTGTTCCCATGTTGAGAACATTACATTGTTTAGCTTCGACCTACACTGATGTTGGTGGTATTGCCGATGAACCACAATGCTAGTCGTCCTGAATACATACATTATTACCCTTGTCTTTTTTAATAGTTTCCATGTGTTAATGTATTGTTATTTAACCGTTTGGCCTTGTTGGTTGCTTTACATGTGTGTATAATCTTATTTTATCCATGTGTTTGAACGTTACATGCACAGTAACTGCACAATGCAGTAACTGTCAGTAATCCGCGAACCTCAACAATATACTGTTCCTATGGCAGAGATTGTAGACAAGAGGCAACACAATATAAACATACATATGGTGTTTATTATAATCCATACACAATCTGCCATCACGCCAGGAGCCTGAAATATCAAGTGATAATTTTAGATATTCATTGAAAATATCACTTAATCTAATCAGTACCGTAACACATGCACACGTTTTTGTTCTAATTGACTGGTTTGTGTAATGTACAGGTACATTTTGTGATTTAATTCTCATATTTTATTGCATATATCATTAAGCTTAAACAAAGGCGCTTAATAAAAAAAAGTCTTTGGATTTGAAAATCTGCACGAGTCAGAACGAAGCCTCGTGCCACAAAAATTAAGTTAACACAACCAGCTGAAATCTATCAAAATTATATATATATGTTTTGATACCATATAAAAAGATTATAACTATAAAAAAAGTACAAAATAATAGCTTACAGTGATTGACATATTCAAAACTTAAACACACAAAATGTTACACTCACATTAACGTACTTATGTTGCCTGCTATCCAAGTAAATATCCGTAATTCTTGATCGCTCTCTCCACTAACTGTAGATAAACATGTATTTATTAAATTAGACACGATGATATGGCATTGTCAGTTGGACTTTATACTTAGATATGATCAGTTATTACTAGGACGTCGTTTCACCTCAAATATCTTTTCCCGCTTATTTGCATATTGTAACACTTCATTTCCTAATAATGATGTTTTGAATATTACAAACAGAAATACAAAACTCATAGTTTATACATTTTTACTACTGAAATATTGAAAATAATTTATTCTACAAAAGTGATATTTGGTACCATGTTTTGGATCTCAAACAGAAATACAAAATACATATCTATTATATTTTACCAGTGAAATATTAAAAATTATTCATCCTAGAAAAGTGATATTTTTCTCATTTGACCAATCAAAACACTGTTTACAAACGACAAAGCTGCCTTAGTAGATTGTGCTTTAAAATGTAATTAACAGATCCACACTCGTGAAAAATATCAAAATATAAGCCTCTTCCGTAAAATATATTTGGTATTACTGAAGACATATATATCCTCTATATACGAGTATCTTGGCGAATAGATAAACTGTCATTCTAGGCCCACATCGGCTTTTAAAATTATCGCTGTACCCGAAGGGAAGTAACTCTGATAGATCAGAATGCTTTACTGTCCACAATCTCAGTTTCATCTCCAATTCTTTATGATGTATTTTCATATATTTTTTCCAACTTCATTTCCGTTGAACGGATAATCTCCAGTACAATAATGACGGCTTCGTTTTACTGAGAAAGTTTTAATCAAGACAGGAAAATAGTTTCCAAACACATCGTCTAATCATAATACACACACCTTTAACATTTCATAATTACGTTACAATATAATTTCGTATTTTGTACCCATTCATGAGTGGCCAACATACCCATTATAGGGGGTATGGTGACCTCAGATTACATCTTGTTTCTTACCGATGTCTACATGTGAACCAAAAAGAAAACAAAAACAAAAAGCATATGTTTTAAATATGGGCTTAGTTTTTCTATTGTAATAGGAGTGGAAAAATGCACGGCCAGACCGGGGTTCGATCCCGGGACCTCCGAACACTAGCCGGATGCTCTACCGATTGAGCTACCTGGTCGCCGATGATCGACCCGGTCCAGTTCCGCTACACTCTTCCCTCCCTTTTTTAAGTCTTCGACCCCGAAGACTTCACAACTCACAACCCAGGTTCGGGTATCCCCTTGTCAAGTATTCACCTCACTTGAAACAAGGTTTGGTCACAGACACCAAATGTAATAGGAGTGGGAAAATGCACGGCTAGACCGGGGTTCGAATCCGGGACCTCCGAACACTAGCCGGATGTTCTACCGATTGAGCTACCTGGTCGCCGATGATCGACCCGGTCCAGTTCCGCTACACTATGTTTAGTTATCTCACTACTTACCGCCGTATAGTATATGTCAAATTCCCTCCGGCTAACGATGTTGTCGGCTAAAACATAACATAAACAAATAAAGACACATAAAAACGTTTCTTTAAACTATATTCAGAAAAAAAATGTATTTTTCCTATTTACATAAAGCAACATACAGTACAGATGGTGTTAACCGCTGTAAAGGAGATTTCATTTTACTAACATATGATATTTTACACATTAAATTGTATAGTATTTGCACTGACCGTTGGTATCCATCACCACGTATTGCCCCATTATGGCACTGTGATCCACGTATCCGTCCCCATCATAGTCCATCTCCTGGAAGATTATCCCACGGAAGTCATGGTTGGAACCACCTGCCTCGTACTCTGATTCACTTACTTGGTGATCGTCTAATTTACCATAAAAATAATAATCGTCTAATAAATAAATATGTGAAAGTTTGCTATTGGAACGTATTGATGAATGATGACTTATATAAATTGATATATATTAATACTAAACATAATATATCATCACTGTACCTCACTTGTAGGCAACTAAAAGTGGGCCCTCTGAAGAATCCGCAAATTTTCTTCTGTGGTTTTTATTTATTTGTTTTTGTTTTCTGTTGAGAACAGCCAGAGTCATATGATGACATGTGACAAGGAGACACATGTAGGAATTTCAGGCCTTTAATATTAGGTCACGGAAACTGATTTCAAAATAAAATGTAATAACTCATGAACATGTACATATAACTTTAAATACAGAATCATAGGAGGCTATCTTATCTCTAACCACCTGTCTGTTTCCTAATGACTGCCTCACTTTTGATCTTTAGTTGAGCGTTCGACTCTCTGAGGAAGGCTTAGGGTCCTGTCCTCTGGTCGAGATTTACCAACGTCTGAAAATTGTATTTAGTACTCTTGCACAACGTTCAGCATTTTGGGAGTCTGATGACTGGTTCACCCATTGTCAGTACACTATGACTGGTTGGGTTGTACTACTGGATGTCCTAGACTGTACACTTCAATAATGTAGCACAATAAATCTGGCATCAATTCCGTGCTATTACAAGGAGACTAACACGAACATACAGCAGTCTCCCAAAACGCACGCAAACACTCAGCACACGCATGAATATCACACACAGGATAGAATGTCCTTAAAAGACCATAGCTGTTAATTGGACGTCAACAAACTCAAGCATACATTCAGACACAAGTAAAAATAGAGGACAGATCAAGTATAAATACTGTAGGATCTTCACTTATGACGATATTCTAGGGATTTAATTGTAATGCAACTTACGGTTATAATCAACAAGGTCCCATGCTCCTTCCAGTTCGGTTAATTCCACAAAGGTATCATTATTAATGTCTATGAATTGAAAACCCTTATCCGCCCCTGCAAGCAATTGCGCGTGTGTATAATTCTGTCTGTAAAGCAATAAATCAAAATAAGTTTACGTTGAGCCAACATGATGAAAAGCAAAATGTTGAGAAAAATAAAAGTAAACGCTTCTGGTTTAAGAGCACTACGACATCAAAACATTTGCGATTTCGATGTCGACCTGGAAGTGATAACAGCTGCGAGGGATTTCTGACTAAACGATTTAGTACCATCGATCACAAGGAAAGAATAATATATTCATTTTAAATTACTTACGCTAGGGATGAGCCAAGTGTTAGCAGAAAAACAATTACGCCAAATCCATACATGTTGGAAACACTGTAACAAATACACACAGATATAGACTAAATCGAAATGCTTTACTCTCAAATCAAGAATATAAGGAGATGTTCCGTCCTTATCCAGATCTCAACTTCGATTGTTTTCGAAGGATGAAACAGATGAATTGTGCAATCTAATTCATTTGTCTCTACTGTATTTAACTCTCAGTTTTATTTAAAAGGTGTTGATATCTTGTGTGTCTAGGACTCGACAATGACGCTCAGAAGCCAAAAGTGTGGAGACTTTTTTGTTTTTTTTTTCAGCTATTTTTCTACCTTGAACAAAATGAAGATGACAAAACATCTTAACCTAAGCCTCTAATTATATAATTCTATATTAAAGACAAGTATTGGTTGTTTGATGCCTACCTGAATGACGTCCTACAATGTATACGAACAGTTTGTGTTTAGCGCTATATATCCAAGTTCTTATCGTTACTGGCGAACACCTGCTTGTTTCACTATATCTCTGTCTATTTCGTAATGATAATGAACCTTTGAAGAGTTCAATAACGGGATTTATTTGGAAATAGAAGAGAGAAACGTGCCTTATTAGCATACGGCCGAACAGGAGTTATATCGGTTCTCCGGGACTCCTAGATTAGAAATTATCATAACTTGGATGTATGTACGTAATAGTTTATCTTATGTCGATAAAACAGGGCGAAAAGCAAGCTCCTATGTAAATTTTAAAACTCAGATCAAATTAATTCCGTAGAAAAAACCAGGGAAATCAATCCATATTTTATCTGGTCTGTTAATATATCCTAATATAAATACATCGTAACCACTGCATAGTTTAATTAAAAATATAAGGTCAGCGTCACTATGAGTAAGGTCCTACTTTTGAGGATGCTATAGCGACGACAGTCTATACACAGCTTTTCACGGTAATGTATGACATTGCACCATGCGTATGGAAAATATCTAACAACACCATCGAATGAAAAAAACCGGTACATAATAATAACAGCGTAGTATTAATGTTCGCTAACAAGACCCCAATTTATAATCCCATTAGATTCACCTGTCGCATTAACCTTTGATTGGTATATTGATTGCAGGCAAGTCGATATGCATGTAGGGAAAATAAGTGCAATGCATAATGCGTATATATTCAATAGTTGATAATGATGCATAAGATTGTTAAAATTGACGAAGTAGTCTTGAGGCCTAAGTGGTTACGTCGCCAAGTACAGTCGTATGGGTACGGGTTCGATTGTTCCTTCTCCTCTACTTGTTTTTATCCATCCCAGATTCGTTTTTTGAAAATGAACTAAAGACTTTCTAATTGTAAGTAATAAACAATTATAAATACATTTGATAACCTTAACTAATGTATGCTATTTATCTTATACATATGAACGTACCTGTTTTACTCTTTTTACAACTCAGCGACTGACTCTGTTACATGTTTCACTGTTACGTTTTATGATAAGAACAATGAGCGTGACGCATTTCATTTTTATTTAAGATCCGTCACTGTAGGCTGGTCAATCCCCAAAGCGCTTGAATATGTCTAGTCATGTGTAAGCATCTCGCAGTCAGTTACTTCATTACACGTACACGTTTTGAACAGGTTGACATACCAACGCAATAAGTGGGTCACCCATTTTGCCCGTCCCAAATGAGAGTCTACGTAACAGGCGAGTCAGACATGCAATATACAAGAACAAATATTTTCGAGATGTAATCAATTGATCTTTATGGTTAACTTCAAAATCAAACTTTGTGAGTGTGTGCGTGAGGGAGGGGGTGTAATTATTCATTAATGAAAATCACCATTTCTCGCGGTAGCTTTAAGGTGTAGGTCAAAGTTATTATTTCTTAGTTCATCACTAAACAATTTGACCCATGTCTCTAACGTAGCACTTCATTCAATGGAAAACTGAAAAAACGTAGTTTTGTGGATGTCGGAAATGATATATCTTCACCGTTAAGGCAAAATATTTAAGTAAAATACCTGGAACTTGTTTGTACTTAAAAACTGTTATTAGAAAAGAGAATTTTGTTGAAATATGTGATTTAGTAGGTTTACAGTATGCAGTGAAAAAATAAGAACAGCATGATAAAGTATTCTGTGTTTTTATTAGAATCACCATAACAACTCGGACTTCCTTTGTAACACATGCAAGTCGCCTGTAAAATAAAAACAAAAGATAGAAAGTATTTTTATATAGTTTAAGGCAGCAATGCTATATTGTTTTCTTTCTCAATGTTTTACTGTCTTTTTATGAAATAATTTGAGAACAACAGAGAAGCGTCGCAAAAGTTCCATAAAAAATCGTGTAATATCGAAAACAATTATTGCATGTACGACGTCTCTAAGAAATCCTTCTGTTTTGAAGCCGAACAATATATCGTAAAACTGCCTCATAGTACTTGCTTGTATGTTAGGTATACAGTGACAACTTAACGTCTCAAAGTTACAGATAATCAAACAGACCACATAGGAGACGTGATTCTCATTGAGAGGACGTGACCTTTGACCCTGTTTTAAATTGACAGATGTCCTCGACAAAACAAAGGCCGTTTCACAAACCGGAAAATCTTATCTCTTTTTCCTTGTACGTTTTAAAGGTATCATGGTTGATTTATAATTTGTTGATTTACCCTCTTTTTTCGACCTTGAGATATATTTCTTTCTCGGATTACTTTCGTATGATTGTTCTGTAAATTTTGAAATATTACACTTACATAAATGTCACACCTCCTTATCCTAGTAAATGCCCATAGTGTTGTATCGCGCTCTCCACTAACTGTAAATACAAGTGAACATAATTAAGCATCGTTCCATTGTTCTTATATCTCTAATTGTGCTACATTTATACCACGATACACCATATCTTATTTTGTTTTCAAGTATAGCTCAGAACATTTAAACATGAACGCGAAGTATCAAGATACAAGTTCCAAACCATAGAAACTCAAGTCTACGCTCTTCTGTGTTACCTAACTTCCATTTATCTGGTAGTTGAGTTAACAGAACTCGGTGCTATTTAAATTTGGCTCGATCTTTGGTCCCATAAATATAAAAACAGAAGGTAACGCTCGTGATACGGTAAGTATATTTGATGCTTCTAGCAATAACCCTTCGAGGTGTTAATAATGTCCAAATGTTTTGATCTGGACTAGAAATTCTGTAATCAAGTCATCGTCCAGTTACGATACTCGTATCGATAACCTATTGCCTCGAATTGACTTTAAGGACTTTTAAATGTAAACGTGACCTTGATTATCTATCAATCACAACCTCCAAATTCAGCGGTTTATTTAGAGCTCACACATTGATGATAGAAACATTCCTATCTAACCACTAATGGCCCTGTTTTGTACTACCTCTATTAAAACTTACCGCTGTATAGTAATTATCGAACTCTCGTCGGCTTACAGTGTTGTCAGCTACAAAAACAAAATGCAGAATATTTGTATGTATTGTTCCTCGAAAATATGTCGTCAACTTTAACATTCACTTTTTTGCGCAAATACCAAAATATATAACTCATGGTTGAATTTCTCAATTTATTTATGGTAACACTTCGCCATTACATTCGCTGATGATCTCAGTAAAGTTAACATTATTTTGTATATTTATGTGTGCTACTGACCGTTAGTATCCATCACCGTGTATTGCCCCATCAGAGTGCTATGATCTACGTAACCATCCCCATCGTAGTCCATTTCCTGGAAAACTACTCCGCGGAAAGCATGCTTTGAACCACCTGCCTCATACTCTGCTTCGCTTATTCGACCATCGTCTAGAAGAAAATAATATGTGGCAAAATATAGGTGAGATATTATATGTAACATCGCGAAGGACATTTAATTCATACTGATTCATGGAATGGATTAAAATAAATTGTTATCAAGGTTTATAAGGGAAACAACTACAATCGAACTTGTCATATGTAACCTTCCGTGGGAGGCAATGGAATAGGTCACATATAAAAGATGGTCTCTTAATACAGGTTCAGTTAGTAACTAGTATGATAGATAATATTGGGAAGGAAACATATGGTCACATAAGAGATGGTGTCTCTTAATTCATGTGGTTCATAAGACATGTTTGACCTACTTCCTAGCATCAATAAACTTAAAACTAATATTTGTGGACACTTTGATATTATTATCTATTAAGCTTGACTTAGGAAGTCTATAATTTGTACATAAACTTTGCATATATTTATGCATCCTCGGTCCTGTCACAGACAACAAAGAAAATGTATAGATTGAAAATGTCCACGATACATGACATACGGTGACTATATATATATATATATATATATATCATATACCCCTACAGGTAGGGCGTAAGAATTATACATGCTGCCGTCATTGCATGATCTCCCCTTTCTTAACAACTTCCTTCCTCCTACTGTACCCTTTTACATTGCCTTTCTTTCGCCCTAAAATTGAGCGCTCGTCCCTTTGAGGAAGACACAGCTGGCTGAAGTAAGCAGCGGATTCGTTATTCGTTATTGGGAATTCGAATAACGATCTGCTGCCAGCAGCGGATTGGGGATTCAGTTTTTTTATGTTTAAATGATATTTCTCTTTATTGACATTTTGATTCAAATAACAAATCCGCTGCAGCAGTGGATCGGGGATTTAGTTACATCTAAGTATTTTTCTTATAATATGTAATTGGGGATTCGAATAACGAATCAGCTGCCAGCAGCGGATTGAGGATTTGAATAATGAAACTGCCGCCAGCCGCGGGTTTGGGAGTCAGTAACTTACATGTTCAATTGATGTTTCCTTTTAAGATATGATTTGAGATTCGAATAACAGTACATAACAATACATGTATTATCCAATTTGTAGCATAAATATAATAACCAAGAGTATTTTTCTGATAGAATTTTAAATTCCGTATACATGTTTGCATTCCAATCAAATCTTCAGCTATATCGAAAAGATATTCTGGTCTTAGAAGATTCGAACTAGAGTCCCATTATTGTTGATTGAATTACAAAGTAATCATATCATTGTTTTACCCGCAAATTACTATTTCGTAATTTGTGATAAAATACATCAATGAAACATCAAGAACTGAATTCACAATACGCTATTGGCAGCAAATGCGCTATTCAAATCACAAAACGAAAAGGTAAAATCGAATCTCTGATCATAGTTTATCAGAAAATTACAAATAAAATATAAGTAACTGAATCCCCAATCTGCTGCTGGCAGCGGATCGCTATTCGAATCCCCAATAACGAATAACAAATCCGCTGCTAACTTCAGCCCGCTGGAAGACATTTGTTCTGTCCCCAGGCCGAGACACACCAGTGTCTATAAAATACATATTCGGAGTCGGGGACTGGCGTCCACGTTGACAGTATGTTACCGGTGGGGTTTCCCAACAGGTGTAGTTGACAGTATGCATCAGTGATGCGCTATCACAAAGACTCTAATCACACACACTCACCACGTCGCACACCCACACACAGTGGAGGCCGTCCTTAAATAACTATAACTGATGATAGGACATTAGGCAATACGTAACTTAAACAAACCAATTTCAGTTTTAATTTTATTGAAGTAATTACACACAATTTCAATTCCCTTGATCAACTTTAATATGGATTCAAAATTCTAATTTACCAACAATGTATGTGGATATTTGCGAAAACGCCCTATTCATTTGTTTAGTCATAGATAAAAGAAGAACCAATGAATTGATATTTGTTACCTGCATTTGAATATGAGTTTGTACTGATGATATTTCAGTATAACATTACTCACGGTTAGCATCAGTGTGCAGAATTGTGTGCTCCAATTCACGTAATTCCACAAAAGTATCATTATTTGTATCTATGTGTCTGAAAGCCTTATCAGTCGCGGCGTATATTTGTGCGTGTGTTGTCTGATTTTGTCTGCGAAAAAAATAAAGACTATTTTAAACTTGCGTGAGCTAAAATAGCATTTTAGGCTACATAAATAGGTTTCAATTACATTATCATTTGTATTTATGCATATTGTATATTAACTACAAGAGCAGCAGGAAAATATGGTTAGGATTTGTTTTAAGTTAAGTGTAAAAGCGCAACATTATATCAATTTAAAGTAAGTAAAATGTTTGATTTTCTTCAGTTACTTAGCCAACTGTCTTTATCATAACAAAGCACTTACGCGAGAGATGAACTCAGTGAGAGAAGGAAGATCAGCACACCAGTTCCATACATTTTGGTGAATCTGAATAAAAGCAATTAGAAAAAGTGCAACCCTTATTACATGCTGTAAAAGTATAGAATAGAATAGTTATAGTAGAAGGTGACTATGAGATGTCAATGCCAAAGAAATTGTGTGACATGCCTACCTGATAGATGTCCTACAACGCGCTCCAACAGTGGTTTTCAGCGTTTTATATAGACGTGCTTATCTTTACTTGCGAACACGTGTTTGTTCACTTTCTATAAGAGTATTGTATAATTAAGGAATTCAGGTATCAGTTTTATGATAAGGAGAAATGAGAACGATATGTATATGCTCAAGCAAAAATTATATTTACTTTTAACAGACAGTATTTTAATATTTCAAATGTATACAAATACTGTACTTCATATTTTACTTTTTAATATAGTCATTATTACCAGTAATATTTAACCTATGGGTTCACATTGATATCTTTCTTTTAAACCATCGTAAAATTAAAATTAGCTATAAAAATCCTATTGGTCAAATAGTTGTACAGGTGAAATGCAAATACAATCTGTTGCTATGGAAACATTGGGTTCATCGGGGGCAATCATATGTGATAGATATAGATCGTTGTGGCACGTCGTGACCGTCGCGTTCCACAATACATAGCACGTGTCAGAATATGACTACATCGTGATTAAACGTCACGTGGTTAAACATTCTGAAATATTATGACAAAATGTGAAGAGTGACTTGGTTGTTAGGTTCTTAAACAATGTACTTCTGTAAGTACCAAGTCATCGTTCTCATGTTTCAATGTTACACGGTTAGATGCTCTATGTCAAGATGTGATATGCGGTGTCTTTTTTTTATTATTTTCTTTTGGTTAAATTGATGAGTCACATAATATTGAGCCAAAATCCAGATAAACATCTTTGTACATATAAAAATAAACGAACAAGAACAGATGTAGCGCAAACAAAACAATTCCGTACGGATAGAAATGTATGTCAATGCACGATCAACATAATTGCTGTATTATTTTCTTCAATATTTAACATTACAGGATGTCCTCATTTCATAATTATATCAGAGTACATATTGTTTTGGTCAGGTATCATTAAAAACAATCGGGGATCATAAATCAAGTTAAATATACATTTTACCGTTTTAAAATTCATTTAATTTTAATTTTTTGTCTTATCTTTTTTAATTATTTTATATAATTCAGTAATCAAAAAACAGATAATACGTTAAATATATACCAATGTTTGCCCTATAAAACGACCTTACGTGACTTATCAGGTTGACTTGTCAATGTAAGGCTGGTGACCTTATATTTTGATGATATTCTCGACTGTCATTCAAGAGGTTATCATTGAAAATAAAATGAACGTACATATGCTATATTACAAAAGTGTTTTCTTTTTCTTTTACATACAACATTATATTCATTTTATGGGTTCATTGAGTGTGAAGCATTACGATTTTTTGAAGAACGGTCACTGTTTCTCTTGTATCTTGTAGCCTAGTCATGTGAAGGGATCTCGCATTATCGCAGCCAGTTATGCTACATACTCCTGGAAAAGAAGCACGCAGGCAATTCGGACTTTACATTCAATATATAATAGGCAGAACAGGATAGAATTTGTTAGAGATGTAATTGGTTATTAGAGGCTTACACTTTTCGAAGGCGAAATAGGCATAAAGAGTGCAACTATTTGTATTGCAGAATTACATATGAGATTATATTTTAATCGATACAAATCACTATATGTTGGCGCTGTACTTTGAACTACAAATTGGAAACCAGTTAAAGGTCACCACTAAACACATTTAACCAATATCTGGAGCAGTGCAAGTTGCGATATTGGGAAAAAATGATTTTAAAGAAAGTGTGTCATGCATTGGAACTTGAATTGGCTGTAGTAATACGTGAGACATATGTGACAATATTGCTCAATACAGTAACATAGTATTTAGCCAATCGGGTGTTCTGCTGGGTAGGGCGAACGAATAGCACCTGTTGTCCCAACTGCCTGATCGTGAGAGGCGATTTAATTTGGGATGTGATTTTTTATCTTCTTTCTAGCGACAGTTTTATTCTTGTCCCCATTAACCATTAAACTTCCTAAATCTTGCCATTTACGTGAACTTGTGCCTTGTGTGGAAAGCTACAGGTTCTATCACCTGGCCGAGACATACCAGAGGATATAAAAAGGCATTTGTGAGTGGGGCGACTGGTTCCTTATATAATGTGACCGGTAGAGGTGTCCTGCTTGATGCCTTCAGCTGTATTCTTTGGTGAGGGAGTGCTGTAAAATCGGCATCAATTCCGCGTTATTACAATGAGACAAACATACCACAGAACATTACACATAATCATGAATTTTATTTTTATAACAAGGGATTTGTTTTGTCAATTAAAATTAACGACGCTTAACTCTAAATGTCAGTCTTCGTGTTTTCTGGATCAAATAGCCACAGCTACGGACAAAGAGAAACAAACTTATCTACGGAGTATTTAAAAAAAATCCCTTGAACTTCTGACGACAAAAACAGTTACAGGCTGTAGTTCTCAAAATTAGCGATGGTCATCTGTCGGTCATAATGTTTGCTGGATCAGACTCAAAATCCATTGAGCACCATTAGCGACTAGGAGAAACGTGCATGTGAAGTTTGAACATTTTTTTCGCCCGATTGAATGGCATGAAAGCGAGGGCATTTATAGGAGGGAGTGTCCATACAATCTCGGGGTGGACGGGAAAAGCAACTCACAATGGGAGTGATGTAGTCCGTTCACCAAACTAATGCACAACTGGGAGTCAAAACATGGTAGAGAACGTGACGCTAGATAAATACTCAATATCGATACTGATGGTTTAGCGCATGGTGCATTGTAAACATTTTGTCTGTTTGTTGTTACCACCTGGACGGTGGTCTGCGGGAGAAGAAACCTAATAGGACCCACATAAAAATCCTCTGTCCTGTAGCGACAATAAACTTCAACTGTTTAAAACAAATTGAGTCTTCTTGATGGATTAAACTCAAAATTAAATGGGCACAGCAAGGGAACAAACAGAACTTATATTTGAGACAATTGTTTGTTTTCTTAATCAGATATAAAATCAAAAGAGTACACTGAGGGTCTAAAGGAAACATACGTATGAAGTTTGATAAAAAAAAATATCTTGGTACTTTTTCATGAATTGTGATAAATTGTCACAATAAAAGAGTGTCGAATGATGGACACTTTGTTTTCAGGATCAAAATCAACTTGGAATAAAGGGAAATCTACGTATGGGATTAGAGGGAAAAAACCCAGAACTTCTGAGGAAATGGCAATTAAAGAAATTAACTCTCAAAATAAAAGAAATGGCCGTCTGGTGGACAGTTTGTTTTGTGGATCAGGCTGAAAATCAAATTAACACAAGGACCAAGTGTATCCTACATGTACATGATTATTTATTTATGATTATTTGCGATTATTTATAGACGGAAGGTCCATGGTCAAAGGGCGATCAGATAATTTTGGTTTTGAAGCCTAACAATGTATGGTAGAAATGGCCCATGGTAATGGATTGGTCATATGTTAGATATACGGTAAACATATGACTACTATAACTAAAAATTAGCACATCTGAAAACAGAACTGATTCGCATTTAGAGGTATTCTTAAGGTAAAAGCCTTTTCTATAAATTACCGTTGTTTTTAAGATAGATCAATTATATAGCCTTGGTATGATTATTTTGTTTATTGTGAAATATGTTACACTTAAAAATATCGCCTCTAGTATCCTAACAGATGCCTAACGTTCTTCACCGTCTTCTCCACTAACTGTAAATACAAGATAATATTTTAGCATTATTCCAGTCTTCTGACACCGCCAATATGGCTACATATATACCATGATACAGCATATCTTTTTATTTTGTTAACGTTCATCTGTGTTTTTACCTAATTTCCACCGATCTTTTGGTCTCTGGGAAACAGTTCACCTGGTCAGTACCAACACCTCGTGAAAACAGTTTTGACTGTTGACTGATGAGGTATTAAACAACTGTAAACTGTTTTCCCAGAAAATATTTAATGTAAAACATGCTACCCATGAACCGTTTCCCCGTCACATGGTTTACCGTGAATGCTACCCATGAACTGTTGCCCGGTCACGCGCTGCCCAATCGAACGCGCCTAATTTCAAGCGTAAAGATGACAGTGGCTGAGCTACTTGTCGTCGACATGAATATCATCAAGGGTTCAGTGAGTTATTAAACATTTAATTTCAGACTGGTTTTTGTTGTAATTTATTCACCTCATTGGTCAGATAACAAAACAGTTGATTCGTGCCTCATCAGTCAACAATCAAAACTGTTTAATGAGGTGTTGGTACTGACCAAGGTGAACTGTTTCCCCGAGGCCGAAGGCCGAGAGAAACAGATCAACTGGTGAGTACCAACACCGAGGAAAACTGTTTTAACTGTTGACCATGATATATTTTTTATCGCTAAAACACACTAAGAATCAATAAAAGTCTACTTTCCTGTAGGCCTTGAAGTCACCTGGCAGTGTTGACATCTGTTGACTTAGACGCTTGAAAAGGTAGGACTAAATTTCGAAAATTGTCATTTTAGCGTGTAATAGTTCAAAATATAGCCTATGTGTATAGTAAAGGAAAATCAAACACATTATGTACTTCAGTTATATAGACGTGCTGATCTTTAATTGCGAAGACCAGTCTTGTCACTTTATATATTAAGTGGATTGTACAACAAGGAATTATGATGAAAATAGTCTTGTTTTCATGATAAAGAAACGAGAACTATAAGCATTTACTTAGGTTTATACTTTTTATATTTGTATATCTACATTGACATAGATACAAATATCATATTTCATATTTCAATACTTGATATATAGATTATTACTTGCATTGTTTTAAAATTCACAATCAAATATCCCATTTTTTTTACAACTTTGTATACAAATATTTCTGTTGCTATAGAAACTCTGGGCCCCCTTGATCAAATGTGAAGTGGCACGTCCTTGCACCTACAGGAAACGTTGCAAGCGTGTCAGAATATGACTACAGCATCTTTGCAACGTTACTCAGCTTTATTAATTAAACATGACATAACGTGAACATATACTTGGTTGTCAAGTTCGGTAGGTTATGTTGTTAAGGCGTTCTTCCGTTGTTTTAAGTGTCACGCTTTATCACGCTATATGCATGTATAGCGTGATAAAGCGTGTGGTGTAATGTGTCGTGCTATGTCATGGTGTGTCACCCTCGATTAAGCTGTATCATGTTATGGAGTGTTGTACTTATGTTTTGAGTATCGTGTTTTTAATTTCGTGATTGTGCAAAACGCTTTTACACCGAATCCACCTATAAAAGATAAGATAATACAGATTTAACACAAAAAGAACAATCCCATATTGATACAAACTATAACGGCAAATATGTGTATAGCGAATAATAAAGATTTCTCTATTACGTGAATATACAAATATTGAAATATATCTGACAGTTATAGACACAATAAACACAAACCGTACGTACGGATTACTAATTCGTACGTACGATTTACTAATTCGTACGTACAATTTACAAATTCGTACGTACGATTTACCTTAGGAACTCTCCTACAAAGTATATTACTAACATAATAATTAAAGAATACCAGTAACAACTAGAACAGTGACATGTCGGAAAGGGCCCCGCTATGTGTCTGGCCCTTAAGGGTAAATGCAATAATGATGACAATAAACAAGTTACATGTTTTTGATCAACCATGCCGACTTCCATGATGACTCGACCCAAAAAATTAATTGGGCACTGATGATACTACTTTATGTTTACATTTTGCACTATGGACTCCTATTTACTCGGTATTAATCTTGATTGTATTCGCAGGAGTACAAACATGATGTCATTTGGGTGCCATGTTGACCCTTTGTTTCGTCCATTAATCAGTTTTTGACCAAGTAACTAGGTCAGTTGAAACCAACTTTGGTCTATAATGACATAACAAAATGTTTGTCAGTTAAGAGATACTAAATCTGACATTGATCTTTGATCTGATGACCTTGATCTTTGATAAGCTGACTTTTTCTTATATTGTGACTAATTTTGCTTTATTATGTCATAACAAAATGTTTACCAGTCAACATACAATTTATTGAATATTTTGACCCAATGATCACTTGCTCACTTAGTTACTTGCTTACTTGACACCTTGTTTTATACCAACACACTTTGCTTTATAATGCATATGTCATAAAAATGTTAACAAGTAAGAAATTCAAACTCTGACCTTGACCTTTGACCAAATAACCTTACTACGAATTAGTAAATTGTATGTACGATTTTTTGTATAGTGGCCCTAATACGCTTCCGTACCTTTCACAAAGCATTTTAAAATTCAATTTTTACGAAACGATATATTTTCTGTTGTCGATTTACTAATGACAATGAAAATAAAACAATATTTGCCAATGACTGACATTGCACATTTTTTTCATTTTATTAATATCTTGAACCTTTGCTAAGCATATATACATTTTCGAGATATACTAAATAATTGAGGCAAAAGAGTATCTTTTATACCGAATTTTTACTGTCATAGCTGAATTTTTACTTCGAGTTTGCAGTCTTCGAATTTGTAACATTTGATGTCTTGGCCTACATTTCATAAGTAAAATTAAATTGTGGTGCATTAAACTATACTCAAATTAATAGTGATTCGGTTAGTAGAATGCTGCTTGGAAGTATTACCCTTGTAATAAGCATAGTTCCCAGTCATATTAGCTTCAAAAGATCGACTGTAATGGATGTTTACCTGCTCAAATCACTTTCTAGAGCGATACTTGATGTTCCGTTACTGGTTTCGTTGCAAATTCCATATTCAGAGTTAAACGATATTATTTTTAAAAGCAACCTCAAAAACATTATCATTTCAGTTGTTGTGACGCTCAGTCAATCGCGGTCGCACCAGAACTATATTGATTCATCTATTATGAATGTTATTAATAAGGCCGGTTACATCAACGATCTTTAACTTAAGGGAATTCATTTTCCACAGGAAAGCATTATGGGATTTAAGGGGAAATTTAAGTAAATGAATATCACTAAAATATGTAATGCTTTTCTGTGGAAAATTGATGATATCGGGGCCAGATTTAGGTTGGCATCCTTATTTGTTGTAGATCTCCAGGAGAGGATTGAGATCCATTCCTTCTCAAACAACAGTGTTATCCTTATCATTATTTCACCTTATTAGGACCTTATGTGTCATTTCCATAAATGGAAACCAGGATAAGTACACATAGGGCTAACAGTCACTCAGTAATATATAGAAAGCCATTTTAGTCATTTGTTATATTTTATTTTAGTTTTTTCTTGTTTTCTCTTTTCCAATTGATTATACAAATAATCATTATAAGGTGGGCAAATCATTCTTGTTGTATTCCTGTAAAAGAAACAAAAACACATTTAAGACACCGGCATACCATACAATAAGAATCACTCACTAATAAATGAATGCAAAATGGTATACAAGTAAATTTAATTACAATTAAGGTTGAGGGAAATAAGGATATACAGCATTACAGGAAAACAGTATAAACTGGGCTAACATTATTTATATTAATCCCTATTGTAAATATTTATGTTTAATACAATGTTGTTGTTTTTTAACGAGCATGAACCTTTAACGGTTTGTGTTTTAAATAGTCAAGGAGTGGTATTTCGTATATATATGTATACGTTACTTTTTACAGCATCATGTTTGTGCTGAGTGTTTTCCATCCAAATCTGATTTAACATATTTACCTTTCAATGCGATGCTATTGGGCTGCTTGTTGAACCATAATTATGGATAGCAGACTCCACAATCTATGGGGTAAGAAAATACATAGCATCTTAAAATCGAACTTTGGCTGAAGCATAAGGTTTTTTGTGCTTTCCATACTAATAAGACATAAAAAAGTAGGTATATCTTATCAATAACTTAAATTGCCCAACCGCATTATTTTAACAAATTGCCACAAAAAAATAAATATGATTCTTATGCTTATTATGTATAAAGCGATAATGTGATTATTTTGCTTACCTTGGTGAAATATTGATCAAATTCATGCCGGCTCACTTCATTGTCAGCTACATGAAAAGAAAATATGATAATGAATTTGATATGATGTTTCTAGAAATTGCATTACACAGTATCATATTAGGCCAAGCTGGCATCTACTGGAACTATTTAGATATTGTACATCATGAGAATGGATAAACGCAAAAAAAAATAAAATAAAATAAAATCAGAGATATGCGAAAGAAATTGTCAATCCAAATTTAGTCGGTAAAATGAGGGGAATATGGAGAAGAAATTGAAGATAACCTGTTTATAACAGACTATGAATCGTTTAGACATTATGTATTTTATTAAAACAAATAACACCGACATAAAAAACATATCTTTGTTATGACTGTTATATAATAATTATATTTTCAAAACAATTAGTATATGACCTACCTTATGGTTCTTTTATCTCGACAGAAACTGTGCCACTGTATATACAACCTTATCGCTCAAGGCTTTTCATAGATAGTCTTTCTTATCATTTAGTTACACCTGTAAAACAGTGTAGCGGGTACTTGACACGTTGTGTTGCCTGCCAGAGAGTCGCTATAGAATAAAACGTCAATAAATATCTGTGAAGATAGTCGTAGAAAAGCATTTACATTGAACTTTGACGAATGGTTCTATTCAGAGCATGATAACTGACAGTGTTATATAAACATGAGGGCTGTATTTAAAAAAATCGTTATGCATAGAATTCGTGTGTTACTGATGAAAACGTATACATTTGCAATTTTGATTTTGACGAAGTTCGGTGTCGAGCACAATTTAATGTTGGCTCGCCTATGGCCGGAGGACAGGAGGACCGGAGGAGGACCGGAGCACAATTAGGGAAATTGAGGTAAATCCTTTAATTCCTACTAGTCTTGAACGCCTAAAATTGACGGCTCATAACAACAATAAGAGCAAATGTTTCTCAGTTAAAAGTCTGTCGACCATGACATCGTTTGACTCTGCATGCTATGAGCATGTTGTTCAAGATATCGTGAATCCAGGGGTAATATTGAACATTATGTGCTGATTACAAATCGAACATTGGAACAGTACAAATCATTTACACACATTTCTTTTCGAAGCGATTGCACAGCGAAAAGCCGCGTTTGAGTGAAGGCGATAGGGAAGAGCCATGGCTCTGATAATACAGGGGCATTCGCAACGTCATGTAGCCCAGCCATATGGTGTACAGGAAACAACAATATATCATTTAGTTGGACGTCTCAGACCCACAGGGAGATTCGGAGACCGTCCCGGATGCGGATGGTCGCGCATTACGACGTGACGTCAAGAAAGAGGCAAACATTTCTCGCCCCAACGTAATTCGATTTCAGACGGTGACGGAGACGGCTTTGTGGTCGGCCAGTGTGTCCAAGAACGGTTAGAAATAGGTTGAGGGATTTTCCTTTAAGCCACGACGTCCAATGTTGGTCCGCCACTTACGCAGAGATGGCTCCAAATGAATTTTATTTTAATGAATTATCTGTTTTAATCAAACCGATTTTTTTTTAACAATGCTAGCTTAACTGACATAGATACATTTCATTAAGCATTGGACGTTGATATAAGTCTTCATCTAAATAAACAGTATGTGTATTTGTCAGACGGGTTGGTTTTGCATTGTTTGGACGGGTTGGTATGACTCGGTCAGGGAGCAGAACTCAACGCCTTCCTCGCAAGATAAGTACAAAATGGATGGCAGTCTCAAAGGAAATTTTGGGAAGAAGCAATTTGTTAAGAAAGATAAAAGATAAGATCCTCATTTAGTCGCCTCTAGAATTATGCAAAAATAGCAGGAGGTACCATACGTCCTTCTAGCAGCGCAGTCAAGGTCAAAGGGCTATCTGGGAATACCTTGTTCACAAAGATTTTCTTGAATTTTAGGATATATAAAAAGTTTTACAAAAGAGTATTAATAAGTTGGTTGTTAAGATACTACATTGAAATGATGTGTTCCATGACATGGAAATATTGTAAGTAACTTAATACATGTAATTGAAATAATAAAACAAATAGTAACCAAATATCAACACTATTGGCCAAGAAAATTCTATTACTTCATAACATGCTTTCAATGCTACTGAAAGTCTACTTTGATGATAAATACATCTAGCTTCAAAGTAAATGGTAACAGCGAACATGTACTACAAATTAATCTGAAAATCTCCTACACGAACACTTATACTATCGTGTTTAAGCTGTAATTCCCCCAGTGTAGCACACATGTGAATTCTATGTTTTATGCTAACAAAAAACGCAAAAACCAATATTGTCGAAAATTGAGCATTTATTAGATGCCATTAGATAAATCACACTTATATCTCAGATGTCAAAATGAGGAAAGCATATGTATATATTGGTAGATCAATGGCCTTAATGAGGAACACGAAAAAAAATTCCAGTTCTGAAGGGATCACAATTGATGCACTGATAATCAACAGAGAATATAGCAGGATTGATCCAATATTAGGTATACAATAGGAGCGGAAAAACAATGTTTCATGAACAACGGCAGAATGTAAGTGACATATCCTCCTAGTTGAGGAGAAAATACTCGAACAAGATATGTCTCTGCCGAAACATAGTTTGATTTATATTTTAAAAAAATATAATTTAGTTAAATATGTTAACCCAGTTATGAGACAGACTGTGTCAGCTACTAAGCTAAAGTATATACGTACTTAATCATGTATAAAGATTGGTCACCTGCCATACAATTTACCAGACATGTTATGTAAGATCAGTGGCCTACGGGTTCCATGTATAGGTATTAGGCAACTGTCTGATGATATGGTTCACGTGTGTTAAATTGCGTATCTGTAGGAAATTGTCAATCGGTATATTCAAGCCCCGTATTCATAGTTGAAAGGGAGTCTTGGGTTTTGCACTCGAGCCGGCCGCTGGCTGAAAAGGCTGACCTCTACTTTAGGATGTCATATTTTGTAAATAGTGTATAATTCAATTTTGCTTGTAACAAGCATTTTCATTGGCTCAAAAATTATGTTATCATCTCATAACATATAAATAAAATAAAAAGAACACCGGAAGTACATAATGTGACGTCAGCGGAGTAATCGTTATTCACGGGATTTTGTATTTATCGATGTGTTTTTAAATATCTGGAGCAAAATAAACATGTTAAACGTAATGAAAATGTTTCTTATCGTTGTTAATTTAATTAGAAGGGTTAACTGTAATATTTTTTTACGTTATTGAGCAATAACACAAAAAACTGGGATGTACTCTGAATAAACCGCTTCGCTTTGCGGTTTATTCAGAGTACACCCCAGTTTTTTGTGTTATTGCTCAATAACGTAAAAAATATTACAGTTTACCCTTAAATATACATATATTGAACTTTAATAAACCACGTATACAGAAGAACTAACTTATATAACATGTCGAATAGACAGACGGTCAAGTTAAAGTCCGAATATATATAGCCTAAATCGGTGCAGACATATAATGATTTCTTATACAATCTTACAATTTACTGGAATGAAATATCGAAACAATATTTTACTTACAACCTTTTTATTGACATTCGCTGTCACAATCTCCAAATTGTAGTTGTCGCAATTCAAAGTATGATGTAAAACCTATTTTATAATTATCAGTACGGTTACATATCTCAAGTAAGTAAAAACAGATCTTTGATACTTTTTTAAGATAGGCCACTAGATATGTTTCCGTTCAAGTCTTCAATAAATGCGAAATTATGTTAAATTTAACCATTCAGTGCCGAGTTTAAACTTTTCCAAAAGTCCTTCTTAAACGTTATGTACAACGGAAGTTGTAATGAAATGTGTTTTAGAATAAAAACAAGTATTCAAGACGTTATAACATTCGTTTATTCAATAGGATTTACATCCAGTTTAATCATCATGATGTGAGAGCAGTTTCTATGTCGTGCCCGGAGAACCTCCCAGTAAATATCCATAGTTCTGTATGGAATCTTCTATAACCTGTTATAGAGAAACCGAGAACAGTCATTTTGTAAATTTTGACTAAAGAGGTATTTGATATTTAAATCACAATGTTGATATAAATGAAAGGCAAATAGAGCACAACTAATGCTATGAATATAGTACAAGCCCGGTGTCATCAACATTCCTTACCTTAAGGAAACTAATTGATTTAAATATTTCCATAGGAAAAACTTTTTTGGATATAAGGGAATAAAAAAGTGTTTATAACATTTCTATGAGAAAAATAAGCTAAAGAACATTGTAAGGCCGATTCCTGAGTATTACTGACAGTGTCAGATGAACAATTAATGCGTGCATATGACTAAAGAAGACAATGTACATGTATTATCATAGGCTACTTACTTTGGTGTAATATGTATCATATTCTCGCCTGCTAACTTCGTTATCACCTGAAATATATATATATATATATATATGTGTGTATATGGGTCAAAGAAGTAATATCAACAGTATAATCCAGATAACACTTGATCCTCACATAAATGTATGGAGGATACGAATTACCTGTAATGATTATATGGGGCAAGGAAGTAATTCAAACAGTGTGAACAATGAGGCTTGTTAAATTTTCGAGGCAATCCGCCCCTTTATCAAAACACAAAAAATACACATACACTCACATAATATATATAAGAAGTACTGGAAATACAACAAAATACAATAAGAATAATGTTTAAGTAACTGGAGAAACAACAATGAACCCTTCGGCAAACGTGGGCCGATGGAGGGATACTAGCGTGACTGTATCATGTTCGACACTAACGCTTACGCTCAGTGTTGTTCTGCTTTAAATATTCACAAAATTATCGATGAAAACACTCCGATTAGTCAATATTGTATAATCCATGCTAATTATGAAAGGTCATTGATTTCTTTGAATTTAATTTAGGCATGGCATGCATGGAAACGGCAAACCTAGAGAATAATCTCTCCAGTTAAATTATTTCATAGGTTTATAACACTAGTTATCTTATTTTTAGTTATAAAACTCCAATGTTAAATTCAGAGTATTTCAAACACACAAGTGAAAAGCATCATTACAGATACAGAAACGTAGCTATACAGTTTATGAATACTTTAAACCTGCATCACTATCAAGGGTCCCTACCGTTGGTGTCCATCATTATATACTGGCCATACTCAGCACTTCTGTCCAGATAACCGTCGCCATCATAGTCCAGCTGCATGAATACGATTCCAAAAAACTGGTGAAATACTGTTGCCCTCTGGGTGTATTCCATTTCACTGATTCGACCGTCACCTGAGGAAGGAAAACTAGAAATTTTATTACAGCTTATGTTTTTAGATCTGTTTTATTATAATGTAATACAGCAGCATATGAGAATAATTTCATATGCGAATGGGAATAAATCAATGCCAAAACTACATGAAGATATATTAAAACAGGAGATACTGGGTTAGGAAATACAACAATGGGAACCGATAGGAAACAGATAATCAACTGATTTAAGATACATTACAACTTTAGCAACTGGCTGCGAAGACAACATAAGCACCTAACTGAAGCGACATAAGATGAATAATACTGACTGAAGAAACAGCCAATCAACAAGACATCCGTTTGATATTAGGAACAAGGGACACACCAAAACAATCGCGCACGGAGAAAAAACCAAATGAAAAAAACAGAGCTTATTGCTTTTAGTCACTTACAAGTCATCGGAAGTAACTGAGAAACAACAGGTGTCATACGCTCGGTAATAACCGGAACAATGACGTTAAATCAACCAGAAAAAAGTGTTCTTATCTCGGTTATAGCTGAAACAAGGCCGTTAAATCAAGCGTAAAACAAGTTTCCTAAGCTCGGTTACAGCTGGAACAAGGACGTTTAATCAATCAGAAAAACAACAAAACCAATGCAAATCACTGAGCATGACAATCTAAAAGATAGGAACTCAGATAGGATAGCTGCAGAGGACATCATGTGAAAAGGCAGTTATTTTGTTGCGTTATGTACAACTAATTCATGACGTAACGTAACGTTTGTTTCATTAATTTGACATCACAATCGATTTCGGATTTACAGTCAATGAAAATCAATCCAGAGTATCAAACAATATCAACCTATACGCAAAAATATTACAAGGACGAATTCATAGTACGATAGACCGATTATGTGATAAATGAAGAAATATAAATAAAAAAGAAAAGCCACAGAGAGCCAGTTTTATATGTGTAATCATCCTTGGAAACGTAAGGACAATCATCCACATTACAGAAAACCACTGTCGTGTGTGGTATCATTATTGGAAACGTACTCAAGGATCATCAACATCACAGAAACGCAGTACCATATGTGGTGTTTTCCTGGAAAACGTACTCGAGGACCATCACCATCACAGAAAGCTAGTAACATATGTTGTTCCATTCTAGAAAACGTACTCGAAACCCCGAAATAATTGCAACTGACTGAATTCACAGCAAACTTAGTAGACCGGACTAATGTGACACAGGAGTTTGTTGGAAAGACATCTAAATACAATCATCTTAGACAGTAAAACAGTAGAATGAGGAGACATAAACAACGTATCTGACACTAACTCAAAACAAGGACAGTTGTCCACAATATCACTGAAAAAACAGCACCATGGGTAGGATCAAGAGTCATGCTGGTGGTTAACATGTTTCCAACACTTTTCACAATTAGAATGTATCGTGAAAATATGACCAAGCAAATGCTGTATGATACCAAGAATGTATTTGATGTAATATTGTAAAAACATATAACTTACAAACGACTAATTTAAGCTTACCCTCAGTATCGAGTTTGTCGTAGACATCAAGCAGTTCAAACAATTCTAATTTGCTGTCGTGGCTGGTATCGAGGTTTTTGAATGTGGCATCAACTGCCGCTACAATGTCATTGTGCGTGTAGTTTTGCCTACAGATAATTTGTAATATTTTATAAAACTGCTCATTTACATTGAAATAAAAAAGATAACTACTTTAAACAAAACACGAATACAAAGTGACACAGGCAGGTCCAGATGAAGCATGCTAATTGCCATCTTAGATTGCATATAACTTGATACCTTGCGTGAGGGCCTTACAATACATTCGGCCCGTCCAAACAGGCAATAAAATAGTGCAGTGCCTTTGCACAATATGAACACAAAATATATTTACCATTGATGAATGGCATTATTCAGGTAAACAATTCCATAACACACCTAATATGAAACAGTGTGTCACTTAAGACACCTATATAAATGAAGCACCTCTCGTGAAGGAACTGACTGAGGGCTTATATCATTTCTATTTAAATCACTGCATATCTTGGAATGTTTTGAAGTGACATACAAGTACAATTCGTTAAAGTCTCAATACGGAACCAGCAACCGTGATGAAAGTATATACCCTCAGAATACAATATATGTATTTATCATACGTCATTTTTTTCTATTATACTGTTATATACGATGAAGTCAACAAAAGTCCTTCATCTTAAACGATGACAACAAAAGCAAAGTAGACGGGAGCACACAAAGATACGCCCAACGCAATCATCAAATACAAATCAATTTGTCCATGGATTCGTGCGATATCGTGTACATCTTTTTTTTTATTTTGAAAGTGGTTAAATGCGACCTTTTGCCTGCGACTGTAAATGGTGATATTCAAAATATAAATAAGCATAGATTTTGGCGCTGAAGCGTAATGGTGTGGATATGAACTAAATCTGTCCAGAGATATCTTGAACAATTTTTTTTCTTCCCTTTTTATGTTCAGATATGACATTTTATCTATATCAATGACCACCAGAATGAAATTTAAGAGTTACTTTTGCGAGGTGCAAATCGTAAAAGTAAAAGAAATATAAAAAAAAAAAACTAAAATCGAGCAAATTGCAGCTTTTTTATTTTATTTTATTTTTCGATTTCCATGTTTCAGAGGATTTAGAGAAATGTACAATATTTCCATGTCAACACTTTACAAGCAGTGATAGTTATATTTGTACCATGGTTTACAAACAGTCATCTCAGTCACTGCGGTACTCCAGTACTTGATGGTGTGATGTTATTGTGAGAATAAAAACTAAATCTGTCCAGAGGCTTGTGGGTATCTTTTACGAAAGCTTGGCACGCACAGATTCGCAGGCAAATGGACGGACGCAAACATCAAATGATTGCTATATCCCCCTTTATTAAGTATGTGTGTGTGTATGGGGGGGAGGGGGGGGGAGGGGGGGGGGAGGGGGGGGGGGTCGTAGATGGGCTGGAACTCACAGAACACAGAGTAATTTCTGAAACTTTCACCATTTTTATTTCTAATAATCGTTATTCTAGTGTGTTAAGTACAAGTTTGTATCAAAAACGTTCAACGGTTAG
Organism: Pecten maximus; assembly: GCF_902652985.1. Lineage (NCBI taxonomy): Eukaryota > Metazoa > Mollusca > Bivalvia > Pectinida > Pectinidae > Pecten > Pecten maximus. The sequence continues at coordinate 28,393,808 of NC_047016.1, read as the reverse complement.
TTACACCTCAAACCTGAGTTATAAATAGGTATTTAAGGCATTATGCAACATTATATTTCTGAACATTTTAAAAATCAAACAAGTGACATGAAATTAAATTAGAATTATCGAAATTTTTATAGGATTGTATGACCGCACCTAGATAAGGTATAACTGGAGATATCGCTTGTCGCGATAATATGTGAATCACCAAATGCCAGTCTGGACAAAATTATCCCTCTATTATTTTTCATATTCTTATCTATAAGTTTTAAACTTCATGTCTACAATGACACCAATGGTTAAATTGCATACATGGAATGTAAATATCAGGTAAATATCATTGGCGAGATGTGATTTGAATAACATTCCATGGACAGAATGTTCCAGAAAACCTTATAGATTTAGACAATAGTTAATGAATAGCATGTGTTGTCGATTTGTCCACAGGTAAAGTCCAGTTGACCTGAATTATCATGACACACCAGTTAGACATACAGTTTCTCGTAGATCAATAAAATATTGACGCATTATATGTTATTTAGTGTTAAAAAGAATTTGGTAATAATAATAAATTATAATAAATAGCAATAAGTATTTTATTCAATTTACAAATCGGTCCTGGCATTTTTATCTTGAGCCATTTAATATATATATAAAACAGATAAAGTATACTGTACACAAAACAATATTTTCTCATTTGTAATCAATACAATATACACAACAATATTTAATACTCACGCAAATGTTGTGCAGCAGCCGACCAGAAAAATAAGTAACTGCGTCTGCATTCTTTTTATTATCTAATACAATGAAAGTCACACTGTTGATAAACAAGGTACATAAACATCTAATCAATTTCATTATAGGCATGTTTCGCCTGTTGTGGAAAGTAGCTAAAATCAATTAATGTTATATGTTTTATTGAATGTCTCTATTGCATATGATTTACTGCCAATTTGCCTTTTCAATTCTGTTATTTGCAATGTACGTATAACAGTTTATAATAATAAGAAGAAGAAGTCATGGAATAAAACAAATAGATTGCTGGCATTCATTTCCATATGATAATCATGTAAAAACTCCTTCATATTCGCTTGACTTTATACTTATCATTATATTATATGTTGAACCCTGTTTATGAGACATGTCTATACCTACCTTGCTAATGCTAAGAGGGAACGTGCCGGACGCTTGTAAGGTGTAGAGGGCATGACCTTCCCTTTTATATGCTTAATGTCACGTGCTATGTCACCAGAGCAATGATTTCGAAATCAATGACACTATTTAGTGTTTAGGGTTAGTGAGCGTTCTAAGATGCGACCTAGATGTTGACTCTTTCTGATAAGTTGACTGACTGGACATATCACAAGGTAGTTTTAGTTCCATATCAGTTCGATACGTTTTCGTTCCATACCAGTTCCATACGTTTTAGTTCCATATCAGTTCAATAGTTTTAGCTCCATATTTCAATAATCTACATGTTCTTTGTTGTACATAATTTGAAGTCGAGGTAAGTATCCAGCAGATATCCAAATTATAGTCATCGCAATTCAAAGTATAATCAAATACCTATTTTAGAAGTAGTATTAGTACTGTTGCTTGGACATTTCTCAATACATAATACAAGTAACACTGAGTTACACAAGGCGAGGGACAGTCGATCGCCACAAAACGTGCCAAACATATTCTGCGCCATCTCTCTCTCTCTCTCTCTCTCTCTCTCTCTCTCTCTCTCTCTCTCTTTTCAAGTGCATTTACCGTATTAAACTATGTTGTATGCTATAGTGCATATCAGCGCATACAGATTTCCGTTACTTAGTTAACGGAAATATGTCCTCATTGGACACCGTTTAGCGGTTAGGTATCGTCCCCTTCAATTCTTTGCGTAAAAAGCTGTGGACGAATTATAATGATTCAATTCAGTATGAACTTCTTGATTGTTCTGTTGTGTGTGGGTACTGTATGGGGATATCCTAGATTTCAGAACGAGATTCCTAATGGCGGGGAAGTTCCACATCCTTGTAAGGTCAATTTCACCTGGATTGGCGTTGGACATATGAACCCATCCGGAGGACGTGATAGAAATCCTTTCGGCCTAGATTTTGCGAACGCCGGAAGAGTATGTATTCAATAATCGAATGAATGATGATAGTATTTCGTATGATTGTTACCTCATTCCGCTATATACGATGGTTGATTATATTACTGATGATTTAGTTGACAAAACACCAGCACCGTTTTAAAATTGAAAGAACCTCATAGTGCCAAAATTTAACAGGTTTCCTAGGATGAAAGAACAAATTGACTTACAATTCTTTTACTTTCCATGGTATTGATTTTTCATGTAATGTGTCAGTTCGTCACATTTATAATAATAATTATTATAATCCAGGTAAAGCGATATACACATACCTGACATCTTCATTACACAATAATAAAACTCTATACAAACAATATAAATATTCTACATGGGTACATAATTTACTGTTGTAGAGATAATTGTCATTTACCTTGTATTACTTAAGATGACTCATCAAAGCCTTGAAGACATTTTCCTTCAATTTATATATGCATATATTGTTTGTTTACCACAATAATTGTTGTCTGTATAGGCAAATATTTTCATGTGATGAATTATTCACGGGTTCCTGGCTCGCTGATGGTTTGTAGAGGCCTGCTGTATATATTCTACAGCGCAAAACCGAAACGGAACATTTGCATAATGTAATGAACATAATATTTCATCAACAATATGTAATATTTATTAAGATAATAACTTCAGTTAGCAGATTTGGATATACAATTTGTTTTGTTTTGTGTATAGCACAATAATTCATCAAGGTTTTCTTGTTCGTTTTCACGTTTCTTTTTCGCCTTTGAAAACAAACTTCAGCATTTTATTTTGTGATATTGGATGAAAATTACTATGAGCACTATTTGGCTTACTGTGCCCCGAATCTCGAAAGCTCGAAAGTCTCGATTATTATCGGGTTTATATTTGCATACATGATATATACAGTATGAAAAAAAAATAAAAAACACATTTAAAAAGAGGTACCCGCACATTTTTTAATTAACATAAATAAATGAGATATCGTTTTCATTCAGTTTTCGAATAGAATCTGTACACAATTAATTTAATGCGTCTTTCCTTCGGTCTTATTGTCGTATTTTCAACTAAGAATATTTGCATATATATCATCCTAATTTGACTGCAATCGTTAAATGGATGGTACGTTGTCTAATCCTTTTCTACTGTCTTTGCTTTAAACAACAGAAACAATTGTGTATTTGGATTATGTTTCAAATATCCTACCACTGCATCAATTTATAGACATGGACCAAATCGTTCTGCATGATGGATTCGGACGGGGACGGGAAGACGAACGGGGAGGAGTTGGGAGACCCGGACTGTGTGTGGACCAAAGGGAGTACTCCAGCTGTCACTGTCGGCATCAGCCACCCTGGGGTTTGTACCCCTTACTCCGATCCCGCATGCCAGGTGGCCAATTTGTGGGTTGACTGTGATGTCGGGGAACTCCAATGTGACGCTCTAAATGAAGATGGTATGTTTATCTTACTGTATATTGTTCACAATTTTTGTAAGTAGTGCTGCTTCATATCATTGAATATTTGTCGTGAATGTCGTGATACGGTCATACCATACGAGAGGTTAATGGAACGTATTTCAAACCTTTACACCATTACATTAGGGGGGAGTGGATGTCATGCCCATCGTGTCTGAAGAAAGGCTTTTTATTGATGTATGATTAACTTTAAATTATCTTGATAAACAATATCCATTTTTTAAAAACTTATAGCATTCTTTAACATACTAATATTTCTAGGTATACAGAACATTACAATCCGGTTTCCTGAGACGGTGGTGCCCCCTACTGAGACAAACTATTATTGTATGTTGTTTGAACTACCGACAGATGGTGACTATCACATGGTAGCTACTACTCCCTACATCGACAATAAGGAGGTCATGCATCACATACTTATGTTTGGGTGTGATGAAACGAGTAAGTGGCTGTCATGGTTTACAATGTGTGTCAGTAAGGCTCTATACAATATAAGTGTATATATACAAGCGAATCCTGCTTTTTTATAATAGAGTCTTATGTAATTGTTGATTACGCTGTGACATATCGACTTAAACAAGCCATATAATACTGAAGTGTGAAAATAGTAGTAAAATATCAAATTCATAGTCATACATCTTGTAAAGCGCAAATATATTTGAACAAAAAGAAAGTTTTGCATTAGATTAACGATGCAAATTGTAAACCATGTGTTTAAAAAGAGTAAGCGTCTGCTATTTGACTGACCTTATACAAGATATCAGTCAAATGCGTTACAGTTATGTGGCGGTAGCAGATCAGTAGATACGATCAATTAACATAGATTTAAATACAACACAAGTATAGATTCTTTTTATACTGGAGGCAATGTCGACATCCAACCAAATCATGCTACTACCTTGACGTTATTTACATTTTTTATATCAGTTTTCTTGAAAGCTTTGGTTGAAATCGGATTCATTTTTGTATAACGTGATTCATCGAATATGTCAAGAAACCAATGTTGTTATGACCTTATGAATATTGAAAAAAAATAATTTCATTCCTTAAATGCCCATAGAGTTATATGAGGTGATAATGTTATTTGGATATGTTAATGTGATGGCAATATGTTTGCTTTGTTATGTGTTATTTTAAAGAAATTGTTATATGTGATAATGATGTGTTTGTATCTGTAAGCACATAATTTGACTCCATTAGGTGCAAATTATTTTCACATAACAAAACAAACAAAATGGATTTTTTTCGCATACACGATCATAACTTAATGAAAGTGAAATATCGAAAAAATAATTGTATAAAAGTGATATTTTTGACAAGTGAAATTAAAGGCAGGTCCGATATATTTTGCTATGATATGTAATTCACATAATATCTAACAGTGTCTTCAGTACTATCAAATATATAAGCCCCACTCGTGAAATATATTTGGTATTACTGAAGACACTGATAGACAACCTCTATCTATTCTATGTAATCCTGAGCAGACGAAGAGATCACAGACACACCCTTGAACTCACCACAACATTGTGGCATGGCAGCCCATCGACAGTGCAGAACCCTTATAGGTCTATGGGCAGTGGGGTTCAGCGGCGAGTGTGTCCACAAAGACATTGGCTTTAGAATAGGACAGAATGGTTACAGAAAGGCTGCCTTCCAGGTATATAGAAAAAAAGCGACATTTTCATGATTTTAATTGTTTAAAATTCAGATACATAATGTAAGTTAAATTCTTATCATGAAAAATTACATATATTCATAATGTTGGCCGCGGTGACCGAGTGGTTACGGTGGCCATGCACTTTTTCACTAGAACGCCACATCTGAGTTGCGAGTTCGAAACCCACGTTGGACTTTAGCTTGGTATTGTCCGTAGGCCGGTGGTTTTTGTCCGGGTACTCCGGTTTTCCTCCATCTCTAACATCCTATTTAACAACGTCATTTTTGCAGTATTAACTTATCCCTATATCACGCAATTACGACATGATATTGTTCATTATATAACATAAATCATTTATTTATATCACATTTAAAATATACATTCATATATACATATCTAGTTCCAACATCTAACTATTCAACCAAGGTATTTTTCGGACGTTTTCAATCACATCCAGTGAATTTTATATAATTAATATACATGTATTTGTGTTCTCTTACATCCCTAGTTTCACTGGAACAACCCTTTGCTTCGCTCTGACTTCACAGACGGTTCCGGTATGACACTATACTACACTGCCAACCACCGCGTGCACGATGCAAACATTCTGATGATTGGTCAGAATTACATTGTGATCCCGCCTGGAGAGGAGGCATACAAAGTTGAGGGCACGTGCACAAAAGACTGTACGTCGAGGAAGTTGTCAGGCACGGTCTACATTACTAGAGCGCTTAACCACATGCATTACTTGGGTAGGACATTATTATTGTATCTTTTTAAAATTCCTATTAAAATTATACAGAGAGTTCAGCTAAATAACAACGTATTCAAATGTATCTTTCAATCTACTACTTCTTGGAATAAATGTATAATGTACCATTTTACACTGTTTTGTGTTCTATAATGAAAAAACTATCAGATGATATTGTAAAATTGTTGCTACAAATGTACCATAATGTACTTTATATATGTATATGCAAAGGATGAATGAAAAATATTTCAAAACTGAAAATGAGTATCTTGCCAATAACATTGATATAAAAAAGTAAATACAACACTTAATTATAATATCAACAGAACATAATGAACAGAGAAACGTATATGAATACGTAATTACATTAATTAAGGTTTAAATTTGAAGATCAATTTACATCAATTATTTCAAATATTAAAAATTTTCATATCCATACAAGTTCTAAAACTTGTATATACATATTCAATATTTTAGATATCAATATACCAGGATTGAACAAAGTTAGATTTGGTAATAATGAAACGGATTTTTGTCTTCATACGTAATATGTTTCAGGACGTCAGCAGAGAATTGAGCAGTATAGGGACCGCGTTAAACTGCGGGATCTGACGTATGATGAACTATATAATTATGACAGTCCAGTTCTTCATGAGTGAGTAAATAACGTAACAGGTTAAGGGTAATCTAAAATGTAAATCCGGTGATGTCAGTGATATTTTTTATTAGTAGATAAATCCCTTACTCTTTTGTGTGACTCTAAGGAAGCAGCTGCTAGCATTTACAGCAAATTATTGGTGATTTAAAGAAATTGCATGTCCAAGCAAACATTTTGTTATAGTACATAACTTGTTTTGTGCAAACTTGTAGATATTTATTATTGTTAAATGTTTATGGACAACTGGAGGATCATCTAAAGATATATAAACAAATACCACATATCCAGAAATAATTCTATAAACACCAATAAGTAATAGGATATTATCATAACATCGTTTACATATTTTTATTTTCATATTAATTTCTGTAAGATGTTCTCTCATGTTTATTACACTATGCTAATTTTGCTAAAGTGAGTCCTCCCGAACCCATTTTATTCTGTTCCTTACACTACAATCAAAGTATTTCTAACGCTTCGGATCTCGTTATCCAATAACCAGATTTGTTTCCCCTACATAACTTGGCACGGTATTGTGATATTGTTTACCTGCATGTTTTTTTTCAATGACATCAATCTATATAAATCTGGTTCGATGCTAATATCATAACAGGTTAACAGCTGCAAGTCGCGAGGCTAAGTATAATCTACCCAGGTTTTCCATCAGTTAGATATAAACTGGGTGATCCACTACCAATGTGTACATGAACACGAGCTGAGAAAGCCACGTTTAAGACTCCGATTTGTTTTATTTTTAAGAAAACATTACTATCTGATATGTAATATTTTTCTTGTTACATGTCTTTCTTGTATGCTTTCCCCATTGATCTGTATCACTAACTGATATGATGTTATTGTGTTTTACATTAAATTCGTTTTTAAATTATTAAAGAGACACCCCAGCTGCATTTCGTTATTCACATTTTCCTTGTTTAATATGTGTTTTTTTTAAGATGTGGATGATGTAATGCTTCTATAATCATAAATAACTATATATAATTATATATTCACAATCCGTTATTCTGAGCAATCATGTACATTAAAGTACTGAAAGCATTGCACTATAACGAAAAAAGTACTTATTCAAAATTGTCCTCATGTTTTTTCACCAATCATTATATATTGGAAAGGAGATAATACTTACTTACTTAACAAACTGAGGACTTAACAGTACATGTCTAAAGGAACCGTTGGTATTAGTTCCAAAACGTATGAAAAGACTTTAAAAGATTAATTTAATGTCGTAACAAGGGTCTAGATTCCAATATTCCATTGCAGATTTCGGGATCCCATTGAATTGCGACCAGGGGATGAACTAAAGACCACATGTACCTACCGGTCGATTGGGAAGGACAGGACGACATTCGAAGGAGACGGTACTTCAGATGAAATGTGTCTCGGTTTTCTTACCTTCCATCCAGCTCAAAACATCCAGCTTCCTTACTGCACTGCTTGGAAAGGGATCGATTTATGCAAATTGAAGTCTTTCAAGGAAGATTTTCCTGTTGTTGATGGCTGCAACGTTCACAACTTCAAGAACAAAACCCATCCTGATACTATACGCTTTTCCACCGAACTCCATTCTCGCTGTCAAGCGTTTGGACCATGTTTAAAGGAATGCACAGATTTCCTGATGAGAGGGGAGGGACGCTTTAACAAATGCATCCGGGGAGACATTGCGCAAATGTTTCGGCAATATGCTAACGGTTCAAAAGACATGGAATTCTGGGCATTAATCGATTCCTGTAAGGTTGAACTTGCATGGGAATCACTTCGATGTAACGTGTTAGCCGCAGGTGTTGATGGAATGGAGGCATCAATGCCTGTTGTCGCTCTTCTCATCTACATGTACATGATGCTTGGTGGTGTGTAAAACGACAATGTCAATAGTTTATGAAACTTGTGTGTTGACCGTTATCAATCAAAATCTGCAATGTACACACTCTCTCTTTCTTTCTGAGAGATATAATTGGGAGATACAATAACATAATCACACAAAAAACGTGAAAAAGCCATAGCTAATGCTCTATGATATGTTGCAAATATTGTAATGATAATCTACAAAAAGGCGTTAATATAGTTCATGCAAATCGTTTCTGGACATTTATGAATTGGTCATATGACGCTCTAAAATCCTATCCTAAATCATAGGGACCAACCAATCAATTGTTTTTCCATAGACTTTAGCGTTAACGTTTTGGAGTATATTATTAAAATTCATGAATTCAACACGTCAATTATGGTTCATAAAAGTTGAGGGTCTCATAAAACACGTAATAAAAAATGGGTCCTCCAGCTCAAATTTTTTCCAGTGTAGCCATTTTGAAAATGGGTGAATTTCGCAGGAAAAAAATCTCAAAAATCTTCGAAAAGTCTGTTTGATTGGTTGTTCCCTATAGGCAATGTGACAGTTTTAATTTTGAGGTAAATACTGAAACAAAAATTAATTTATATAACTTTTTTGGGAAATAATTCCCATATCCATAGTCCTAAATAGAATACGAGACAAGAGCAGGAAAATGACTACATAATTGGTCTCACATAGATTTCGCCTGAGAAAATCGGGCGTTCGTGCGTACATAAGTTCCCTTCATATATTTGGCATAAAAGAGTAGTATACCCTAACTCAATTTCATTTGATGAATTTTACGAGGACAATAACATACATTGATGACGTATGAAGAGATAATGTCTGAATCAAGACAATGAATTCATTCTGCACAGGAATATGATCGTACCCCTTCTGATCACAATATCGATGTAGCTGGAAGATTGAATCATGCAAACCACGCTTACAGGTAATGCAAATATGACATGAAGCCACTAGTGATCTAGTGTTGCATATTATCAGATACATATATAACATAGTTCCTTAATACATGTTTCTAACATTATGGTTAAGTTATCTTCAACGGCAACAGTTATGTACGTTTATTTGGGAAGCACAAAAATAGACTAAAGTGCGCAGGGTGCACAAAAACAACTCGTAAAAGTACGGCCTATGTACCAGGTCATCTGCCAATATGGAGTCCTTGGAGGGAAAAGTTGCCATTATTACTAAATCTGATTATCTGTCAGTGCAATCCAATCCTCTTTAATCCAATACTCATAAAAGAAGATAGGATGTTATTTTCAGTGTTGAGTACACAGGTTTTTGAATACAGGCAATTGACATTATTTCGGACACTGTCAATAGTCATAACATGACGTGTGTCCCATGTCATAGACTTGGACAACAGACTGACTTTTTTGCAGTTGTTCTCTGGCTATATAACACGCTCGATACACATGGGAAAAAAATAAACGTTGTTTGTGGAAGACAACTGATCCACATCCATAGAAACAACTTATATATATATAATATATAATTCGTTGTTTTCGATTATTATGAAATGGTCATTCTGCGTAAAGCCTGATAAGACATGATGGTTTGGACGAGTAGAGGTTCTCGTCATATCTTTTGACCCAGATTCGAACTTAGGCTGATCACGCTTTTGGTGAATGTCATGTCATACGATGACTGAAGTAAAATATGTTACATATAGTTCATGTATAATATGATCATAGTATACCAGTAAAAATAGAAGTGTTTTTACGCTACAATCGAATGCTGTAATATATTCTAATGTAAAATAGAAGAAACAAACTTGTTGAACTGTGAAAGCATGCAGTACCGTAGTTGGTCATGAAACAACTATTGGAGTATCTTGCATGCCCTTCTATTAATTATGCGAGACAATCTCGAGCTATTTATACAAATTAAATGTTTGAAAGTGTAGTTGTAGAGAGAGACTAGTTAAACTTATTATTTTCGCTTAGAACAGGAACGTGTACATACTCTATAACCTTTAGAACTAGAATGTGAACGTACTCTAAAACTTTTAGAACTAGAATGTGTACATACTCTATAACTTTTAGAACTAGAATGTGTACATACTCTATACCTTTTAGAACTAGACGTGTACATACTCTATAAAACTTCAGAACTAAACGTGTACATACTCTATAACCTTTAGACCTAAACGTGTACATACTCTATAACTTTTAGACCTAAACGTGTACATACTCTATAACTTTAGACCTAAACGTGTACATACTCTATAACATTTAGACCTAAACGTGTACATACTCTATAACTTTTAGACCTAGACGTGTACATACCGTATAACCTTTATAACTAGAATGTGTACATACTCTATAACTTTTAGAAATAGACGTGTATATACTCTATAACCTTTAGACCTAGAACGTGTACATACTCTATAACCATTAGACCTAGAACGTGTATATACTCTTTAACCTTTAAAACTAGAACGTGTACATACTCTATTACCTTTAGACCTAGACGTCTACATACTCTTTAACCTTTAGCACGAGAAGTGTACATACTCTATTACCTTTAGACCTAGAACGTGTACATACTCTATTACCTTTATACCTAGAACGTGTACATACTCTATAACCTTTAGACCTAGAACGTGTACATACTCTATAACCTTTAGACCTAGAACGTGTACATACTCTATTACCTTTATACCTAGAACGTGTACATACTCTATAACCTTTAGACCTAGACGTGTACATACTCTATAACCTTTAGACCTAGACGTGTACATACTCTATTACCTTTAGACCTAGACGTGTACATACTCTATAACCTTTGCACCTAGAACGTGTACATACTCTATTACCTTTAGACCTAGACGTGTTCATACTCTATAACCTTTATACCTAGAACGTGTACATACTCTATAACCTTTAGACCTAGACGTGTACATACTCTATAACATTTAGACCTAGATGTGTACATACTCTATAACCTTAAGACCTAGAACGTGTACATACTCTATTACCTTAAGACCTAGAACGTGCACATACTCTATTAACTTTAGACCTAGAACGGGTACATACTCTATAACCTTTAGACCTAGACGTGTACATACTCTATAACATTTAGACCTAGATGTGTACATACTCTATAACCTTTAGACCTAGACGTGTACATACTCTATAACCTTAAGACCTAGAACGTGTACATACTCTATTACCTTAAGACCTAGAACGTGCACATACTCTATTACCTTTAGACCTAGAACGTGTACATACTCTATAACCTTTAGACCTAGACGTGTACATACTCTATTACCTTAAGACCTAGAACGTGCACATACTCTATTACCTTTAGACCTAGAACGTGTACATACTCTATTACCTTAAGACCTAGAACGTGTACATACTCTATTACCTTTAGAACTAGAACGTGGAATACTCTATAACCTTAAGAACTAGACATGCATATGTTCCTTAACATTTATAACTAGAACGCGAACATACTCTATAACCTTTAGACCTAGAACGTGTACATACTCTATTACCTTAAGACCTAGAACGTGTACATACTCTATTACCTTTAGAACTAGAAAGTGGAATACTCTATAACCTTAAGAACTAGACATGCATATGCTCCTTAACATTTATAACTAGAACGCGAACATACTCTATAACCTTTAGACCTAGAACGTGTACATACTCTATTACATTTAGACCTAGAACGTGTATATACTCTTTAACCTTTAAAACTAGAACGTGCACATACTCTATTACATTTAGACCTAGAACGTGTACATACTCTTTAACCTTTAAAACTAGAACGTGTACATACTCTATAACCTTTTGACCTAGACGTGTACATACTCTATAACCTTTAGACCTAGAACGTGTACATACTCTATAACCTTTAGACCTAGACGTGTACATACTCTATAACCTTTAAAACTAGAACGTGCACATACTCTATTACATTTAGACCTAGAACGTGTACATACTCTTTAACCTTTAAAACTAGAACGTGTACATACTCTATAACCTTTAGACCTAGACGTGTACATACTCTATAACCTTTAGACCTAGAACGTGCACATACTCTTTAACCTTTAAAACTAGAACGTGTACATACTCTATAACCTTTAGACCTAGAACGTGTACATACTCTATAACCTTTAGACCTAGACGTGTACATACTCTATAACCTTTAGACCTAGACGTGTACATACTCTATAACCTTTAGAAATAGACGTGTACATACTCTATTACCTTTAGACCTAGAACGTGTACATACTCTATAACCTTTAGACCTAGAACGTGTACATACTCTATAACCTTTAGACCTAGAACGTGTACATACTCTATTACCTTTAGACCTAGACGTGTACATACTCTATTACCTTTAGACCTAGAACGTGTACATACTCTATAACCTTTAGACCTAGAACGTGCATATGCTCCTTAACATTTATAACTAGAACGCGAACATACTCTATAACCTTTAGACCTAAACGTGTACATACTCTATAAAACTGCATAACTAGACGTGTACATACTCTAGTACCTTTAGACCTAGACGTGTACATACTCTATAACCTTTAGAAATAGACGTGTACATACTCTATAGCCTTTAGACCTAGAACGTGTACATACTGTATAACCTTTAGACCTAGAACGTGTACATACCGTATAACATTTAGACCTAGAACGTGTATATACTCTATAACCTTTAAAACTAGAATGTGTACATACTCTATAACCTTTAGAACGAGACGTGTACATACTCTATTACCTTTAGACCTAGAACGCGTACATACTCTATAACCTTTAGACCTAGAACGTGTACATACTCTATAACCTTTAAAACTAGACGTGTACATACTCTATAACTTTTAGAACTAGAACGTGTACATACTCTATAACCTTTAGACCTAAACGTGTACATACTCTATAACTTTTAGACCTAGAACGTGTACATACTCTATAACCTTTAGACCTAGAACGTGTACATACTCTATTACCTTTAGACCTAGAACGTGTACATACTCTATTACCTTTAGACCTAGAACGTGTACATACTCTATAACTTTTAGACCTAGAACGTGTACATACTCTATAACCTTTAAACCTAGACGTGTACATACTCTATAAACTTTAGAACCAGACGTGTACATACTCTATAAACTTTTAGACCTAGAACGTGTACATACTCTATAACCTTTAAAACTAGAATGTGTACATACTCTATAACCGTTTAGACCTAGAACGTGTACATACTCTATAACTTTTAGACCTAGACGTGTACATACTCTATTACCTTTAGACCTAGACGTGTACATACTCTATAACTTTTAGACCTAGAACGTGTACATACTCTATAACCTTTAGACCTAGAACGTGTACATACTCTATAACCTTTTAGACCTAGACGTGTACATACTCTATAACCTTTAGACCTAGAACGTGCACATACTCTATTACCTTTAGACCTAGAACGTGTACATACCGTATAACATTTAGACCTAGAACGTGTATATACTCTTTAACCTTTAAAACTAAAAACGTGTACATACTCTATAACATTTAGAACTAGACGTGCACATACTCTATAACCTTTAGGACTAACACATGTACATACTCTATAACATTTATAAGTAGACATGTACATACTGTATAACCTTTATAACTAGAACGTGTACATACTCTATATAACTTTTAGCAGAAAAAAGTAATTTGTGACTTACAAAGCTGATATAATGGTCAGCTGTCCAGGTTAGATTTACCATTAACACTTTCAACAAGCACTTGCTATGGGCTGAATATTTGTAAAACCATAATTTTATGCCGCCGAAGTCCTTTACGTGTGCATGTTTGATGTTGCTGTGACAAAAGAGACGTCGAACAAGAAAAGCATAGACAAGACGACATCCATATATAACTAGCTTACATTTCGGTAAAAATGACATTCCTCGGTGTTTATTATCGCAGAGTTGTTAATTACTGATGAACCACTACCATATAATTTCCCTCTAATGTAGTTATAGAAAAAAAGGCTATCCGGGAGAAATACAATACCTAATTGCAAAATGTTAAGTTGGGGCATAGATGCATGTCTAGACTTATATCAAAATATAGTCAATATAGTCAGAAATACCTATATATTAAGTATTAATATATAGGTATTTCTGACTATTTTTATTATAAGCCTAGACATGCCTCTGTGGTTGAGGGTCGATCTGCAGGGTTTATCCCAAAATCTCCGTAAGACGTTAAGGTCCCTTAGTCCATTAGATATCGGATTTGCCTCAATAAGATTGTTATTTAAATCACCCGTGCATTATTATCTGGGGACACGGTCTTAAAAGTGATTGACCACATATATTACTACGACATACTGCTGCTCTGTGTTCAGGTTTACTCTTTTCCAATCCAGCAAATCAGTTCTCAGTGTCAATCTTCGTTAGTGGTGTTCTCTCTTTTCGACAGAAAGCCAAATAGATTCATCATAGTACAGTTAAATCAAACCTGATAATTAATTATTATTTTAACTATTTCCCGTTTGGTGTGTGTTCATATGTACAAGAAGTCAATTGAATATATACGTTTAGGGGTTTATATTTCAGTGGCGCAGCTACCATTTACAGAAATCAATGGATTTTTTTCTGTAAGAAATCCATTATAAAGAGAGAAACAATATAAAACATTTAAAATTAAAAGAAAATATTAGATGTGGTTTTCAAGCCAGCTAAGTTTAGAAACCAATTAACAAGACTAGATTTACGAGTAATTATAATAAATAATAATAAAAAAATATTTTATTTACGTGTCACACATATTTTACAACATTAAAACATGCCCAGCCAAATTTGACTTACGAGACATTTAAGGTCCAGAACATATTAT